>NC_090926.1:696179626-696482657 GCF_040938575.1 Ambystoma mexicanum | reverse complement strand
TGGATTGCCCCAAGGCAGGACAAAGACTGATATGTTTGGGATATTTCTTCTCTGTGAAAGATAGTGAGCTAAAGACTCTGGGTAAGTCTCTTGTAACCAGGACTAATGTCTGGCAGAGAGACTCCCAGGACCCCCCTTGTCAATTTGCATATTCAAGTAACTTTGGGTCTCACCCTAAGTTACTAGGGGAATCCAGACTGGACCCCTTGCTCACTATTCTTAGAGAGGCACAGCTCCTCCCTACTGATGAGGTCCAACCAGACCGCAACACGTGTCTGGGGATGCTGTTGGTACTCTTGTTCAGAGTAGAATTGCCTAGCATTTCGGTGCTGGACTGCCCCAGGGCAGGACAAAGACTGATATGTTTGGGATATTTCTTCTCTGTGAAAGATAGTGAGCTAAAGACTCTGGGTAAGTCTCTCGTAACCAGGACTAATGTCTGGCAGAGAGACTCCCAGGACCCCCCTTGTCAATTTGCATATTCAAGTAACTTTGGGTCTCACCCTAAGTTACTAGGGGAATCCAGACGTGGACCCCTTGCTCACTATTCTTAGAGAGGCACAGCTCCTCCCTACTGATGAGTGTCTGGGGATGCTGTTGGCACTCTTGTTCAGAGTAGAATTGCCTAGCATTTCGGTGCTGGAATGCCCCAGGGCAGGACAAAGACTGATATGTTTGGGATATTTCTTCTCTGTGAAAGATAGTGAGCTAAAGACTCTGGGTAAGTCTCTAGTAACCAGGACTAATGTCTGGCAGAGAGACTCCCAGGATCCCCCTTGTCAATTTGCATATTCAAGTAACTTTGGGTCTCACCCTAAGTTACTAGGGGAATCCAGACGTGGACCCCTTGCTCACTATTCTTAGAGAGGCACAGCTCCTCCCTACTGATGAGGTCCAACCAGACGGAAACACGTGTCTGGGGATGCTGTTGGTACTCTTGTTCAGAGTAGAATTGCCTAGCATTTCGTGCTGGACTGCCCCAGGGCAGGACAAAAACTGTTATGTTTGGGATATTTCTTCTCTGTGAAAGATAGTGAGCTAAAGACTCTGGGTAAGTCTCTCGTAACCAGGACTAATGTCTGGCAGAGAGACTCCCAGGACCCCCCTTGTCAACTCGATCTTTTACTCCACTGGTCCTACATTTGAGATGTCTGCTTCTCGTGGCCCATGCCCTGCCTCCAGAAGTTCTACGTCTACGAAATCCGTATCCCTCTGTCCTGCCTGGGATGACTGACCGTGTAGCTTTATCATGATTCCGTTTTCGCCCAGACCCTGTGGTGGTGTAGATTAAAACAAGCATTGGCAATTCCAACCATTTGGGATTTCCAGTGCCTTAAGTGGCACTACAAATCGAGCCGGAGCTCATTGAGGGGGCGTGGCCTAACAGTGGGGGCCTTGATGGCCCGTTAGGCCACGCCCCCTTGACGAGCCCCAGCTCAATGGGCTACTGGCACCCCTGCCAGGCAGCCTTTTGTAGAGATTAGCACCCTCTCCCCTGTGGGGAGAGGGTGCTAATCTCTGCATTTATATTCTATAGGCTTGCCTGGCAGGGGACAACGCCTCCCTATTCAGCCTTAATGGTGGTGCTCGCCAGCTGGGAGGGGCAGCGTCACCCTCAAGGCTGAAAGGGTGAGGCCACTGGAAGCAGAGGCCTTTTTCCTAAAGACTGAAACTCCCTCGAATCCGCGGGAGCTTCAGTATTTAGAAAGCAAGGCCTCTGCTTCCAGCGGCCTCACGGGTTGTCCATAATGGTGGCACCGGCCCATGTGCATCACTTGATTAAAGGGATGCCTCGCAGGTGCGGTGCCACCATTGTGGCTGAAAGGCATTTTTTTCAGAAGCCTGAAGCTCTCGCACACGAGCGAGAGCTTCAGGCTGTAGAAAAAAAATGACTTTTCGTGTAGTGGTCGGGACTGCCAGGGGAGATTAGTGGGCCCCGGCAGGGCCCCGCCTCAAAACGAAATTTCGGAGCCTGACGGGGCCCAGCCCCGGCAAGCCCCTGCCCACTTAAAGCCCTGGGGATTTCCATAGGTGTGGAAAAGCACTTGCCAGGCACTGCCATAGTGGTATTAACTGTACATTGATGATAGCAGGTGCAAATGGTGCAAGTTCCTGGGCATCTAATGGCAGTGCCTGGAAAATGTCTAATACCTATCTACAACCCAGAACTGTTGGTTTTTGCCAATGCGTGATTTTAACAGGACTTCAGTGAAGAACACTGATAGTGCTTATGAATCGAGTGGCTGATGGCAGACCTGGTTAAAGCATTTTAATTACGCTGGTATTGTGTGTACAGCTCCAATTTAGTCAATAACTCTCAATGAAACTGCTTTGAAAAAACACTGGCAGGCACTTTGACCACAGCGTTTGGCGGTAAGGCTTGATAAAGACATCCCAGGAGGGTATGTTTGGATGGAGAGGGTGCTCGAAGTGGGTGGGAATTGCCAAACGGATTAATATGGCAAGGGGCAGTCAATGGGTGGGCTATTAACCAAACAACACCTTCAAGCTTTGTGTCCCTCCTCACATATCATGTCTCCCTGTCTGTACTCTAATGCAATAGTTTAGGCTTATAAGAGGCTCTGCCACCTAATAGTCCAAACGAAAAGATATCAACAGGAAGTAGCACCTGCATAATGACGTGGAGAAATGTAACCCTTGCCCCTGTACGGACCACGGTTTACAAGAAGGTACCTCTATTCGAGAGAGGTCATTTTGAGACCACTTTTGCCCTGATATCACTATTATTATTTTTTTTAGATTGCATGACATTAAAGGGTACACATTATTTTTGGCGCCGCTGCTGGCTGCTGCCTAGTTTTCTGAGTGACTGCACAGACCTGCTACAAAAAAAGCCAGTAGCCTTTCTTGTTTCACGTTTGAACCTTTTAACGACTGCGAAAATATGTAATGTTATGATTTGGCCGCTTTCACATTTGTTTTCTTCAAATCTTCCACAATGTGCAATGATGTTTTACAGTCGCGCAATTGTGCTTAATTTGTGTTGGTTGTCGATGCAGTTGACTCTCTGCTGGGCATCTCTTCATTCACGTGTAGAGGTGGGAAAACAAGGTGTTTCCTCTTTCAAACATAGCTAATGCAAGAATGAAAGTATACCTGCAATGTAAGATTTCTCAACTGTGTTCTACTTTGGGTATTCGCCTCTTCCTACACCTACATCAAATATTTAACGGCTCCTTGATAAAATGCAAGCACCTGATGCAGTTGACAACAAAATGGCTACCCACACGTGCTCCAGCACAGCAGGCATCACTGCCAAAACACTGCAGCTCTTTTGACATGTACATCAAAAACATTTCAAAACTCAGGTCATTTCTTTTGCAGTTTCTACTTGTAGAGCACACACACTGCTCACAACAGTCCAGTTTCTTAGAATTCTGTTCAAATAAATGGCAGCAGTGCACAAAAGCGTTGGAAAATAGTCCGTACTTCAAAAGACGTCTGACAGGTGGTTTCTTGTGGCGCATTGTTGAAAAGGAGGCGCCTTCCATTGGGCAGGCATCAATGAGGAAAAGGCACAGTAACCTTTGTGAGAAAAACATAATTCCGCAACAATCACGAGCAATTTGTTGGCGAAAAGGAGAGTACAGGGAGGGTAACAACTGTGAACGTGAGAAAATAAGTATGTTGGCTGTTTTTAAATGTATTGGTGCTTAAAACAGTATCTCAATGGCTCAAATCACACAAGTCATAGAGTATGACTGTGCAGTCATACAACAAAACACACTTGAGTTGTAAATGCTTTTCTAGTTATCAGTAGCACACGCATGAGGCACTGAGGTGGCGAGGCACAGCTTAGAGCATGGTAGGAGGGGTGAGTGAATGGGCTCAGTGCAGCCTCTACGCGCCACACCGAGCTTTTCACTCGCATAGTCCCCGTGTCCTTGAGCACCAAAGAATGCCTCGGACTTGGTAGACACGCCTCATAATCCCGAGTGCACTCCCGATGGAGGATGAGCAAGGATTACATAAGGCAATGTGCAGCCCGAGTGGCACAAGTCTGGGGAGAAAGGATATTACATCTCCTTTTGTAAGGGACCTGTTAGGATATTTACGATGCAGAAGGGTGTGTGCAGTATTTTCAATGTGTGGCTGCTAACACTTAGCATTGGGGGCAACATTTGGAACTAACAATTAGTGTTGTGGATAACTAGAGTGGACTCGACTTCTTAGGGCACAGGCCACAGAAGTGTTGGCATCAAAGCAAGGGCATGGACGTGTGCATTGCCCCGTTCAGCAAATAATGCTTCCGAAAATAATGTAAAATGAAGATTTGCTTTGCAGTGCAAGTTTCAGGGCAAGTTTCAGAGCACACATTGCAACATTCCGATGGTCCTTGAAAATAAGCACTCATTATTTGAAGCTGGAAAAGGGAAAGGAAGTAGGAGATGGAGTGTAACATATTCCCCGGTCCACAGTATGGCGGACTAATAAGTATGTTGTTGAAAGGTGGCTGTGCCATGGAAAATTACATCTGCCGTTTTGTGGTGTGGTGACAGATGATACATTCGAAGCAAGGAGGAGAAATTTTAAAAACATCTTAGAGACATCTTAAAGAAATGTATGGTTATTTAAAGACAATAAGCTTCTGCATGAGAGGTTTAAAATAGGTGGAAAGAAGGAGGGGCTACCTTCCTGGGGAGAGAGAGTTGCTGTTTCTGGCTGGCTGGAGGATGAGGGTTGTCCTCTGTGGATTTCTCTGGAGAGTTTCATCGGCTGGGCCATAGAACATTGTAGCTGCAGGGAAGTCATTTTGAAGGCTATAATTCGAATCCGCGACAGTGTCCTGGCAGAGATGGGCCGAGTCGTACTTAGCTGCAAGAAGGGCCTAAGATGTCAACGGTGAGGCAACCATTCTGAAAGGCAAAGAACCCATAAATTGTTCTGGGGGATGAGTATAAATAGATTGACAATCAATTAGGATCCCTTTCTGCAGGATAATTAGCAAGTCAGAGTGGACACAGAAAACAAGACTCCATTTGTTTTTATGAGTTGTGACACTCTCCTCCGTGATGGCTACAAGATCCTCGCCGAACCCAGAACTAACCGTCCAGGAGGCGGAGTAGTCCTGAACTATCCGGAGTGGATCCCTGCCTCTGTCATTCCTACGCAGGCCTACTCCTCCTTTGAATGCCTGGATTGAAGGCCCTCTGTCTCGCCTGGCCTCCCTTTTACTGTGTCCACCACTTACAGACCACCTGGCCAGATCACCCTCTTCCTCTTTGAGTGGGCCGACCTCTCCTCCTCTCTCCTTGCCTCTACCTCTCAACTTCTCCTCCTCGGATACCTCAACTTCCATCTGGATGCTTCTAACCCCTCCTTGGTTTTCTTTTGCAATCTTTGCAACTCTCTCTCTCTCTTTCTATTTTACCCTCTGATCTGTAACACTCTGCCGGGCACTCACCAGTTATTCTCTGTCCCCTAGGGTAAGCCAACCCCAGCACTGCCACCCACCTTCTCGGTCATCTGGGCCATGAAGCGTGTGTTACTGAAGGCCTTTGGTGCCACTTTCTCTCCTTCTCCTGTGGCTAACTCAAACTCTGACTCAGCCCTCTCTAACCAGCATCTCTCTATATCTAACACTCGTGATGTCCTTCCCCTGTCATGAGCATCTGTTTGAAGCCCATTTCTAACTGCAACTCTTGGTATGACTCCGACCTTGCCACCCTTAAATGCAAGTGTAGAGTGCCTGAAGGGAAGTGGAAGGCATCAGGCACATCCTTTGACAAACTGGCCTGCCGCCTGTTGCAAAGGCAATACAGAGTCTCTGTCCTATCCAAGAAGAGAGCCTACACCCAAACCTGCATCTCTGTGGCCTATAACAACACAGCTGAACTATTCAAAATCTGCAAGGCGATGGAGAATCCTGCTGCAGTCTCCATCTCTCCTGTTCCCTCCCACACCATTTGCACATCGCTGGCTTCTCTTTTCACCACTAAAACTCAGGATATCCTGTCCTCTCTCTCCCATTCCTGTCCTTTTACCTCTCTCTGCCCCCCTCCAGTCCTCTCTCCCTCCCCTCCTCCTTTTGATCCCTGTGATCACTCCTGATGATGTTTCTAGACAAGTCCAACTTATGAAAGTGTCGTCCAAGCAGGTGCTCCCCTGATGATTCAGAACCATCCAGGACCACATCAACACCCTTGCTCCAGTATTGTTTGAATTCTGCATTCACTATTTTGCACTGGAACTTTCCCCTCTGCCCTAAAGCACTTCTGTGTGCAGCCCTTCCTTAAGAAGCCTTCCGCAGATCCTTACTCTTTGGCAAACTACCGCTGCATGTCTGTCACTCCTTTCCTGGACAAACTCCTGGAAAATCTGGCCATCTCCCAGCTTACTCTCCATACTAAATCTGTTGGTTGTCTCCATGACCATCAGTCTGGCTTTAGAGCAGCCAGAGGCATGAAAACTGCTCTTCTGAACCCCAGTGAAGATTTGCTCTCTAATCTAGACTCTATCCTTCCCTCTTTCCTCATCCTGCTTCACCTTTCCTCTGCTTTTGACACAAAAACCACACCATCCTGATCAATCGTCTCTGTGACAACCTGGGCATCACAGATCTGGCCATAGCCTGGTTGACCTATTTCCGCTCCGATCAACCCTCCCAGGTCCAACTGGTGTCCTTTCTCTCCACCACCTCTCTCTCCACATGTGGTATACCCCAGGGCTCTAACCTCAGACCATGGCTCTTCGACCTTCACTTGGCACCTCTGACCCACCTCATCTCTACATTCTCTCCCAACTTTCAGTGTTATGCGGAGGACACTCAGCTCTCCTTCAGACTCCCCTCTGCATCCTCTCCTCTTTTGATCATTACTAACTGTCCACGATTCAGGAATGGTGTTCCTCCAACCATCTCTGCCTTAATGCCAGTAACACTGATATCCTTCCCATTGAGACCTCTGCTCCTGCTTTCCCTCTTTCACTCTGGCCTCACTCCTCTGGCCCTCTACCTGCGCCTTCCAGAGAGGCAAAAAAACCTTGGTGTCATCTTCGACTCCACCCTTTCCTTCTCTCGTCACATCACAGACCTCTCTTAGAAGTCCCACTACCAGCTGCACCTCCTAAGACGTATTCTTCATTTTCTCACTTTCCCTAAGAGGTTCACTGTCTTCAGAGCCCTGGTTCTCTCTAAGCTGAACTATTGCAGCATCCTCTTTTTAAATCTTCCTGCCTCTACTCTTCGCCCTCTGCAACTAATCCAGAACAGGACTACTAGACGTGTCCAATGGCTTCAAGCCCAGGGATATCTCTCCAGCCCTGAAATCTCTCCACTGGCTCCCAGTGGCTGCACGGATCAAGTTCAAGACCTTACGCATTGTCCACAAAGTTTTCTGGGTCCGGGGACACCACTACATCCAACTCTCTCTTCCTAAGCACTTTCCTTCTCAAGCCCTCCGCTCATCCACCTCTAACTCTCTCAGGGTCAGAGGCTTCTCCAGGCAGAGATTGGGGGGTAGATCCTTTTCCTCAGCTGGTTCCTCCCTCTGGAACAGCCTCTCTCAAACTTGAGCAATACCACCTCAGGTTCCTGAAGCAACTTAAGACATTCCTTTTTGCATCTGCCTTCTCTCTCTCTCCCATGCTGATGTTACTGTCTGCCGTGCTAATTAGTTACCTGGCCACCCTCTGAACTGTATGGGGACCTGGCTCCATCACGACCAGTAGTGCCATGCACTGCCTCCAGGCCACTGTGCACTAGGGACTGTATCTGAAACCCTACAGTCCCCTGCCTCCATGCACATACTTAGAGTTGTCCACCCCAGCAGCACTTACTTGAGCTTTGCTTATTATACTCTCCACTGCCCTCCCCCTTGCACTTCTCCTATCGATTCCCCTTGCACTTGCACAATCTCAATGACACAAGTCCCTAGTAAGATTGTTTTGTTCCCTTTTGTCTGCTCCTTCCTTGTCTTGTTATGCCTAGACACACTGTGTACAGGAGTGTTATAAATGAACTATCATATCATATCATAATCACGGGGGTTTGTTCTTCTATGCAAAGGGGGGTTATAATCACATATGTTCTTAATCTTATTACAATTCTAATGTTAGGCTAAGTTAGGGGAGTAACTAAAAGCTGAAACTACTCATATTGCATTGCCTTCATCACAAATGAATGCCAGTTAGGACTTCATAGGTTAGAGAAAATCATATGTGTTTGAGATGCAAAATGCTTATTGATGTAGAGTGTGTTTCTCTTTTATTCTCACACGTACCCATTGCAAAATACTTATTGATATGATGTGTCCTTCTTTGATTTTCGCACATGCCCAATGCAAATGCTTCTTCCGAGTGCTCTCTTATCCAACAAGTGAACTAGTTGGATTATGTATCTGTTCTTGCTATTGAGTTTCAATATGAAGTAAATAACTGTGAAAGTGTGTGGTGGTTTTATTGTGTCTGGAGCCTGTTCTATTTCTTGCATCTAGAGGTAAATGGTCATTATGAATTAGAGGCACAGTACAGAATTTGTAAATGCCTAGCTAAGATCCTGTGGTATAAAAAGGGTGGCACCAGGGAACGCTCAGGATTCCCCCTACATATGTGGTGCATTGGCACGTAACGTTTCAGCTAAGTGCATTAGTGAGACGTGGCAACATCGTATTTGTTAATTGAGTGCTGTGCTGGGAACACGTTGAATTGTGTTTGTCAATAGTGCTGTGATTTAAGTGTTTCTAATTTGACAGATTGTGCTTTATATTGACAGTGGGTGAAATGTCTGAGGTTAATATTACAAACATGTGCGAGTATGCAGAAGCCAAATTCCTTGGCCTAAGGATGCGGTCTTCAGATGCTATGAATGTGAGCAGGGAACATTTAGTTGCCGAGAAAGAAAAGGAGACCCCAGTAAGATTATTTGAAGAAGGGACAGTGTTAAACACATGCCTGCCCATAATCTTTGATTGTAATGATAACAAATTTTAAAAAAGGCAGTATTATCCAATTGGGGGCGAAACTTTGGTTCATTCTGCGCAGAGTACTAGAAATCAGAAAATGCAACAGACAAACTACGGTGAGGTGTCAGAACGAATTGACAAAATTACGTAATAGGGTGATTGAGCTTGAAAGTGCAGCAGACAGAAGGCAGCTTGGTTGAATTGTTGCAATTACGAGCATACCCACACCATTGTTAAATAAAACAAAACTGAATTGATACTTAAAAAAGGGCAGGCGTAGGAAAATTCAAAAGAGATCAATCATTTTGCACCTCCTAACATCGAGGCACCAGCAGCAGAACCACCATCTACCATTGACATCAGTACATTAAAAACCACCTTGAAGATGACCGCAATCATGCCCTGCCTGCCTGCTCTCCCAATTAACATGGAGAGATGCTTGGCAGCACCATGTGGACTGATTGGCCTTCCCCTGCAGCAATCCCAGGGCCCAGCTGAGCTGGGAGGGGAAGCCGGGCCCAGACCAAAGCCCCTGGACTAAGGTCCCTGTCTTTCCCTGTCTGCCAAGGATGTCCCAACCACAAGCCCTTTCAGTGCTCAGTAGACTCCTACAAGCCCCTCCTTACCACCACTGAATCCTTCAACAGCATGGATATCAATGATGCAATAAGTTAAGAGGTGTATCTGTCCCTTTGCTGGTGTCCTCTGGGCCGCTGGTTGAGCTCCACAGGGCAATGACAGAGCATACCACTCTCTGTGAGCTATTTTCTACTATACTCCTGCTCCAACCCCACAGAGCAGGTTCCTGCCATCCCTCGCTGAGGGATCAGACTCCCCCTGCTTCCTCATGGCCGCACATTGCAATCAGCACCTCATATTTTCCATCCACTATGCCTGAGCTGCAGCACCCTATTGTCAATAACCAAATAGCAACTGCTATTGACTCACTGTCGCTCGTAGGCGAGGTACCCAATGCCCTTGACTGCTGCATCCCATCCTGTGCCACCATATGCATTCACCAACAGCCCACATCGGACCCCTGTGTCCCACGATGATCTGTATGGTAACACCAATGACTTCTAAAATGACTTGCTTTCATGCGCAGTCCACAAGTCTATGGGCCTCATTACGGGTCCGGCGGTAACCGAGCCAGTGCTACCGGCGGGTTGCAGCCGGACCCGTAAATATTTAATGGCGTCTGACTTTCCGGTGCCACCAGGAAATTACATCCCCAGCAGCCTGGAAAGTCAGGCACCGGTAACATGTTGTTCCCCATTCCCATCAACTCCCATAGGACTCGATGGGAATGGGGACACGGAAGCACTGTCACCGTTGTTAACAGTGCCTGTGCTTCCGTGATGGGTCTTCCTACCATGGCCGCTGTGCCTGGCAGGGTCAGACCTAGAAGGCACGGTTGCTCAGGCTGGCAGACCTGTAATATGCTGGTCCAGAAACAAGGTTGCCGGTAAGCTTACCGCACCCTTGTTTCCAGAATGGCTGGGTCTGAATGAGGACCCATGACTCCAAACAAAGTGCCCTGGGCAAACGATTTTGACCCTGTAATGTATGTAAAGTTTTGCTTGCCATTGCCATGCCCGGCGCTAATGTTACTTAGATGCTGTTGTTTGTAGTTCATTTGACTTGCGCTTTGCAGTCATGCACATTGCTAATGCTTTGCTTTTAAACGGCACTGCTTGCATCAGAGCACTGGAGGGATGGTATCTCTAATTTAATTGAATTTATCAATTGCTGTTTTGCTCACCACAAGTGCTATGCCTTGTAATTGGATTAGCAGCATCAACACGCTACTATTTTGCTGATACCACTGTATCTGTTTTACATGCCTAGGCTACGGCCCTAATATTCTGCCTTGCATTGCTACCGGACTTCTCCGTAACTTGTCCTGAGCTGCAGCACCCGACTGGCAATGCCCATTTATCGAATGCTACTGGACTGCTACTTAACTAGGCCAATTGTACTTGTTTTGATTCTGCAGCTCTTGCTACTCACACTACCGAACTCGTCCAATTTTACCAACATATTTGATGTAGCCCGGAGCACCATAAGGTGAGGCTTTCACAATCTGGGCATCTTCACTATGTTGCATCTTACCTACTTGTACCTGTACATTTGATGTAGCCCTCCATGCCACAAGATGAGGCTTTCCCGATTTGTGCATCCTTATTATGTTGCATCTTCCTACTTGTACCTGTACATTTGATGTAGCCCCCGTAGCTTTAGGTGAGGCTTTCCCAATCTATGCACCCTTTATTAAGACACAATTGTACCTGGACATTTGATGTATTCCCCTGTAGCATGAGGTGACGCTTTCCCATTCTGTGCATTCTTTATTAAGTAACATCTTACCTACTTGCACCTGTACTTTCATTGTAACCGCAGCTCTATGAGGGTGGCTTTGCTAGTTGGTACACACTCACTGATTCTGTCTGTAACCATTATGAGAACTCTTGCACTTCTCTACTGTACTCTGCACTTGATGGAACTAGCACTTAAATGCCTCTGGTTGTTGTGTGCTGAAATAAATGCAAATTTAAATAATAGAATGGGAATTAACTCAGGTCAGGGTGGATAGAGATGTCGTCATTGCAGAAATTGAATCATTACGTAAGGACAACCGATAATGGTCTCAAGATGTGCAGTGTTGAGAAAGTTAAATCTCTCGTTTAATGTTAGAAGGAGAAAGAAGTCTGAAAATATTTTCTGACCATAAGGAGCAAGTCGCAGAACTTAATACTTTATTTCTAAAACTGAAAAGAGAACTATCTAAAATTGACACCTTTCATAGTCAACGCATATTTTGAATGAACATTTACAGGAATTCAATTTACGAAATCTGATTTAAAAAGACACATTTTGGATTCACGGCTTTCTGAACTGCAGAGTATGTCAATTAATGGGCATGTTTCAAGCCACAGTCTGGGAGCTGAGTCAGACGATACAGGAGAGGCATGCTTCTAAAGAACTGTCCAGCTTCCAGTATCTGTGAACATAGGTAATGTAGACAGGGTGAGACAAGCTATGCAAGCGAAGGAGAGCTATGGCAGCATTGCAGGGAGAGAGGCAAACTAAAGCCAGCAACCGATAGAAAGGCCATATAATTATGATCATATGCAAAACAGAGGGGGTCTGGGAAACTCTCTACCAGCACAAACACAGCCTATTGACTTGTTCTTGGGTGGATGGCCCTTGCGAGAGTCTCAACCAAGTCTTTATCTCACTGTTCTTTTCACAGAGACGACATTTCCCACATATCAGTCTTTGTCCTGCCCAGGGTAGTCCAGCACCGAAATGCTAGGCAATTCTCCTCTGAACAAGAGTACCACAGCAACCCCATACACGTGTTTCAGCCTAGTTGGGCATCATCAGTGAGGTGAAGCTGTGCCTCTCTAAGAGCAGTGAGCAAGGGGTCCACATCTGGAATCCCTGGTAACTTAGGGTGAGTCCCAAAGTTACTTGGTATGCAAAACAGAGGGGGGTATGGGAAACTCTCTACCAGTACACACACAGCCTATTGACTTGTTCTTGGGTGGATGGCCCCCGGGAGAGTCTCAACCAAGTCTTTAGCTCACTGTTCTTTTCACAGAGAAGACATTTCCACTGGGGTCACCATTCCAAAATTGTGGGACAGGCCCCCCAGTGGGTGGGGCAGTAAGGTTTGGGCACCCCGGGGCCAGATTGGCACACCAATTTTCCCCTCTGCGCCAAGGGGAGTTGGGTTACCAAAGGAAAAAAGTGAAAATGGTGGAACGCATTTTAGGGGGTGCTGTGGGCCACCCCAAAGGGACGGGGAATTTTCTAATGAGATGGGGCAGTGACCCCCCACCCCCGACCCGGAATGGAGTGAGTGCCATGTCATGCAGCCCTCCGTGGCACCAGATATCTGCTCCTAGGAAGGGACACCTGAGCCCAGGCAGGAGTGCAGGACAGCCCCCTCGCTTATCTGCCCTCTGGGAGGGCTACATGAGATGCGCCACCCCTCCAATTGGGGTGGGGATGGAGAGGTGCACCCCCCTTCACATTAGAAAATTCCCCAGCGGTGTAGGGGGCCCCTAAGCCCCCACTAAAGAGCAGCCTGCCATTTTGAATTATTTTCATTGTTTACTAAACCTGCCTTGGCGCTGAGGAGCACATTGGTGTGCCAATCTGGCTCGGGGTGCCCAAACCTTACTGCCCCACCCACTGGGGGGCCTCTCCCACCATTTTTGGGGGCCCTCTCCCCCCTCCCCCAGAATAGGTGGCAGAGGTACCTCATGCAGGCCTGCCTGGAGGCAGATATCTGCTTATAGGAAGGAGCACATTGGGTTTCACTGGGGGGAGAGGTTCAGTAGACCACCAGGGAGGGCTTGCAAGGGGGTGGGGGCATGTTTGAAAATGAATTATTTGTTTTTGCTGGTGTGACCATAGGTAACACATGTTTTTTGTTTTGTTTACAGCTTTTTCTACGCAAGCAGCTGCAACGTTATGTGAGTACTGTTTTTTATTATTCTATGGTTAGGGCCCACTGTCAGTGGCGTGGGTGAGACTGGGGCTGGATTGCTGGTGGTGTGGGTAGGAATGGGCCATCTGGGCAGATAGGTTGGTGGGCTGGGACACAATTGCAGGGGCAGGCCACCAATTGCCCCCCATGCCGGCAGAACATTCGTGTTTCCCTGGCAGCGGCTCCCCCAACTGGCTGTGCTATGTTACAGATATCACCTCCGGGGAGAATTGAGGATCCTGCCGGGGCTCCCTGGAGCTGCTGCTGTGCTTAGGGGACGGTACACCCACATGGTACATGGATGTCCAAGGCCAGGGACATCACCTCCAACCGTCCTGGAGTTGCAGTTGGGCACACTGCTGGGACTCCCTGGTGGGGAGAAGCTGTAACGCAGGGCAGCCAGGGCTCCAGCAAAGTCGGCGGTAATATCCCTGGCCTTGGGGACCCTTCTCCCATGTGGGTCTTTGCTGATGGTTCTGGGTAATACATTCTGGGCCGATTTGCGTAAGTCAGACCTCTGTGGATTCCCATGGGTATCTTCTTTTCAGAAATGCATGGGGTTCCCTGTTTTTCTTCGGCTTCGACACCGTAGGCCCAAATCTGTACGCTGCCCACATGAACAAAATGTGCTGTGCCGAAAGGCATGGATTACCAGTGGGTTACCCTTTTTCTTTTGCGTCCCCAGTAGGTGCACCCACACATGTTAGGTACTGTTTTCATAGGGACATGTGTGGGGACGCGGGAACGTAGGCCATGTGTTGTTGGCGGTGTGTTTCTGTGGGTGGCCAGATCGAAATGTCTGAGAATTGTCTTCTATTCCTGCCAATTTCAGAGACATTTCCCTGTGTCCACTCACCGAAACACGTCATCAACAACAGATGTCGTACCTTTTGGCGTTCCCACAGGTGTCCCGACAAAAACGGTACCTCATATGTGTGGGTGCACCTACCGGGGGCGCAAAAAGAAAAGGGTAACCCACTGGTAACCCCAAGCCTTTCGCTACAGCACATTTTGTTCATGTGGGCAACCTACAGATTGGGGCCTATGGTGTCGAAGCCAGCAAGGAAAACAGAGAACCCCATGCATTTCCCAAAAGAGGACACCTGTGGGAATCCACAGAGGTCTGACTTGCGCGAAGCGGGCCAGAATTTATTACCCAGAATCCCCAACAAAGTAAAAATTGTGTTTTTTCCACACCAAACATCACACTTTTCGGGGATTGTAGCTAATAAATTCTGGGCTGCTTCGTGCAAGTCAGACCTCAGTGCATTCCCACGGGTGTCCTCTTTTCAGAAATGCATGGTGTTCCGTGTTTTCCTTGGTGGTTTGGACACCCTAGGCCCAAATCTGTATGGTGTGCACATTAGTCAAAATCCTGCAATCCTGCTGTGGGAAAAGAGTTGGGGTTACCAGTGTTTTAGGCTATTCTCTTATTGCCCAGATAGGTGCACCCACACATGTGAGGTACCGTTTTCATCGGGACACCTGTGGGAACGCGGGACAGTAGGCCATGTGTTGTTGGCAGCATGTTTCGGTGGGTGAGCCGAGTGAAATGTGCGGAAAATGCGTTTTTTTCCCCACATTTCTGACTTTGCGGGGGTGTCTGAGTAATACATTTTGGGCCGATTTGCGCAAATCATAACTCTGTGGATTCACACGGGTGTCCTCTTTTCGGAAATGCATGGGGTTCCCTGTTTTCCTTGGTGGCTTGGACACCCGAGGCCCATATCTGTATGGTGTGCCCATCTGGACAAAGTGTGAAATTCAGCTGTCAGAACAGACTTGGGGTTACCTGTGTTTTAGGATTTCCCCTTGTCGCCCAGGTAGGTGCACCCACACATGTGAGGTACCGTTTTCATTGGGACACCTGTGGGAACGCAGGACGGTAGGCCATGTGTTGCTAGCGGCGTGTGTCGATGGGTAAGCCAAGTGAAATGTGAGGAAAATTCATTTTTTTTCCATATTTCGGACTTTGTGGGGGTGTCTGGGTAATAAATTCTGGGCCGATTTGCGCAAATCATCCCTCTGTGGATTCCCAAAGGTGTCCTTTTTTTGGAAATGCATGGGGTTCACTGTTTTCCTCGGCGGCTTGGACACCCCAGGCCCATATCTGTATGGTGTGCCTGTCTTGGCAAAGTGCGAAATTTAGCTGTCATAACAGACTTGGGGTTACCTGTGTTTTAGGCTTTCCTCTTGGCGCCCAGGTAGGTGCACCCACACATGTGAGGTACCGTTTTCATTGGGACACCTGTGGGAATACGGGACAGTAGGCCATGTGTTGCTGGCGGCGTGTTTCGATGCGCAAATTATACCTCTGCGGATTCCCACGGGTGTCCTCTTTTCAGAAATGCATGGGGTTCCCTGTTTTCCTTGCTGGCTTGGACACCCGAGGCCCATATCTGTATGGGGTGCCCATCTGGAAAAATCGTGAAATTCAGATGTCTGAAAAGACTTGGGGTTAGGGGTGTGTTCAGCTTTCCCCTTGGCGCCCAGGTAGGTGCACCCACACATGTGAGGTACCGTTTTCATCGGGACATGTGTTGGAACGCGGGAAGGTATAACATTCGTTGTGTTTGTGTGGTTTTCATAACGTTTTAACCCTTTTGCTGGCACCCTTTGTCACACAATCCTTTCATTTCCCAAATGTGCCCTACATTTAGTCGCTGCTTTAAGCACCATAAACTTTTGCAACCTACACAGGTCACCTACCCTTGAAAAGGTCTGCCTGTGCTCTTTCAAAAATTGTATGCTTGCCATTCCTCACCACGTTGGTTTTCCTGATTAACACATGCTAAGTACGTCTGTTCAGGCCGTATGCATAATACTCCTGTGTACCATGGCTAGGTTTTTGGCTTGTGGGATTGCTTGTTTTGTGAAACACTACAAAAAATGTGTGCTTTCCTAACTACACGAGTCAGGGGAATGTAGTGGAGCATTGTTTTTCTCAAAATTCATAGAAGCCATTGCCATACCAAGCCAACCATGTCCACCACATACCTTTTTTTCAGTCATTTTCCCGCTTTTTCCCCAATCTATGGCATTTTCCCCTACCTAATTGTTGCCTGACCTATGCAAATCACCCCTTCCTAAACTTGGAATTTTATCTACTTTTCAGAAATATATGCCTTTCTGTCCTCCAATTCGGCTTTCCTACCCTTTTCTTCCATTCCGTCCATGCATGTCCAATTGGCAAAAATGGCCAAAATCGCCTACCTCTCACAAAATGGTTGATAACCACTTCAAAATAATGTTTTTTCGTTTCCACTCAACCTGGGGAATTCAGCACAGCAAACCATTTGTTTCTAGCTCGTACAAGGAAAAAACCACATGCTTCTTTGTACATCATTTTATTCGCATTTTTTGAAAAAAACACATTTTCGCATTTTTTGTTTATTTTCTCTGACCCCCCTAAAGCAACCTAGGATTCCTGGGTGCTGTTACGACCGCCTACATGTGGGAAAAAAGGAGCCAAATTTGGCCAAGATATCTCATGTAACAAAAAAGTTACAAGCCATTGAATGGCCACATATCGAAATCACCAAAAAAGGCCTTTGCATGGGGAAATACCCATGGCACTTAAAGGGTTAAAGACCTGGAATCCCAAACAGAGTTTGATGAGGAGTGCCAGAAAGCTGGTGCCTTTAAAAAACAGAGGGACGGCCTGGCTGCTCAGAGGGGCACTCTAAATCAGGAGAGGAATGCCTTGGGCCAGGAAATCAGCCATTTAAAAACACAGAAGAAAATCACCTGTCCCTTCAGGAACTTGGTGAAATCAAAATGGATTAATGGATTACAAAAAGCTACTAGAGCACACCAGTCGGGTGGGGGATGCCTTTGGAAAAGAATAATCAGACCAGTAAGGACCAAACTTGCAATCTCCTGCAGCAAAAATTGGCCCAATATTCCCAATTCAGGCAGGAAGCACAGAGAGACAATGAGGCTCTCTGTGAAAAGAGTGACAGGCTCCACCAACAGATAGACATGCAAGAACAACTCATAGAGACCAGTAAGGCCTTAATAGAGGAGCAAAAGGTCAGATTTTGGCATGTCATCAGGAAATAGGCGCTGAAAAACATGAGGTAAGATGGGAGAGAGAAACCCTGAGCATAACCTCAGGAACCCAGGCATCAGGGACTTTAATAACTTCAATTCCATGGACTCTGCCACCCTCATGTCCACTGGCTCATATGAACCAAGGGCCACAGGGTTGGCAGACTTCAACACAATGGGGAATATGGGACTGACAGGTCAGTGCCTCCCAGAAATGGATGGGTGGGCATCTATGTACAGGCTCCCAAATATTAGTGCCAGCCTCTCTGATCAGGGAGACTCCAGTGAGCGGAGAATCAGAGAACTGTATCCTCAGAAATATCACCTACCTAGAGCTCAGTCAGTCAAATTTGGTGGGGAATTCCATGAAAATAGGCCCACTAAGAACATCTTAAAAACCTCTTCCCAGCTAGGACATTGGGGGGGGGGGGTACTCAGCCAATCCTGGGAGCAAGGGAGAGTCAGAAGACTCTTCTGAGCGCCACAGGTCTCAAGAGACTAGGCCCCCACATTCTGCCAGCCATTCCCAAGCTCGCATTAATCAGGGAAAGCCTAGAGGATCAGACAGCCACCTCAGGTAGCAGTGCCTCTGAGTCAGAGGATGAGTGGACAAGGGTGACCAAAATTAAAAAGGCAAACAAAGTTAAGAGAGCCTTACTGAAAGATCCCCTGAAGCAAATAAAGGCTATTAGGAGCATCATCACGCCCTACCATAAACATGCCAAATATTCAGTTTGGGAGCACCATGAGCTGTTTGAGCAAATGATGGAGACTTTCCTCCTGAAGCACAGTCAAAGTTGCCTTCAGTATGTCAAGTGGACATTTTCACCAGAGTATTCCAGCTTAATGCGGGGCTGGAGGATCGGAACCACTTAAGATGGTCCACATATAGGACGGCCATCTTAAAGCATTTTTCAATCCATGGAAACCCTCAAGAGACCCGCAAGGCAGCATACAACCTGCAATGTGGGGAAGACCAGGCCCCACAAGAATTTGTCCAAGAGCTTAAACATGCCTTTACGCAGACCACCAGAAGGGTGCGCACAGACAGTAGGGAGTTTGTCAATACCTTCTTTCATGCACTCCCTAAATACATTATGGCATGGCCCAGCTGGTGAGGGACTTTCATGAGAAAAGATCACTAGACTGGGTCATTGAACAAGCAACTCGCATTTACGAAGTACAGAAACCACTAGAGAGTAAAAGTGCAAACAAAAACCCAAAATCAACCAACACCCCAGCTGCTGCTAAGGTGGCAGAGGTGAAGGTTGCCCCATTTTAGATCTGGAAATGGGGGGGCCTAAAAACATTCCTGCGCAGAATCCTACCAACCCAAGACCTAGAAGGCCCTCAGCCCAATCCCGAACATGGAGTCAGGAAGTTAACCCCACAAATGGGACCCCTAACTAACCGGACTACATCAGCCCCCATTACAAGGGCAAAGGGCACAACAGAACACTCAGATGAGCATGGCGACTAAGAACTCCTCAAATCAAGGGTCTGGTGCTCCAGAAAAATGACAGGGGATGAACCCCGACAACCCACCGGTTCGCAGGGAGGAGGCACAGGGGGAAGAGGGGTGCAAATTCTGAGAGGAAGCTTCCTTCCCCACTTGTGAAAAGCCCCTGGAAAACCAGGAACCGGAACGAGGATCTCCTGCCCCCGAAAGCCTGCAACCTAAGGAACAGAGGGTGGGTAGGAGAAATAAAAGCATAAAAAGGGCCATTATGTGGAGGAGGTGCAAATATTCCAATTTGAAGGAGAGGGGTCCTCAGAGGGTTGTGAGCAAAGGATCTTCTCCTTCAGGGATGGGGGAACTCCTCACAAAGAAAAATGGGTCCCAAGAAATCCTGATCAAGACTGGGTAGATGTGGGGGCCGAGTTAAAACCGCCCATCATCAAACCCCAGAATGACCAACAAGAAAGTCACCCTGTTCAAACCAATTCTGGTGACTGCCTCCAAAAAGGGGGAGGGGCACCCTGTTCAAACCAATTCTGGTGACTGCCTCCAAAAAGGGGGGGACAGCCTAGAATCAGAACCAGGGGAACCCAAATCTTCCCCCATATCCAATTGCCACCTTTTTCGTACAGGTTCCCAAGATCCCAAACAAGATCCTGCCCAAATCACCCCTTTGTCAGAATCCAAAGCAAATAAATTAACCCAACAATTGGCCAAAAGTGTGCACGAGAGGTTTAAAATAGGTGGAAAGAAGGAGGGACTACCTTCCTGGGGAGAGAGAGTTGCTGTTTCTGGCTGGCTGGAGGATGAGGGTTGTCCTCTGTGGATTTCTCTGGAGAGTTTCATCGGCTGGGCCATAGAACATTGTAGCTGCACGGAAGTCATTTTGAAGGGTATAATTCGAATCTGCAACAGTGTCCTGGCAGAGATGGGCCGAGTCGTACTTAGCTGCAAGAAGGGCCTAAGATGTCAACGGTGAGGCAACCATTCTGAAAGGCAAAGAACCCATAAATTGTTCTGGGGGATGAGTATAAATAGATTCACAATCAATTAGGATCCCTTTCTGCAGGATAATTAGCAAGTCAGAGTGGACACAGAAAGCAAGACTCCATTCGTTTTTATGAGTTGTGACACTCTCCTCCGTGATGGCTACAAGATCCTCGCCGAACCCAGAACTAACCGTCCAGGAGGCGGAGTAGTCCTGAACTATCCGGAGTGGATCCCTGCCTCTGTCATTCCTACGCAGGCCTACTCCTGCTTTGAATGCCTGGTCTGAAGGCCCTCTGTCTCGCCTGGCCTCCCTTTTACTGTAGCCACCACTTGCAGGCCACCTGGCCAGATCGCCCTCTTCCTCTTTAAGTGGGCCGGCCTCTCCTCCTCTCTCCTTGCCTCTACCTCTCAACTTCTCCTCCTCGGATACCTCAACTTCTATCTGGATGCTTCTAAACCCCTCCTTGCTTTTCTTTCGCAATCTCTGCAACTCTCTCTCTCTCTCTCTTTCTTTCTATTTTACCCTCTGGTCTGAAACACTCTGCCGGGCACCCACCAGTTATTCTCTGTCCCCTAGGGTAAGCCAACCCCAGCACTGCCACCCACCTTCTTGGTCATCTGGGCCATGAAGCGTGTGTTACTGAAGGCCTTTGGTGCCACTTTCTCTCCTTCTCCTGTGGCTGACTCAAACTCTGACTCAACCCTCTCTAACCTGCATCTCTCTATATCTAACACTCGTGATGAACTTGCCCCTGTCATGAGGATCTGTTTGAAGCCCATTTCTAACTGCAACTCTTGGTATGATCCCGACCGCGCCACCCTTAAATGCAAGTGCAGAGTGCCTGAAGGGAAGTGGAGGGCATCAGGTGCATCCTCTGACAAACTGGCCTGCCGCTTGCTCCAAAGGCAATACAGAGTCTCTGTCCTATCCGAGAAGAGAGCCTACACCCAAACCTGCATCTCTGTGGCCTATAACAACACAGCTGAACTATTCAAAATCTGCAAGGCGATGGAGAATCCTGCTGCAGTCTCCATCTCTCCTGTTCCCTCCCACACCATTTGCACATCGCTGGCTTCTCTCTTCACCACTAAAACTCAGGATATCCTGTCCCCTCTCTCCCATTCCTGTCCCTTTACCTCTCTCTGCCCCTCTCCAGTCGTCTCTCCCTCTCTTCCTCCTTTTGATCCCTGTGATCACTCCTGATGATGTTTCTAGACAAGTCCAATCTATGAAAGTGTCGTCCAAGCAGGTGCTCCCCTGATGATTCAGAACCATCCAGGACCACATCAACACCCTTGCTCCAGTATTGTTTGAATTCTGCATTCACTCTTTTGCACTGGAACTTTCCCCTCTGCCCTAAAGCACTTCCATGTGCAGCCCTTCCTTAAGAAGCCTTCCGCCGATCCTTCCTCTCTGGCAAACTACCGCCGCATGTCTATCACTCCTTTCCTGGACAAACTCCTGGAAAATGGCCATCTCCCAGCTTACTATCCATACTAAATCTGTTGGTTGTCTCCATGACCATAAGTCTGGCTTTAGAGCAGCCAGAGGCATGGAAACTGCTCTTCTGAACCCCAGTGAAGATTTGCTCTCTAATCTAGACTCTATCCTTGCCTCTTTCCTCATCCTGCTTCACCTTTCCTCTGCTTTTGACACGAAAACCACACCATCCTGATCAATCGTCTCTGTGACAACCTGGGCATCACGGATCTGGCCCTAGCCTGGTTGACCTATTTCCTCTCCGATCAACCCTCCCAGGTCCAACTGGTGTCCTTCCTCTCCACCACCTCTCTCTCCACATGTGGTATACCCCAGGGCTCTAACCTCAGACCCTGGCTCTTCAGCCTTTACTTGGCACCTCTGACCCACCTCATATCTACATTCTCTCCCAACTTTCAGTGTTATGCGGAGGACACGCAGCTCTCCTTCAGGCTCCCCTCTGCCTCCTCTCCTCTTTCGATCATTACTGACTGTCTGTCCACGATTCAGGAATGGTGTTCCTCCAACCATCTCTGCCTTAATGCCAGTAACACTGATATCCTTCCCATTGAGACCCCTGCTCCCGCTTTCCCTCTTTCACTCTGGCCTCACTCCTGTGGCCCTCTACTTGCGCCTTCATGAGAGGCAAAAAACCTTGGTGTCATCTTTGACTCCACCCTTTCCTTCTCTTGTCACATCACAGACCTCTCTTAGAAGTCCCACTACCAGCTGCACCTCCTAAGACGTATTCTTCATTTTGTCACTTTCCCTAAGAGGTACACTGTCTTCACAGCCCTGGTTCTCTCTAAGCTGGACTATTGCAGCATCCTCTTTTTAAATCTTCCTGCCACTACTCTTCGCCCTTTGAAACTAATCCAGAACAGGACTACTAGACGTGTCCAATGGCTTCAAGCCCAGGGATATCTCTCCAGCCCTGAAATCTCTCCACTGGCTCCCAGTGGCTGCACGGATCAAGTTCAAGACCTTACGCATTGTCCACAAAGCTTTCTGGGTCCGGGGACAGCATTACATCCAACTCTCTATTCCTAAGCACTTTCCTTCTCATGCCCTCCACTCATCCACCTCTATCTCTCTCAGGGTCAGATGCTTATCCAAGCAGAGAGTGGGGGGTTTGATCTTTTTCCTCAGCTGGTTCCTCCCTCTGGAACAGCCTCTCTCAAACTTGAGCAGGACCACCTCATGTTCCTGAAGCAACTTAAACATTCCTTTTTGCATCTGCCTTCTCTCTCTCTCCCATGCTGATGTTAATGTCTGCCGTGCTAATTAGTTACCTGGCCATCCTCTGAAATGTATGGGAACCTGGCTCCATCACGACCAGTAGTGCCATGCACTGCCTCCAGGCCACTGTGCACTAGGGACTGTATCTGAAACCCTACAGTCCCCTACCTCCATGCACATATTTAGAGCTGTCCACTCCAGCAGCACTTACTTGAGCTTTGCTTATTATACTGTCCCCTGGCCTCCCCATTGCACTTCTCCTATCCATTCCCCTTGCACTTGCACAATCTCAATGACACAAGGCCCTAGTAAGATTTTTTTGTTCCCTTTTGTCTGCTCCTTCCTTGTCTTGTTATGCCTAGAAACACTGTGTACAGGAGTGTTATAAATGACTTATCATATCATATATCATAATCACGGGGGTTTGTTCTTCTATGCAAAGGGGGGTTATAATCACATATTTTCTTAATCTTATTACAATTCTAATGTTAGGCTAAGTTAGGGGAGTAACTAAAAGCTGAAACTACTCATATTGCATTGCCTTCATCACAAATGAATGCCAGTTAGGACTTCATAGGTTAGAGAAAATCATATGTGTTTGAGATGCAAAATGCTTATTGATGTAGAGTGTGTTTCTCTTTTATTGTCAAACGTACCCATTGCAAAATACTTATTGATATGATGTGTGTCCTTCTTTGATTTTCGCACATGCCCAATGCAAATGCTTCTTACAAGTGCACTGTTATCCAACAAGTGAACTAGTTGGATTATGTATCTGTTCTTGCTATTGAGTTTCAATATGAAGTAAATAACTGTGAAAGTGTGTGATGGTTTTATTGTGTCTGGAGCATGTTCTATTTCTTGCATCTAGAGGTAAATGGGCATTATGAATTGGAGGCACAGTACAGAATTTGTAAATGCCTAGCTAAGATCCTGTGGTATAAAAAGGGTGGCACGAGGGAAGGCTCAGGATTCCCCCTACATATGTGGTGCATTGGCACGTAACGTTTCAGCTAAGTGCATTAGTGAGACGTGGCAACATTGTATTTGTTAATTGAGTGCTGTGCTGGGAACACGTTGAATTGTGTTTGTCAATAGTGCTGTGATTTAAGTGGTTTCTAATTTGACAGATTGAGCTTTATATTGACAGTGGGTGAAATGTCTGAGGTTAATATTACAAACATGTGCGAGTATGCAGAAGCCAAATTCCTTGGCCTAAGGATGCGGTCTTCAGATGCTATAAATGTGAGCAGGGAGCATTTAGTTGCCGAGAAAGAAAAGGAGACCCCAGTAAGATTATTTGAAGAGGGCACAGTGTTACGCGCGTGCCTGCCCATAATCTTTGATTGTAATGATAACAAGTTTAAAAAAAGGCAGTATTATCCAATTGGGGACGAAACTTTGGTTCATCCTGCGCAGAGTACTAGAAATCAGAAAATGCAACAGACAAACTATGGTGAGGTGTCAGAACGAATTGACAAAATTACATAATAGGGTGATTGAGCTTGAAAGTGCAGCAGACAGAAGGCAGCTTTGTTGAATTGTCGCAATTACGAGCATACCCACAACATTGTTAAATAAAACAAACTGAATTAATACTTAAAAAAGGGCAGGCACAGGAAAATTCAAAACAGATCAATCATTGTGCACCTCCTAACATCGAGGCACCAGCAGCAGAACCACCATCTACCATTGACATCAGTACATTAAAAACCACCTTGAAGATGACCGCCATCATGCCCTGCCTGCCTGCTCTCTCAATTAACATGGAGAGATGCTTGGCAGCACCATGTGGACTGATTGGCCTTCCCCTGCAGCAATCCCAAGGCCCAGCTGAGCTAGGAGGGGAAGCCGGGCCCAGACCAAAGCCCCTGGTCTAAGGTCCCTGTCTTTCCCTGTCTGCCAAGGATGTCCCAACCACAAGCCCTTTCAGCGCTCAGTAGATTCCTACAGGCCCCTCCTTACCACCACTGAATCCTTCAACAGCATGGATATCAATGATGCAATAAGGTAAGAGGAGTATCTGTCCCTTGATGGTGTCCCCTGGGCCGCTGGTTGAGCTCCACAGGGCAATGACAGAGCATACCACCCTCTGTGAGCTATTTGCTACTATATTCCTGCTCCAACCCCACAGAGCAGGTTCCTGCCATCCCTGCATCAGGACACCTCGCTGAGGCATCCGACTCCCCCTGCTTCCTCATGGCCGCACATTGCAATCAGTGCCTCATATTTTCCATCCACTATGCCTGAGCTGAAGCACCCGATTGTCAATACCCAAATAGCAACTGCTATTGACTCACTGATGCTTGTAGCGAGGTACCCAATGCCCTTGACTGCTGCATCTCATCCTGTGCCACCATATGCATTCACCAACAGCCCACATCGGACCCCTCTGTCCCACGATGATCTGTATGGTAACACCAATGACTTCTTTCATGCGCAGTCCACAAGTCTATCGGCCTCATTACGGGTCTGGCGGTAACCGTGCCAGTGCTACCGGCGGGTTGCAGCCGGACCCGTAAATATTTAATGGCACCTGACTTTCCGGTGCCACTAGGAAATGACATCCCCAGCAGCCTGGAAAGTCAGGCACCGGTAACATGTTGTTCCCCATTCCCATCGACTCCCATAGGACTCGATGGGAATGGGGACACGGAAGCACTGTCACCGGTGTTAACAGTGCCTGTGCTTCCGTGATGGGTCTTCCTACCATGGCCGCTGTGCCCGGCAGGGTCAGACCTAGAAGGCACGGTGGCTCAGGCTGGCAGACCTGTAATATGCTGGTCCAGAAACAAGGTTGCCGGTAAGCTTACCGCACCCTTGTGTCCAGAATGGCTGGGTCTGAATGAGGACCCATGACTCCAAACAAAGTGCCCTGGCCAAACGATTTTGACCCTGTAATGTATGTAAAGTTTTGCTTGCCATTGCCATGCCCGGCGCTAATGTTACTTAGATGCTGTTGTTTGTAGTTCATTTGACTTGCGCTTCACGGTCATGCACATTGCTAATGCTTTGCTTTTAAACGGCACTGCTTGCATCCGAGCACTGGAGGGATGGTATCTCTAATTTAACTGAATTTATCAATTGCTGTTTTGCTCGCCCCAAGTGCTATGCCTTGTAATTGGATTAGCAGCATCAACACGCTACTATTTTGCTGATACCACTGTATCTGTTTTACATGCCTATGCTACGGCCCTAATAGTCTGCCTTGCACTGCTACCGGACTTCTCCGTAACTTGTCCTGAGCTGCAGCACCGCCCATTTATCGAATGCTACTGGACTGCTACTTAACTATGCCAATTGTACTTGTTTTGATTCTGCAGCTCTTGCTACTCACACTACCGAACTCGTCCAATTTTACCAACATATTTGATGTAGCCCGGAGCACCATAAGGTGAGGCTTTCACAATCTGTGCATCTTCACTATGTTGCATCTAACCTATTTGTACCTGTACATTTGATGTAGCCCTCCATGCCACAAAATGAAACTTTCCCGATTTGTGCATCCTTATTATGTTGCATCTTCCTACTTGTACCTGTACATTTGATGTAGCCCCCGTAGCTTTAGGTGAGGCTTTCCCAATCTGTGCACCCTTTATTAGACGCAATTTACCTACTTGTACCTGTACATTTGATGTAGCCCCCGTATCTTAAGGTGAGGCTTTCACCATCTCTGCACCCTTTATTAAGACACAATTTACCTACTTGTACCTGGACATTTGATGTATTCCCCTGTAGCATGAGGTGACGTTTTCCCATTCTGTGCACTCTTTATTAAGTAACATCTTACCTACTTGCACCTGTACTTTCATTGTAACCGCAGCTCTATGAGGGTGGCTTTGCTAGTTGGTACACATTCACTGATTCTGTCTGTAACCATTATGAGAACTCTTGCACTTCTCTACTGTACTATGCACTTCCTGTATCTAGCACATAGATGCCTCTCGTTGTTGTGTGCTGAAATAAATGCAAATTTAAATAATAGAATTGGAATTAACTCAGGTCAGGGTGGATAGAGATGTTGTCATTGCATAAATTGAATCATTACGTAAGACAACCGATAATAGTCTCAAGATGTGCAGTGTTGAGAAAGTTATATCTCTCGTTTAATGTTAGAAGGAGAAAATATTTTCTGACTATAAGGAGCAAGTCGCAAAACTTAATACTTTATTTCTAAAACTGAAAAGAGAACTATCTAAAATTGACACCTTTCATGGTCAACACATATTTTGAATGAACATTTACAGGAATTCAATTTACGAAACTCTGATTTAAAAAGACACATTTTGGATTCACGGCTTTCTGAACTGCAGAGTATGTCAATTAATGGGCATGTTTCAAGCCACAGTCTTGGAGCTGAGTCAGACGAGACAGGAGACGGGAGAGGCATGCTTGTAAAGAACTGTCCAGCTTCCAGTATCTGTGAACATAGGTAATGTAGACAGGGTGAGTGAGACAAGCTATGCAAGCGAAGGAGAGGTATGGCTGCATTGCAGGGAGAGAGGCAAACTCAAGCCAGCAACCGAAAGAAAGCCCATATAATTATGATCATATGCAAAACAGAGGGGGTCTGGGAAACTCTCTACCAGCACAAACACAGCCATTTGACTTGTTCTTGGGTGGATGGCCCTTGCGAGAGTCTCAACCAAGTCTTTATTTCACTGTTCTTTTCACAGAGAAGAAATTTCTCCCATATCAGTCTTTGTCCTGCCCAGGGGCAGTCCAGCACCGAAATGTTAGGCAATTCTCCTCTGAACAAGAGTACCACAGCAACCCCCTACCCTAGAGTTTCAGCCTAGTTGGGCATCATCAGTGAGATGAAGCTGTGCCTCTCTAAGAGCAGTGAGCAAGGGGTCCACGTCTGGCATCCCCTGGTAATTTAGGGTGAGACCCAAAGTTACTTGGTATGCACAACAGAGGGGGGTATGGGAAAACTCTCTAACAGCACAAACATAGCCTATTGACTTGTTCTTGGGTGGATGGCCCCCGGGAGAGTCTCAACCAAGTCTTTAGCTCACTGTTCTTTTCACAGAGAAGACATTTCCACTGGGGTCACCATTCCAAAATTGTGGGACAGGCCCCCCAGTGGGTGGGGCAGTAAGGTTTGGGCACCCTAGGGCCAGATTGGCACACCAATTTTCCCCTCTGCGCCAAGGGGAGTTGGGTTACCAAAGGAAAAAAGTGAAAATGGTGGAACG
The DNA here is from genome assembly GCF_040938575.1 of Ambystoma mexicanum. Classification (NCBI taxonomy): domain Eukaryota; kingdom Metazoa; phylum Chordata; class Amphibia; order Caudata; family Ambystomatidae; genus Ambystoma; species Ambystoma mexicanum. The sequence continues at coordinate 696,454,822 of NC_090926.1, read as the reverse complement.
CATTTTAGGGGTGGCTGTGGGCCACCCCAAAGGGACGGGGAATTTTCTAATGAGATGGGGCAGTGACCCCCACACCCCCGACCCGGAATGGAGTGAGTGCCATGTCATGCAGCCCTCCCTGGCACCAGATATCTGCTCCTAGGAAGGGACACCTGAGCACAGGCAGGAGTGCAGGACAGCCCCCTCACTTATCTGCCCTCTGGAGGGCTACATGAGATGCGCCACCCCTCCAATTGGGGTGGGGATGGAGAGGTGCACCCCCCTTCACATTAGAAAATTCCCCAGCGGTGTAGGGGGCCCCTAAGCCCCCACTAAAGAGCAGCCTAGAATTCACAGAGGTCTGCCTTGCGCAAATTGCCCCAGTTTTTATTAGCCACAATCCCTGAGAAAGTGTGATATTTGGTGGGCCGCTTCGCGCAAGTCAGACCTCTGTGCATTCCCATGGATGTCCTCTTTTGGGAAATACATGGGGTTCCCTGTTTTCCTTGCTGGCTTCGACACCCTAGGCCCAATCTGCGGCTGCCCACATGAACAAAATGTGCTGTGCCGAAAGGCTTTGAGTAACCAGTGGTTTAACCTGTTCCTTTTGTGGCCTTGTAGGTGCACCCACACATGTGAGGCACCGTTTTTTTGTCGGGATACCTGTGGGAATGCGGGAAGGTATGACATCTGTTGTTGGCGATGTGTTTCGGTGAGTGGACAGAGGGAAATGTCTCTGAAATTGGCTGGAAATTAAGACAATTCTCAGACATTTCGCTCTGGCCACCCACCGAGACACACTGCCAAAAACACGTGGCTTACCTTCACGCGTCCACACACGTGTCCCGATGAAAACGGTACCTCACATGTGTGGGTGCACCTACCGGGGGCGCAAAAGGAAAAGGGTAACCCACTGGTAACCCCAAGCCTTTCGGCACAGCACATTTGTTCATGTGGCCAACCTAGAGATCTGGGCCTAGGGTGTCGAAGCCAGCAAGGAAAACAGGGAACCCCATGCATTTCTGAAAAGAGGACACCCGTGGGAATACACAGAGGTCTGACTTGCGCAAACCGGGCAAGAATTTATTACCCAGAATCCCCAACAAAGTAAAAATTGTGTTTTTTCCACACCAAACATCACACTTTTTGGGGATTGTAGCTAATAATTTCTGGGCTGCTTCGTGCAAGTCAGACCTCAGTGCATTCCCACGGGTGTCCTCTTTTCAGAAATGCATGGTGTTCCGTGTTTTCCTTGGTGGTTTGGACACCCTAGGCCCAAATCTGTATGGTGTGCACATTAGTCAAAATCCTGCAATCCTGCTGTGCGAAAAGAGTTGGGGTTACCAGTGTTTTAGGCTTTCCTCTTATTGCCCAGATAGGTGCACCCACACATGTGAGGTACCGTTTTCATCGGGACACCTGTGGGAACGCGGGACAGTAGGCCATGTGTTGTTGGTGGCATATTTCGGTGGATGAGCCGTATGAAATGTGCGGAAAATGTGTTTTTTTTCCCCACATTTCTGACTTTGCGGGGGTGTCTGGGTAATACATTCTGGGCCGATTTGCGCAAATCATACCTCAGTGGATTCACACGGGTGTCCTCTTTTCGGAAATGCATGGGATTCCCTGTTTTCCCTGGTGGCTTGGACACCCGAGGCCCATATCTGTATGGTGTGCCCGTCTGGACAAAGTGTGAAATTCAGCTGTCATAACAGACTTGGGGTTACCTGTGTTTTAGGATTTCCCCTTGGCGCCCAGGTAGGTGCACCCACACATGTGAGGTACCGTTTTCATCGGGACACCTGTGGGAACGCGGGACGGTAGGCCAGGTGTTGTTGGCCATGTGTTTTGATGAGTGATCCGATCGAAATGTGCAGAAAATGTGCTTTTTTTCCCACATTTCGGAATTTGCGGGGGTGTCTGGGTAATAAATTCTGGGCTGATTTGCGCAAATCATACCTCTGCGGATTCCCATCGGTGTCCTCTTTTCGGGAATGCATGGGGTTCCCTGTTTTCCTTGGTGGCTTGGACACCCGAGTCCCATATCTGTATGGTGTGCCCGTCTGGACAAAGTGTGAAATTCAGCTATCAGAACAGACTTGGGGTTACCTGTGTTTTAGGCTTTCCCCTTGGCGCCCAGGTAGGTGCACCCACACATGGGAGGTACCGTTTTCATTGGGACACCTGTAAGAACGCGGGACGGTAGGCCATGTGCTGTTGGAGGCGTGTTTCGATGGGTGAGCCAAGTGAAATAGGCGGAAAATGCGTTTCTTTCCCCACATTTCGGACTTTTGCGGGGGTGTCTGGGTAACAAATTCTGGGCTGATTTGCGCAAATCATACCTCTGCGGATTCCCATCGGTGTCCTCTTTTCGGGAATGCATGGGGTTCCCTGTTTTCCTTGGTGGCTTGGACACCCAAGGCCCATATCTGTATGGTGTGCCTGTCTGGACAAAGTGTGAAATTCAGCAGTCAGAACAGACTTGGGGTTACCTGTGTTTTAGGCTTTCCCCTCGTCGCCCAGGTAGGTGCACCGACACATGTGAGGTACCGTTTTCATTGGGACACCTGTGGGAACGCAGGACGGTAGGCCATGTGTTGTTGGCGGCGTGTGCCGATGGGTGAGCCAAGTGAAATGTGCGGAAAATTCATTTTTTTTCCATATTTTGGACTTTGCGGGGGTGTCTGGGTAATAAATTCTGGGCCCATTTGCGCAAATCATCCCTCTGTGGATTCTCACAGATGTCCTCTTTTTGGAAATGCATGGTGTTCCCTGTATTCCTCGGCGGCTTGGACACCCCAGGCCCATATCTGTATGGTGTGCCTGTCTGGACAAAGTATAAAATTTAGCTGTCATAACAGACTTGGGGTTACCTGTGTTTTCGGCTTTCCTCTTGGCGCCCAGGTAGGTGCACCCACACATGTGAGGTACCGTTTTCATTGTGACACCTGTGGGAATACGGGACAGTAGGCCATGTGTTGTTGGTGGCGTGTTTCGATGCGCAAATTATACCTCTGCGGATTCCCAGGGGTGTCCTCTTTTCAGAAATGCATGGAGTTCCCTGTTTTCCTTGCTGGCTTGGACACCCGAGGCCCATATCTGTATGGTGTGCCCATCTGGAAAAATCGTGAAATTCAGATGTCTGAAAAGATTTGGGGTTAGGGGTGTGTTCAGCTTTCCCCTTGGCGCCCAGGTAGGTGCACCCACACATGTGAGGTACCGTTTTCATCGGGACATGTGTTGGAACGCGGGAAGGTATAACATTCGTTGTGTTTGTGTGGTTTTCATAACGTTTTAACCCTCTTGCTGGCACCCTTTGTCACACAATCCTTTCATTTCCCAAATGTGCCCTACATTTAGTCGCTGCTTTAAGCACCATAAACTTTTGCAACCTACACAGGTCACCTACCCTTGAAAAGGTCTGCCTGTGCTCTTTCAAAAATTGTATGCTTGCCATTCCTCACCACATTGGTTTTCCTGATTTACACATGCTAAGTACGTCTGTTCAGGCCGTAAGCATAAAACTCCTGTGACCATGGCTAAGTGTTTGGCTTGTGGGATTGCTTGTTTTGTGAAACACTACAAAAAATGTGTGTTTTCCTAACTACAAGAGTCAGGGGAATGTAGTGGAGCATTGTTTTTCTCAAAATCCATAGAAGCCATTGCCATACCAAGCCAACCATGTCCACCACATACCTTTTTTTCAGTCATTTACCCGCTTTTTCCCCAATCTATGGCATTTTCCCCTACCTAATTGTTGCCTGACCTAAGCAAATCACCCCTTCCTAAACTTGGAATTGTATCTACTTTTCAGAAAAATATGCCTTTCTGTCCTCCAATTCGGCTTTCCTACCCTTTTCTTCCATTCCGTCCATGCATGTCCAATTGGCAAAAATGGCCAAAATCGCCTACCTCTCACAAAATGGTTGATAACCACATCAAAATAATGTTTTTTCGTTTCCACTCAACCTGGGGAATTCAGCACAGCAAACCATTTGTTCCTAGCTCGTACAAGGAAAAAACCACAGGCTTCTTTGTACATCATTTTATTCGCATTTTTTGAAAAAAACACAACATTTTCGCACTTTTTGGTTATTTTCTCTCACCCCCCCTAAAGCAACCTAGGATTCCTGGGTGCCGTTACGACCGCCTACATGTGGGGAAAAAGGAGCTAAATTTGGCCAAGATATCTCATGTAACAAAAAAGTTACAAGCCATTGAATGGCCACATATCGAAATCACCAAAAAAGGCCTTGGCATGGGGAAATACCCATGGCACTTAAAGGGTTAAAGACATGGAATCCCAAACAGAGTTTGATGAGGAGTGCCAGAAAGCTGGTGCCTTTAAAAAACAGAGGGACGACCTGGCTGCACAGAGGGGCACTCTAAATCAGGAGAGGGATGCCTTGGGCCAGGACATCAGCCATTTAAAAACACAGAAGAAAATCACCTGTCCCTTCAGGAACTTGGTGAAATCAAAATGGATTAATGGATTACAAAAAGCTACTAGAGCACACCAGTCTGGTGGGGGATGCCTTTGGAAAAGAACAATCAGACCAGTAAGGACCAAACTTGCAGTCTCCTGCAGCAAAAAAAATGGCCCAATACTCCCAATTCAGGCAGGAAGCACAGAGAGACAATGGGGCTCTCTGTGAAAAGAGTGACAGGCTCCACCAACAGATAGACATGCAAGAACAACTCATAGAGACCAGTAAGGCCTTAATAGAGGAGCAAAAAGGTGAGATTTTGGCATGTCATCAGGAAAAAGGCGCTGAAAAAGATGAGGTAAGATGGGAGAGAGAAACCCTGAGCATAAACTCAGGGACTTTAATAACTTCAATTCCATGGACTCTGCCACCCTCATGTCCACTGGCTCATATGAACCAAGGGCCACAGGGATGGCAGACTTCAACACATTGGGGAATATGGGACTGACAGGTCAGTGCCTCCCAGAAATGGATGGGTGGGCATCTATGTACAGGTTCCCAAATATTAGTGCCAGCCTCTCTGATCAGGGAGACTCCAGTGAGCGGAGAATCAGAGAACTGTATCCTCAGAAATATCACCTACCTAGAGCTCAGTCAGTCAAATTTGGTGGGGAATTCCATGAAAATAGGCCCACTAAGAACATCTTAAAAACCTCTTCCCAGCTAGGACATTGGGGGGGGGTACTCAGCCAATCCTGGGAGCAAGGGAGAGTCAGAAGACTCTTCTGAGCGCCACAGGTCTCAAGAGACTAGGCCCCCACATTCTGCCAGCCTTCCCAAGCTCGCATTAATCAGGGAAAGCCTAGAGGATCAGACAGCCACCTCAGGTAGCAGTGCCTCTGAGTCAGAGGATGAGTGGACAAAGGTGACCAAAATTAAAAAGGCAAACAAAGTTAAGAGAGCCTTACTGAAAGATCCCCTGAAGCAAATAAAGGCTATTAGGAGCATCATCACGCCCTACCATAAACATGCCAAATATTCAGTTTGGGAGCACCTTGAGATGTTTGAGCAAATGATGGAGACTTTCCACCTGAAGCACAGTCAAAGTTGCCTTCAGTATGTCAAGTGGACATTTTCACCTGAGTACTCCAGCTTCTTTGCAGGGCTGGAGGATCAGAACCACTTAAGATGGTCCACATATAGGGCGGCCATCTTAAAGCATTTTTCAATCCATGGAAACCCTCAAGAGGCCCGCAAGGCAGCATACAACCTGCAATGTGGGGAAGACCAGGCCCCACAAGAATTTGTCCAAGAGCTTAAAAGTACCTTTACGTAGACCACCAGAAGGGTGCGCACAGACAGCAGGGAGTTTGTCAATACCTTCTTTCATGCACTCGCTAAATACATTATGGACCAGCTGGTGAGGGACTTTCATGAGAAAAGATCACTAGACTGGGTCATTGAACAAGCAACTCGCATTTACGAAGTACAGAAACCATTAGAGAGTAAAAGTGCTAATAAAAACCCCAAACCAACCAACACCCCAGCTGCTGCTAAGGTGGCGGAGGTGAAGGTTGCCCCATTTTAGATCTGGAAATGGGGGGGCCTAAAAACATTCCTGCGCAGAATCCTACCAACCCAAGACCTAGAAGGCCCTCGGCCCAATCCCGAACATGGAGTCAGGAAGGTAACCCCACAAATGGGACCCCTAACTACCCGGACTACATCAGCCGGGCTATGTGAGGACTCCTCCAGCCCAGTTGGGGGGGGGGTATCCAACCAGGCAGCTGCCAACCCAGGAAACTTCCCTCCTCACTTTCCCCAGGAGGGCAGTAGTCCCTCAAATGCCGGGCTGAATTTATTTCCCCGGTACCTGCCAAACCTCAACCCCCAAAACAACCCTTATTTCTTTCCCCACTTTCCTGAGCCCAGACAGCCCAATCCGGGAGAAGGGAGGCCAAGGGTGGAGGGGTACCAAAATTATCCCAACCAGGGGTATTATTGGAGAAGGGATAGTTACCCTTCCCGTGATCAACCAAGGGTAGACCAGAGGACCCCGTACCAATCAGAGCGTGTGTCCCAACTGGAGCGCCAGGTCCAGAACTGGCCACAGGATCTGGGTCGCATGCAAAGGGCTCAACAGAACACTCAGATGAGCTTGGCAACTAAGAACTCCTCAAATCAAGGGTCTGGTGCTCCAGAAAAATGACGGGGGATGAACCCCGACAACCCACCGGTTTGCAGGGAGGAGGCACAGGGGGAAGGGGGGTGTAAAGCCTAAGAGGAAGCTTCCTTCCCCACTTGTAAAAAACCCCTGGAAACCCAGGGACCGGAACAAGAATCTCCTGCCCCCGAAAGTCTGCAACCTAAGGAACAGAGGGTGGGTAGGAGAAATAAAGAGCATAAAAAAGAGCATTATGTGGAGGAGGTGCAAATATTCCAATTTGAAGGAGAGGGGTCCTCAGAGGGTTCTGAGCAAAGGATCTTCTCCTTCACGGATGGGGGAACTCCTCACAAAGAAAAATGGGTCCCAAGAAATCCTGATCAAGACTGGGTAGATGTGGGGGCCGAGTTAAAACCGCCCATCATCAAACCCCAGAATGACCAACAAGAAAGTCACCCTGTTCAAACCAATTCTGGTGACTGCCTCCAAAAAGTGGGGAGGGGCACCCTGTTCAAACCAATTCTGGTGACTGCCTCCAAAAAGGGGGGGGGGGGCAGCCTAGAATCAGAACCAGGGGAGCCCAAATCTTCCCCCATATCCAATTGCCACCTTTTTTGTACAGGTTCCCAAGATCCCAAACAAGATCCTGCCCAAATCACCCCTTTGTCAGAATCCAAAGCAAATAAATTAACCGAACAATTGGCCAAAAATGTGCATTGTCTTTGCCCCTTGAGGAAAAGGAGAGAAGATTTTATGCCCCGGTCCAAATACTGGGCAACGTACAATTTTGGCACTGGTGGACACTGTATACCAAGCCACCCTTCTTTCAAAAAGGGCCTTTGATCAGCTGAATTCGGGAAGGGGGGAGAAATACCAAATCCCTCTCACCCCTCTTCCTGGAAAACTTCAGAATTTGTGTGAATGAAATTCCTGTTGAGGGGTCTGCGGATTTAGACATTAAAATTGGACGACACAAGGCAAAGCACCTTGTCATAGTTGTGACTCCAGAGGGCACACCATGTTTACTAGGGAATGACATCCTGCGTAGATTGTCTCCCCTCGTAGATTGTGTAAATAAGATCCTCTGGACCCAGACTAACCGACCAATAAAATTGAAACATAGTGTCAACCATGTTATTTTAAATGGCGCATGCCACATGGTTGAACAGAAACCTGACCAAATTGAATTCCATTTCCAAAATAACTGAATCCCTCATGTGACAGTAATTGCAGTAGGACAACAAACTGGTGATGGGGAGTCCTCTCTATTTCTGAAAATCAACCTTCCTTCCAGTCTAAGGTGGCATTCCACACTGGAAGGGAACACTCTGAAATTCTATACAAATTCACAATCTGAAAATCCTACTTCTATAGTCCAAAATGATGAGAAATCAGCTAAAAGCTTGGCTGATATTCAGAAAATTGGAGAGAAGTTGCTCATCCCTATTCAGTTAAATGAAGGGAAGGACTCTGTTCTAGCCCGAGTAAGCGTGAACAACGGTAAGAGCTTCATCAGCGAGGCCATGTTCCACAAACTCCTAAAAGATCCAGCCATTCCCACATTTAAACTAACAAATGGGAAATGGACCTGGAAACACCCAATTCCAAAAATCTCCTGCCCAGCAGGTGTATGCTCAAAATGTCCATAGGCAACAAGAGCATAGTCCATAATTGTTGGGTCGTGTGAGATGTCCCTGCTGCATTTTATTTAGACTGTGACATTCTCCATCGCTTTGCCATTAGGTTGGACCTAATAAACCTCAAAGTCTGTTCCCGATTAGCGGGTAATACCATGGAATTTGATGACTCAGAGAAAGCATTTCGGTCAGCTCAACTGCTGCCATATGCAGTTGAAGTTCAGATTGGAGAGGAAGTCACCATCCCAGAACGGACCCCATAATTCTCACTGGAAGTAAAAATTAAAAGAGGACAGAAACTCATCTCAATGCTCATTTCCAACAGCAAGGGTTGGGGGTAAACCCAACACCACTAGTCAATACAGAACACGACACCATTCCAATAGAGGTAGATAACAGCGACCGAAAGAGTATCACTCTGGGCGCAGGCACCATTATTGTATTGGCAGTTGATGACCAACATTTTTCCATAGATTTAGGTAACAAACTGTTAGGACCAATTCCCCAAGGACTGTTTTGACAATGATAGCGATAATGACACAACACCAGACAGGATCTTCACCCAGCATGGGGGGAATTTCCTGGTGTACTCTTCCTGCCCTTATGGTAAGGAAGATGTGACCTGTGACGACAGGAGGGATGAGGTGATCTTTCAATTCCACAAGGACTGCCTTCCCCACCTGAAGCAATCAGTCCAAATCAGTACTTTGACCAGGGACTTCTCCACTCAGCTGGAGGAGGCCACTGAGATAGCCAAACCAGAAGTCATTCCGGGCTTCAGGCAGATGGTTGAAGAGAGAGTCAACCTAGCTTATTCCTATGAGACTCCAGAGCAAAAGCAAACATTTAAACAAATGTTCTTAGATGTTCAAGATCTCTTTGCGGTGGACTCATATGACTGTGGTGGCACCGACATCCACACAACAATTCCCACAGACCTTGGCATGACTCCAGTGTTTGTGAAGCAATATCACTTGCCTCTCGCATACAATCGAGTCCCTTACTGAAGTAATTAATAACCTTGAGTTCTGTGGGATAATTCTTCCAGTCCACAGCAGCTTCAATAATCCGGTGCTGGGGATTTTGAAACCAAACGGCCAGTGGAGACTCTGTGCTGACCTAAAGGAGCTCAACAAAAGGGTACATACTTCCCGATGGCCTCTTCCCTACATTGACCAAGGTCTGGCCCATATCCAGGGGTCAAAGGGATACACTGCCATTGACCTGACCAAGGGGTACTGGACTGTACCTGTCAGTAGGGAGGACCAATAAAAGCTGGCCTTTACCTTCGGGGGGCAGCAGTACACTTGTACCCGGACTCCCTTTGGATTCATCAACTCCGGCAAATAATTTAACATCTTTCTGCATAAGGCCATGCCCGACATGGGTGAAAGGGATAACCTGGCCTATGCAGATGATGCTCATCAAAAGCTCAACTGTGGAGGAAAACATAGCTGAGATCCGTTATGTTCTGACCCAGTTGAGGGCTGCCAGAGCAAAACACTCTTTCCAAAAGGCACAGTGGTGCAGGACCCGTGTCAATTTGTTGGGGCATGAGATAACTCCTGAAGGTCTCTGTCCCCAGGAAAAGAAAGTAGGAGCACTCCAGAAAATAAAAGACCCCATAACTCTGCGGGAACTAAGGAGCCTCCTTGAACTAACTAATTACAGCAGAAAGTTTATTGAGGACTATGCAGCGATCACGAGACCCCTGATCCATCTGTTGGGGGGGTCAAGTGGGAGTGGTGTCCAGAACAAGCCGAGGCAGTACGACAACTCAAAAGAAGCCTCTCACAAGTGCCTTGCCTAGCTTACCCTGTCAAAAACAAGAAGTTCTTCTTGGAGACAGGGTTCTCAAATACATGCTTGACTGCAGTATTATATCAAAAGAATGACAAGGTCAATAGAGTAATCTCCTATGCGAGTAAAAGGAAAAATTCAACAATTGTGAGAAGGCACTCCTGGCAATGGTGTGGGCATCATAGTGGAGACTCCACACCAGCCTCTGCAATATCTTCAAAGTGACAGAATCCAGGCCAGAAATGTGAGTAATTCCCGAATTACTTCCTGTATTCAGTCAATGCAAGGCTTTCCTGTGGAGGTCAGATATGGCCAAAACAAGAAGAGTCCCCTCGCGCAAGGTCTGGCTGACTTGCATGATTGTGCCAGAGAAAACTGTCTCGAGGACAAAAGTCTTAAAATCAAGGACAACATGGAGGCATACCGTAATTCCCCACACAAAGTCTATGAAGAAGACAAGTGTGAGGGAATGCCCACTGTCTATGTGGATGAGTGCTCCTACCATGTTGACAACAACGGGGAAAAGGAACTTGTGGCCGGCGTGGGGAATGCATGGGTGAATGATGCCCCAGAACCCTCTGCTGGGTACACAATCTGTCCCCGAAGCAGTCAAGTGGCAGACCTGATGGCTGTGCATCAAGCCCTACCTCATTCCGAAGCCTGATACTAAGTTGCGCCCATGATGCAGCCAAAGCCGGTCATCGGAGGTTTCATACGACATTAGAAATCTTGCGAGAGGTTGCATACTGGCCACACATGTGGCAGGACCTCGACCAATACTTGAAGGGGTATCTTGTGTGTGCACAATTTCAGCTACTCACGCACCATGCTCCACTCCAAAAGAGGGGGATGACACTGCCTTGGTCAGATTTGCAAGTCCGTTTTATTGGGCCTGTGATTCCCTCCTCTAGTCGGAACAAGTACATGTTGACCGTAACATGCTTGTTCACTAAATGGGTGCAATGTCTTCCGGCCCCAAATTGCAAGGCAGAAACAGCAGCTGCCCTGATGATCAATCACATCTTCTCGTGTTTTGGACTACCCCAAAGGATTGAGTCAGACCGAGGTAGCCACTTCACCAGCGAAGTGATGACAAAGATATGGGAGATACTTGGGGTCAAAAGGAACCTACACATTGCCTACTGGCGATCCTCTAGTGGTGGAGCTGGGAGGTACAATAAAACTATTGTGAGCATATTAAAAATGTTTGCGGCAGATTCTGGGCCAAGTTGGGACATTTGATTACCCCTTTTCCTGATGGCCATCAGATCTACCCCTTCTTCTGCAACAAAAATGTCTCAGTTTGAGCTGATGACTGGATGAAGGATGGTGCTACCCCAGCATCTGCTCTACAGAACCCAAGAGTAGACCTCGATAAATGCCTCCACAGCTCATGAGTATTTTGAGAATCTGAGAAAACACCTTCAACATGCGTTTGCCTATGCTCAGCGGAATCTAGAAAGATCTGCAGACAGTATGAAGACCCACTATGATCTCAAGACAACTAAAAAAGAATATCAAGTAGGAGACCGGGTCCACTTGTTCAATTTCCAAAGGAACCAGGCCAAAGAGCGTAAATTCCTCCCAACTTGGCGGGGACCTTTTGAAATTGTGGACAGAATCTCACCAGTCGGCTACAGAATCTGCATCCCCAAGGGCAGTGTCGCAGAAGGGGAAGACAAGTGGGTCCACATAAACCAGCTGAAGAGTTGCCATCCCAGGCATACTTTGCGGCAAATAGAGGAGCCAACTGGAAACCCAGAGGTGGAAAATCCAGAAACTTAAAAGAATCACTAAATGTTCACCATGTATGTGCAAGAAGAGTGTTAAAGACCATTAGTAAACATAGATGGGGAACATCACCAATTATAACCAATGCAAGTTTCTTTCCCACTGCTGACATCCCCAGATGACGTGGGGACACAGTAGTGGGAAAATATCCATAACCATGTTACGTTCTTCTAGCATCTGGACTAAGAATCATCCAAAGGATTACCAAGGAGGACCACTCGGGGACCGGGAGGAAAGACCCAAGGAGCCCAAAGTGCCACTCCATACTCCCAACCAGAACCAGCAATATGCCCAACCAGAACCAGCAATACTCCTGACCAGAACCGGCGAACAGAACCACACGGACAGAAAAAGAACATCCCAATCTCCCGACTTCCCTTGATGGGAGGTAAAAACTAAGTCCGGAGGGGGTGCTCTGTGGGATGTATTGACCCACTCCGCTATGCTATGCAGCATCACTCTGCCAGTTATGGTGAAAGAAATGCAACAATGGCGGCAAAAACCTTGCGCGCGCCAAAAACCTACAAAAATCTACAAAAACCATGTGCTTCAGCACACAAAAAGAGGGATGCACAACCAGCCACCAATGGTGCATATGCGGTGGAATAGAGCACGCCTTGCAGAAAATATGCCAGTGGGCTCCATGACCAACAAACAGAGTGCAGAGAGAGAAGCAGCACTTTGCAAGTGAAACCCCAAAAGGTGCCTACAAATGACATTTGCTTTGTTGCTAAAAAGCCTAAAATGCCTATAACACAACACTTCTCAACATTCAAAATCTTGCCTGGTGCTAAAATTCATGTATCTAATGAAGTATTGTGAACACACAAAGTCCTAATGTGAAGAGCAAAACATTTTTCAGACAAACTGGATTGTCTGAAAACTGACAGCCCATGTCAAAACCTGGGCTACCTGAATGACAGCTGTCAGATGGGTTACTGATGAAATTTTAAAGTGAGCTAAAACTAAAAACCTGCTGGATTAGCAAACATAAAAAAGGATTGTTGCCAAAAAGGAATACAGATTTTAGTTGTGTTTTTGATCCCACAGATTTTAGGCTAAGAAAGTCATGTATTTATATTTGATACAACAAATTTGGTTTTTGCTGGATCTAAGAAGGTAATTAGCCTGGATGAGCTGCAAGAACTAGAAAAGCAGCTTTCCCAGGGGGAAGGCCTTCCTCTCAGCAGAAACCCACTGGGAGGTACTAATTGCGGGTTAGAAAACATCTTGTCTACAGAAAGAGAAGAAACAATGACAAGCCTTTCAGCCCAGGAAGCAGAGGTGTGAAGGTGGTCGTAAACTCTCCTGTAAGGAACTTTCCCCAAGGAGGGGGATGCACTGGACTCCCAGGAGAGAAAAAGGGGTGGAGCCAAGCGACCATCTGCTGTTAAGGATGAACAATGAACAATTATTAAAAGACTCATAACTTATTCAAAGTGGTGAAAAATATAAAAAGGACAGATTTGTAAATATAAAATTTGGTTGCATGTGTGAAGAGGCGATAGAACTGTGTGAGATGTTCTGGACAGGAATGGCAATATATGTGGTTTTATGTGAAATGTATTAATATTAGAATTGTTAAAATGTACACGCACATCCCTATTTTAAACACACACATTTGTGGAAAGTTGCATAACATTTGGAAATTATGTTCATAGTGAAAAGGACAAAATTCTGCAGAAAGTTGAGACAAGATCCCACCGCTGAAGGGTTTTGAGGAATAGCTGCTACATACAATATGGCATCTTTGTGTGTGATTTGTATAAAGGTGACCAATGTAGAAATGTACATTTAGTATCAAATCCGATTTTGAGACCAGTGGCTAAAGGGAGGTCTCTGGGGACTGTAAAGCAAACCATAAAATGTGACATAATCCGGCCTTGATCCAATCACTAAAATTGCAAGGCGAAGATGGAGTTCTGATCCTATCCCAGCTCACAGGGGCAAGCTTAGCTAAGCCGACCCATACACCCACTTGTGATGTCATTTTAAAGCATAAATAGAGACAGCTGACAGCACATAGGGACTCACAGATCCACTCACTTTCCTGATTCCGGCGAAGCACTCTGATCCAGCATTCTACATCCAACTTTAATATTCTTCCAGATCCAGAGGCCAAAACTGTTGCCAGTAATAGAGAACTATTTATTTCCAGCAAGGCCCAAATCCGCACATTTATTCTCTCCACCCAGTGAAGCGCTGTGTGGTGCGAGAAGGGCTTTTGAACCAGTATCCTGAAATTCTCTGGCTTGCCACCTCTAGGCCTGCCTGAGGCACTCGCTATCCAGTTGATTCAAATACCCACAGACCAGGAGGGCAGATCCTGTGCAAATCCGGTGACCGGCCTAGGTGATCCAGTACCGTGCCTGATGTGCTGTCTTTCCTAGACCAGACCCAATCCAATGACCAGAGCTGACGGTCCCATTTAAAAACTTATCCTGTGAGTATTAATAGGAAGAACTGTGGCCCATAGTATATTTGCATTGTCTTATCCCTATCTCAAAGCCATCCTATCTTTCATTCAGAACGAGTATTGTTAGAACTATCTTTGCGATGACTCTTTTCTCATCAGAAAAAGTAGAGTTTCCTCAGCAGGCGGGTTACACTGATCACGTGACTGTAAGATCCCTCTGTGGTATTCGCTTTTTCATAGTCATCCTCTAGTGTAAGCAAACCCATTTGTCATTTTCGAAAGTGCATTTCTGTTTTCCATTTTCGCGCCTATCTCGCAAAAAAAACGACTCTTACTAAAACTTCTATAACTCCTCAGTTTTTGTGATAGAAATGGAATTTCAACTCCTACTTGTACCTAACATCCATAGCTACCCAAATCCGCATTGCAAAACAGTGCAATCCTCCCGTTATCGCGAATATCGCGCAAGGAAAAGTTTGCGCAAATTATAATTCTGAAAGGTTTTTACACATGTAAAATAGCTTTAATTTGTTTCAGACTTGGACTTTAAGATTTCAAATGTTTTCTTTGGACTAAATCATTGCTTTTGATTGTGTGCAACTGTTCAAAGTGGCTCCCATAGGAATTTACAATTTATTATTTTTGACCATCTTTGGTGTTTTTGCCCAGGAAATTCTAAAGACAATTTTAAAAGGCAACCTGACAGCTGAAAGTCAATTCCGTTTTTCTCTTGTGTTTTATAGGGGAAGGTGGGGCTGATATTCTGTTTGATTTGTGCTATTCCTAAATACCTGCTATCTCCTCCCATCTTGTTGCATTGCCTATTGGGGGTTGAGAGGTGTTGCAGGGGGAACTTCTAACCATAGTGCTAGCTGATCTGAAACCAACTCAAACTTATTTTTTTATGTGCTGCATTTGTTTTGCTAATTACTTATTCCTAGTGTATTAAATATATTATTCGGTGTTCTGTCACCCCATTGGTGATTGGTGTTTATCTATTAAAACATTTTGTGATAAAATTTTAAATACATAAAAAAATATTTACCTTTGCAAACTTGCCTGATTCCTCGTTCAGTGTGACCGGGATAGTCTCAGGAGAAGGGTGTGATATGAGTGGTATATCGTTCAGAATATTGAATTTATAGACAAAAATAAATAAATAAGGGTTTCAGTTGTGCACTAGATGCTGGGCTTTGACCTGGGGGTGTGACGGATTGAAATCATTTACAACACCCCGCCCACCTAAAGAAGAACCTATGCAGATAGGAGCCACCCAAGCTCCATTGACTTCAGAGGAAGGCAAGAGATGCAAAGAGAACAGTCTGTGTATGTATTGCAGTTCCAATCAGCACCTACACTGCGATTGTCCTGAGGTCCCCCTCACCGCCCGGGAACCGGGTGCCCTCAGAACTAGCAGGGACGAGTGTCCAAGGTTTTTCTTTCAGTCCCTACATCTCAATGACAGTTTCCTCCACAGTTCCCACTGAAGATAACAGGCTGATCATGGTGGCCATCCAGCTATTGATCAAACAGCAGAAAATGGACACTCTGGCCCTTGTTTACTGTGGTGCAGCTGGTAATTTCATGGACATCATTTGGGCCAACAAGATAAGTATCAAACGCATCGAGAAGGAAGAAGACCAGAAGGTTAAAGGGGTAGATGGCACCCACCCAAAGCTCGGGGCTTATCACCCATTCCACCAAAGCTATCACCATGTCTGTTCTACAACATGAAGAGACCATTCAGTTCAACCTTATAAGGGCTGCTCACTTTCCGGTGATCCTCGGGGTGTCGTGGCTACAAAAGCATTATCCGGCTATGGACTGGGCCAGAAACCAAATAGCCTGTAGCTCCAGATTCTGTCGCAAGTCATGTTTGTCCTGATGCAACTTTGAGATGGTAAAAGCCATAACAGGCTCAACCCTCTCACCAACACTGTTGGGTGTCCACTTCATACCCACTGAGCTGTGTAACTATACTGAAGTCTTTATGGATAAAGACCCACAGGAGGTACCAACTCACCGACCAGAAGACTGTGCAATAGACCTACTGCCTGATGCCCTTATTCCCTTTGGGTGTATGTTTTCCCTCCCTCTGAAAGAAAATGAAATTTTGCGGAAGTACCTCGACTCCAATTTGAAAAACAACCTGATACAACCCTCCCGGTCTCCTGCCGGCGCCTTGATCTTTTTTGACCCTATGAGAGACATGCAAGATATTAGGCTGTGCATTGACTATAGAGGTCTTAACCGTGTCACTATTAGGGACAGATATCCAATGCAACTTATCAAGGACATCCTAGAGGCGGTTCAGGGGGCAGTGGTGTTCTCCAAACTGGACCCAAGGCAGGTGTATCACTTGTTAAGAGTCTGTGCGGGGGACGAATGGAAGACAGCGTTGCATACCCCGTATGGACACTACGAATACAGGGTGATGCCGTTGGGCTTGGTTAATGCGCCCGCCATATTCCAGAGATTGGACCGTTCATTTTCAGATCTGTTGTTCCATACATTGTTTACTTGGACGACATCTTGGTGTATTCAAACTCCATCCAACTCCACCAAGAACACCTCTGTCAGGTACTCCACCGCCTCAAAGAACACCACTTACTGGTAAATCCGGAGAAGTGTCTTTTCACAGCATCCACGGTTCCCTATTTGGGCTTCCTTCTGTTCGAACAGGGGGTTGAAATGGATCCCAGGAAGGTGGCAGCTTTCCTTGATTGGCCTTCCCCCCACATCGGTCAAAGACATCCAAAGATTCTTGGGCCTAGCCAACTTTTATCCCAAGTTCATATCTGAGTTCTCCCGAGTGGTGCTTCCGATCACAGCCCTCCTGAAGAAAACATCTGCTCCATTTCT
This sequence comes from Ambystoma mexicanum, assembly GCF_040938575.1. NCBI lineage: Eukaryota > Metazoa > Chordata > Amphibia > Caudata > Ambystomatidae > Ambystoma > Ambystoma mexicanum. Next base: position 696,437,746 of record NC_090926.1, on the reverse strand, counting down.
CAGGTCAGGGAAGGCAGAAGAGGCATTCCAGTCCCTCAAAAGTCTCTTCTGTTCTGCCTCCGTCTTGTGCCAACCTGACCAGAGTCGTCCCTTTATTGTCAAAGTCGATGCTTCGGTGGCAGCCATTGGGGCAGCTTTGTTACAAGAGTGCGAAAGAGTAGAGCATTGTTACACTTCGGCACGCCATGACGCTTCGGCAAGGAAAGGCGTCCCCGCGAAGTGCGGCTCCTTTATGGAGCAGGTACAGGTTGCTATGGCGCCTGTATACGCTACGGCAAAACCCGCGTCAGCTGACGCATCCCGTGCACGGACGTACTGCAAGACACGCCCCCCATACGGGCTTATAACCGCTGTTTCCAGAGGATTGGTTGCTGCTAATTAGTGTCCTCACTATTCGCGGTTACGTCCGTACTTCCTTGTGATTCTGATATCTTGATTCCGACCCTAGCTTGTTCCTTGGATTGTTGTGCTTTTTCCCTTCTGACATTTTATAACCAGCTGTGTTAACGACCCGGAACGTCTCTGGACTGCCTTCCTACTTCCTCAACTACATTGGATCTCCAGGCATCGACGCGGAACGTTTACTGATTTGGTCTCCTCTCCCGCTTCTTGTTGTACGCTCTCCTTAGTGGCAATGCGGAGCGCGCCTGGACTGTTTCTTCCCCCCGCTCTGTGATCACTCGAGCAGCGGCCGGAGCGTAATTGGATTTCGTTCCCCATGCTCCACGTTGGTCATCGCTCAAAACAATACTTTCCGCCTGCCATCCGGAGAAGGTGTGCTTTCAGGTAACCTGGGGTATTAGCTGGTTGATTATCCTCAGCTTTTGATTACTGTACTGTTACTTATTCCGTTGTTGGGACTCTGCTCGATTTGGAACTATTATTGGATTGCCATACTCAGTGAACTATTTCTATGTGCATATTGACGCTTTCCTGATCCTGCACCAACCCGGCTCTAGTGCAACCCTTGTGCCACCCGGGAATATCTTCCCTATACTAACATACCTGTTTATTATTTTCTCCTGTCGTTTTTTCCAATCCTGAATCACATTAACTCTGGAGAGCCCCACTTCAGGTCTGTTGCCTTTGACTAATACTCTATAGGAAGAGCAGTTAGATTAGCTGTTAATCAGTGGGTTTATTCTTTACTCTTATTTCCTTATTCATAGATCAGATCCATCCCGGGGAAGGTACCCTCCAATCCCAACCTAGGTATTGTCTGCTCATTACTGCTGTTTTGATTACATATCTTCTGTCAGCTCTGGTTAACGTCTTTGTATTTTTTTGCAGCATCGGTATTGGCGGTGTTTGTTCTCCCCGCTCTTTTACTCAACTGACACCTCTGCCTGTTTCAATCATAACAGCAGAGAGGTACGTTGTGAAGAAGAGCCCCTCTTTGAGGAAGTCTGAGCTTTGTTCTCAGGGGAGCTAGAAGTAGAGGCTGGATATCGATTCTTGCACCCACATCGTCTCCAAGGTCATCTATGTACTTTCCTGATCTTTTTTCGGAGCAGTGAGTAACAAGCATCCACTAGCCTACCTGTCGAAGACCCTTACTCCAAGCCAGGCCAACTACTCCGTAATCGAAAAGGAATTGCTTGCCATGAAGACCGCTTGTGAAGAGTGGCGTCACCTTCTTAAAGGCGCTGTGTATCCTTTACTTCTCAGGATAGACCACAAAAACCTAAAGGTAATCCAGCAGATGGAGTGAGTACATTTCTGGCAAACCAGGTGGGCACATTTTTTTGACCGATATGACTTTGCCATCTCTTACCTGCCGGTCAGAAAGAACATCTCAGCTGACGCTCTTTCGAGAATACTTTTAAAAGTTCTTACTTCCGAACATCAACCTGAGTTAATGGTTCCTCACGACAGAAATGTCAATCAGGTCTCCACATTCCTCCAAAGGGTCAGAAGAGCCATGGATCAAGCAACATCTCCTACCAGAATCACTCCACAGGACGATGTCCACAGACATGACGGATTGCTGTTTGTCAACAACCGCCTGTTCCTTCCGGATGCCATTTCACGGAGGACTGCTCTGGAATGGTGTCACGACAGACTCTTGCAGGTCCCCAAGGCGTCTCATCCATGGTGGACCTGCTCCAAAGGCAATTTTGGTGGCCGGATCTGTTGACCGAGGTTAAGAAGTACATCAGTATGTGCCCGACATGTTGCAAGGGAAAGTACTGCACGCATGACAATGACGGATTTCATTGTAGACCTCCCTGTCTCTGAGGGCTGTACTTGCATAATGATCACGGTCGACACCTTCTCTCAAATGGCCCATTTCCCCCTACTCCCTGGTTTACCCAAAACCGCAGAAATGGCGACAGTCTTTGTCAGGGATATTTTCCGCTTAGATGGATTGCCAGAAAAGATAGTCTCAGATCGAGGTAGCCAGTACACTTCACATTTCTGGAAGGCCTTGTGTGGTAAACTGGGTATTGAGAGGGCTTTGTCCTTGGGTTTCCATCACCAAACTGATGGGCAGACTGAGCGATTAAATGCCACTCTGGAGCAGTATCTCCATTGTTATACCAACTACCAACAAGACAACTTGGTCTTGCTACTGCCCACCGCAGAGTTCTCGTACAATAACTCAAAACATACTGCAACCCATCTCAGTTCCTTTTACTGCACCGATGGCTTTTACCCCCGTAACCTACTTCCGATGGATTCACAGACCTCTCTGGTACCCTCAGTGGATGCCGTCCTCTCCAATATAACGGAAGCTCACAAAGTTACCAACAAGGGGCTGCAAGACAGCCAAAATAGATACCGTGCCCAAGCTAATCTCCACTGTCAGGCCTCTCCCATGTGGAGCAAGGGCACTAAGGTATGGCTCTCCACTAAGTACTTACACCGCTGGTTGTGGCCCTTTAAACTCTCTCCTCGTTATCTAGTCCCTACACCATAGAGGGGAGAATAAATCCTGTGGCTTATCGCCTGCAACTCCACAAGCGCATGAAACGCATCCATCCTGTTTTTCATTCCTCCTTACTCAGGGAACACCAGGGGGATCCATACACACATTTCATTCACCGCTCTTGCATCCCTGAAAACACATCTCCAGAGGAATATGAGGTCACCAAGATCATGGACTCCAGATACAGAAAGGGGCAACTTGAATATCTTGTTCACTGGAAGGGTTATTCCCACTCGGAAGATTCATGGTAACCAGTTTTGCATGTACATGCATCCAGGCTGGTGCAATGGTATCACAGATTGCACCCGGGAAAACCAGGCAGTCCGCACCTTAGAAGGGGGCATACAGTCAGGCGCCCACCATCCTGGCACTTGTGGGACTCATGCAGAAGCCGTTGCCATTAAACTGTTCCTTCATGTTCCCTATGCTGCCCTCTGTGACGTTCTAGTCTCTTGCTGCTCTGGCTTCATCTCCCCTTCTTAACCACGTCTCTCCCTTTCCTCAGAGCGTTGCAACACAGACTGTACCTTCACTTCCGGGTAGGACACTTGATGTGCTTTCCTTAGGTACTGGCTTTGCTTTGTTTTGTTCTCTCTCTTTGCGTCCCATTTCTCCGCTTTTCTCTCCTGTCTTGCTTATATATTCTTTAAGCCGGTTGAGCCCCTTTCGGTGGGTCCCGCCCCGCTCCTCAGCCAGTTTCCCCTTTTCTGTTCCCTGCCATTTCTGCCTTGGCAGTGTCTCCACACCACTCTCTTTTCGAGACCTCGACATCACTGCTTTAAGTGAAGAGCTGGAGTAATCTGACAGTGTTGACAGCTATTGATGGGTTAAATGATGTTCTGTGGTCATTGGCCAGAAGATCCGTAAGCCTCAAAAAGTGGTGAGCCAGGTTAGCAGTGCAAAAGAATGCCAAGGAAACAACATGCATGGAAAAGAGCCCCCTTTGACTACATCAACAGTGGGAGTGAGTTTGGAAAGCTTCTGAGTAAGACGCTAACAGATGCAGCAGAGAGAGGAACGGTGGTTTATGTGGATGATATCCTGAATAAGAATGAGGACATACAAAACCATTTTAATGAAATAAGACATATTCTCAGCCAATTGGAAAAGGCTTGGACACAGGTATCATTTCAGAAGGCTAGGTGGTGTAGAAAAAGGGTACATTTCTTGGTGCATGAAGTCACAAACCAGCCATTGACCCAACAGAAAAGAAGGTAGAAGCCATTTGTAAGTTGAAGGATCCCACAAAAGTGAAGGGTTTGAAGAGCTTGTTAGGGATGACAAGTTACAATAGAAAATTAATTGTAGACTATGCAGAAAATAGACAACCATTGACTAAATTACTGAAACAGGGCATGACCTGGAAATGGGGGCAGGAACAGCCTGAGGTGGTAGCTCAGTTGAAGAATTGTTTAGTAAGGGCTCCATGTTTGGCATATGTAAAGAAAAATCAAGATTTCTATGTATGTCAGCGGTCTTGTTGTATCAAAAGCATGATTCAAGAAAAGAAGACCATTTGTGTAAGCCAGTAAAGCATTTTCACAAGTGGAAACCAAATTCAATGAATGTGAAAAACCACTATTGGCAACTGTTTGGGCGTTGCAAAATGTCTGCCCCATTATTCAAGGTGAGTGGGTGATAGTTGAAACTCCTCATCAACCACTGAAATATTTGCAAAGTAAAAGGATTAGATCCAGACATTTAGCCCAATCAGGAATTACTTTGTCGACCTTGGCATTGCAGGAATTCCATGTATAAGTAAAATACAGGCAGAATAAAAGTATGTCCAGTGGTTCAGGGGCTGGCAGAATTGCATGTTTCTGAATTTGTACCATAGAAGTACAGAGTTGGAAACAGCTTTGATTGAATATGAACAATCAACATAGAAAACATTTGGTGAAGAAAAATGTAGAAATCTCCCAACCGTATCTGTGGATGGGTGTGCATATCATGTGAGTAATGACCCTGAAAAGGAATTGGTAGTAGGTATCAGAAATGTGTGGGTCAAATGTGAAAACATCTCATCATTGAGCATGAGGATATGTCCCAGGTGTCGTCAGGTAGCAGAGTTGGCTGCAATCTACAAAGCAATATCCATAGCAGTAAAAAACAAACGAAAAGAAATTGTGTTATTTACCGACTCAGACGATGCCCGGAATAGTTTTGTGGAATACTTACTGGGATGGAAGCTGGGAGGGATGGTCACTTGTAACACAAAACCTCTCAAGCATGGAAAGCTGATTCAGGCCATTAATAACAGTATGGTTTCAGAGAATGGGATAAACATGCATTGGCGGAAGTTCAGGGGGCCCTCCAAAACACCAGGAGAAGATAAGGAAGGAAATGATAAGGCTGGTCGGTTGGTCAAAATTGGGGCGATGATGGGACAACTATTTCCCATTGAACAAGTGCTCAGTGAGATCCATGTATGCGTGGTGACATGCTCCAAATCTCAAGGGACAGGTAATCAAACAGTACTTCAATGGAGCTTTGACACACCAGATTAGGATTTGATTAAGGCCAAAAAGAAGACCTAACAAAAGTTATTTTTTGCAATCATGTGTCAGATGCCAAAAATAATCCCTTAACAGAGGATGACTGCAAGGAAAGGGAGGAATTGAAGTTGATGATGAAGAGTTAAATACAGTTTCAACTATAAGACAGACCTTTGGTCTGAAAATACGCACTGCTCGCTTCTCACCTGTTTGCTTCGTGAGGTTGTGTGCTCCATAATTATACAACCTATAATCCATCAAGCACATCCCTTGGTGGTTGAGCAGGGGCAAAACAGATGTGTGCACCCAAAGTATTGCGCAAATTGGGAGAAAGAATATTACAATACTTGACATTGGAAAGTGAGGGCTGTTGGCAATCAGATTCAGTTGGGATACATTTCAGTTGACATGGAATACGATGAGAAAGAATGGGGTTAAGTCCAGGTGCCATATCACAGCCATAATGTGAGAACTTCAACATGTTAAAAGTAGTATTTCCCTGAGTTCTCACCAATGAAAAATTCACGTGGAGGACAATTCTTTAATTTGAGGCAGGGAATATCGAGAATGGTCTAAACAGAATCATAGATTGTTAAATCAGTTTGCTGGTGGGGGGACAAGATGTAAGAGGGGCAAAAAGAAGGACTCTAGAGAAGAGGTGGGCCACTAGTTAGCATTATTTGAGTTTCGTTACTATTGAGTTGCAGTGAGTTAAGATACATCAAATTAGAGATTGCCGAGATGCAATGGGTTGTGTATGCCAACTATTGAAGAGAGTGCACACAGTCTCTGAATTTGAGAATGGCTTTGGACATCTCCATTCCTCCAGCATATCCATGCCCACCAAGCTACAGCCCAACGTCAACCTCCATGTATCGATATGTCATTGCAGTTCAAAGTAATTGATGCCCCATCACCCATTATGGACGAGCCAACCCTACTGAGATGGGGTAAATACAATAAGCCAAGCCCTACACTGGCTCCCTTACACATGCCAGAGAATAGTGGTGGTGTTTTTGTCCCATTGAGGCAAGCAGGGGCAACAAACACAGGCAACCAAAACAGGATTGGCAATGGCCTGGATCACCTGGATCCCTGGGAGAGCTCATGGGGCTCCAACCTGTAGAGGAGGTCCCAAATATAGCCTGCAGCCCAGCCGCCCATTTTGAAGTACCAGGAACGTTCACTCTGAGATATGTGGCGTATGATGAGCAAATAAACCAGCAGAGAGCCACATTAGGGCTCTGCCCAGTGCCCACCAGAAGAACAATACCTATTGAAGTGCCAATAACCAGACAACCATGGGCAGTAAGGAATCCATTGAGAAAACCCTACCAACAAATGACATGAAATGAAGACTCCTTAAACAAAGTCCCGGAAGACACCCAACAGGCCTTAAATTGAAGACGAATGGTGACGTTGCAAGGGCCCAGACAGACACACAGATGAAAGAAACGATAATCAAAAAATTACACACAGAGACGAAATGTCATGAATAAGGACATCATGAATTTAGGAGAGACAATGTTGAAATACAAAGAAACTTAAACTGTTAAGCAGGATGAAGGTATTCAACCATATAAACGCCTGTACATATGCTTGTAACCGTAAGAAGCAAAGAAAACAGTGTGGCTTGCTATGCTTAATAGAAGAATAGAGCAGCAAGTGCCACCTATATATATACCTTAACAAAGCACACTATATAAGTGCAAGTCCACTTTATACAAAAGCAGAATTAACCCAGGTTACTATGGGTCAAAGAGGACAGGATTCGTATTCCAGCTTAAACAAGAAAAGAGATGGCGGAATCGAAAGTTAGCAAGAAGCTGCTCCTGCCTAAGAAATCAAGGTCAAACCAAGAGAGGGAGGTGGACAGTGGCTCCGGAGAATCGAAACTTAAGAACAGAGCAGCCTACCCCTTGAAGGTCGAGATAAGGAGGCCCAGGCAGGTGGCAAGGCAAATAAGAATTAAATGTACAAGTAGAAGGAAAACTAAGCAGATTCACTGTGTGCTGACAAGCCGATCGAGAAGAGGCACCTATACCTGGCTGTCTCCCAAACAGAAGATACCACAACTTTTCCTGACAAGAAGCTACAGTTTCGAGGCCAACCACAGCCAGCTAATTGACACATAGCACTAAAGTATTGATTGATGAAAGGGAGGCTTGGTGAATCTTGGGGCATCCTGCACCTGGTTGACCATTCTGCATGCTGCTAATTAAAGTCGAGATTTATGCACGGTGTTCCATGTTTCCCCGTTTTCTGTACTTGTCATTAAACAGACTCCCCTTTGCCAAACCATTGAGTTGTCTTTATTGACTGTTGTTGGAGTAAAAACCTGCACCCCCATCCACCTCAAGGTGCAGCTATCTTGTCTTAAAGTACTTGAGAGCAAGCTCTGACTCTATGGGCCGGTCAGGGGTTACTCCCTCTCCTGTGCAAACCAAGACAGCATTTGCGGGAAGCTGTTAGAGATTTGCAACCTATAGAAAATAAAATCACTTGGTGGGAGAGCAGTGTCCAACAAGAATAGTAGATATCATTTTCTTACAGTCAGGAAGCACATGATAGCTGACCTAACCACTCCTTAGGGAGCCCTGGACCAAAAGGTGCTCCCAAAGGTTGTTTTCAAATATGTACTAGTGACAACCAAGTCCACTAATGGTTTCCTTAGATGAGGGGTTTAATGTCGACAACCAGACATTCCACTCATGACCTACAGAAAAGAAATTGATGGTCATCTGGCATTAATCTACGAGTTGTCTCACAGAGAAGAGCTCGCAGGAGTGCTCTGAGAAACTTCCTTACCTATTTTTTTATTTTGCCTACAACACGGATTTATAGAAGCATCTAGTCTTGTTTCTCATGTTTGCTCCTTATGGATAGTTGTGTGCACATAAAACTTGTGTTGAGGCAGTTTATCTCTGGTCAGAGTCATGTGCTGATCCATTTCTTCGTATTACATTCTTTCCAAATTACAGAAGGTGGGCCGCGATAACACAAATACCAACAGTGCCCTTCATTCCTTCACCCTAACCCTCCCACCCTGTGGCTAAACAATATCCAAACACCCATCTAGCATGGGTTGAATAAAGAAAAACATTGAAACATCCTTGTCCCTCTCTTCAGGCAGCTTGATGTAGTCTCAGAGAAATCCTCCAGGGAGAAGTCAGTCGACTGCCCCTCGAATACCCCAGAAGCCAAGTGGACCCAAGCACCTCACAGCTCCCATATAATTATTTTGGAACCCCAGCCACCCCATTACCACCTCAGCACACCCCCATAATAATAATAATAATAATAATAATAATAATAATAATAATAATAATAATGGCATGAAGGGCCAACGTGATAGATAGATGTCTTTGGCTTTGGACACCAGTTCAGCATGTGCCGGAAGGCCCTCCTGCTTTCAATGACATGCCAAGCAAGCGCTGTCGGCCAGCAGCAAAAAATGAACCATTGTAGTCAAGCCCCTATACTCACCCTCCCTTTATTCCAAGCCAAACAAAATAAGCCTGGACTCCAGGGGCCAAAATAACCCCTCCACCTCCTTTATCCAGCCTAAGACCTAGATCCACTATACCTGCACTCTCTCACAGGCCCACCATATATGCCAGTACGTAGATAACACTCCACATCCATGCCAACAAAGAGGTCTGACCCAAACATACATTTTGGAAAGGCAGGCAGGATCATATTGCCTGCCACCAATGGAGGAGCTTGATGCTGTGTAACATATACGGAGAGGATACTGATGTCTTAAATGCCTTACAACACATCAACAACCAATATCCTTCCCGAGGTCACATTCCCATCTGCCGCAGAGTGCATCGGTACCGCATCCTGAAGCAGCAACAAATGCTCCATTCAGAGCAGAAATCAATCCTTAAATATCCAAATAAGAGTCCAACATTTTCTCGACCTGTATAAGCTCCATTTGTAACTGTAGCCTCCATTTCTCAGCCATATGAACCCCCTTAAGCCGCGATATGAACCCCCTTAGGCCATATATAAATAAAACACATCCTCCCTATATGTAGCACCTCTTCTAGATCCTGAATAGCTATAACTGTAGACCCTGACACAATTGACCCACCGTAGTTACACCCCCTTCAAACCAAGCTTCATATGTGTGAAAATCATTAATCTCCTCCCTAATACCAGGCACTCACCGGTGACTCATCGGGGATGCCCACATAGTGACGCCCCGAATTTCCGCCCCTGGACACTACTGAGCCCAAATAACCCCTGCGATGGGATGCTCTGAAATCCTTCACAGAATCTTCCCCCTCGGAACCCAGAACCTTTCCCCAACTGTGGCCGGCCTCAGGTGGAGATTTTCCAGGAAAATGCACTGACTGTCCTAATCTTCTTGTAAGTGAGTGACCAGGATTCTCAACCGTGCCACATTGTGGTACCCAAACATGACCGCTAAACCTACAGCCCCTCTGTCCTTGGGGAGGAGCAACGTATCATAGGCCACTCGTGTTTCTTCCCCTGCCACAAAAAATGCAACACATACCCCTTAGCTTCCCTAAGTAAAGCCTCTTGAACACATATCAGGAGAATCTGAAAAAGATACCTCAGGAGAAAACTCCTTTTGAGCACGTCCATGCACCCCATTCACGATATAGTGAGATTCTCCCGCTTAGCCATATCAATGTACAATGTACCCAACAAAGGGGAGTCAAAGTCCCACACAAATCTCCAGCATAAACATTACCACAATGTCTCTAAACGTACCTCCATTCCCAGGTGTTCCAACACTCCCATATCTCTAGAGCCATTGTTGTCGAAAGGGAACAGGGCAGACTTGGCCCTATTGACTTTAAACCTGGCCAATTCGTCAAAGCGTCCTATCACCTATAGAGCCACTGGGATTGAGCTATGTGGATTATGCACATGAAGCAACACATCATCAGAATGAAGTCCCAAGTTGAACTCGGATCTCTTACTCGATTACTCTCCACCTGAGGGGTGGCCCTGAGCCACTCCACCAGTGACTCCATGGACAAAGCAAATAAAAGCGGTGAGAGCGAGAACCCCTTGAACTGGATAACCCAGCCCTTCAAGATGAGTAGCAATTACCCTGGATATGGATTGGGATACAGATTTGAATTCATACATTAATAATCGAAACGACTCAGGTAGTTGACAAATGGAAAACTGTTTTAATATCAATTATCTAAACCTGGGAGTACAACTAACATCAACAGACTTGCTCAATCCTCTTATTCAATGCATTCTAGTAAAAACTGAGATTGTATACACAAAACTCGCCATCCGTGACGTTAACCTTCATTTTACTAACGTAATCCTACTTCATCCTACGTGGCAAACTACAAACTACAGAAACCTATGAGTATGGGTGATAGGCTCTCAGTGAACATCTAATTACGATGCATACTAGTATGGTATAGTGAGTGAAGGTAATTGGTTACTTAATATCAGGTGGGGCAACTAAACCCTTCTCTAAAAATGACCACGATGAACGTCCCATTAGTTTACATAACTATAGGATACTTAATAATGCGTTCCTCTACAATTGGTTGGCATTCTAACCTCCGTCAGCACTTTTGCACCTATTTCTAGCAGCATGCAGGCTGGCCATCCAGGTGCTGGTGAGCTTGTTTTAACCATTGCTTCCCACCAATTAGCATATCAATCCATCATCACCTCAGTGGTCTACTGTCGATTAGGCTTTGAAGCTCGGCCTTGAGAGTGTTCTTAGCTCTGAGAAATTCAGAGAGTGAAAGCACACTCTGCCCTCGTGTATAGGTGTGGCCATCTCGTTCATCCAGCTTCATCCTTCCACATGACTGGAGACCATAAAATCGAGCATTTAAAATACTATTTTTTAATGAACCTCTGATGTCTTTCTTGTTTTGTTCATGCCTTCTGACCAAGAGTCTCTTCTTTCACATGATGTGCATCCAATTTCAGTTTACTCCAGTTTGATAAGACCTTGACTTCTTGGCTCATCCAACCCTGTCTGCTGAGATTCATTTTGTAATTCAATTGCTTATTAACTGTGACATACAAGAAATGAGGCCTTTTTGCTACTGGCGAGCACTTCTGTAATGCGTAGTGGAAACATCCATCTTTTACTTACTCATATGCATATATATATATATATATATATATATATATATATATATATATATATATATATATATATATATATATATATATATATATATATATTTATATATATATATATAGTGATGTCATCAATGACATTTGTGATGTCATCTTTGATGTCCTGGGTGTTAGTCTTAGCAGTGCACAGTGGTAGACCGAGTTATGGTTGCTTAGCTTACCATAACTGGCGAATTTCAAGGGTTTTTCAGTTTGACTTCGAACCATAACGTCCCATTAACAACGTTTTTTTTTAGTGAATTTCATAGGTTTTTAATAGCGCACTTAACCATAACGTCCCTTTAACAAAGTTTTTTTACTGAAGTTCATAGGTTTCTAGTAGTGGCACGTAACCATAATGTAAACTACCATCTGACTTCATTGCACACCTTCCGAAGAATGCCAAATGACCATATGCTGGCGCACAGCACAGTGACGTGTCCGAGAATCCGTACACACTTAATAATAAGATCTATGCCTCGTGGACAGTATGGAACTACATTTTTTTACTGATGTAGGAACTTGCAACTTCAACTTTTCCCTTGCACAGCTCCAACACCTATTCATACTCAGCCATTAACAATGTAGTACACAGTACATACTTTTAGCAAAAGTACTATTTATCTGAAAATGACATGAGCTAAGGCCATCCCTCCTCCCCAAGAAACAGCACCACTGTTGTAATGAAGGAGCATGAGAAACACTGCCCCTACCTTACAAATAACACACGCACAACATTTTCCCCTGTCCACCTACCCTTCAATATTACTGTTTGGTGCCTCTTTGCTCATTTCCGTCCGCAACTTTCCTTCTTAGCTGTCCTCCCAAAAAAAAGCCATCCGTAAACAAATGTAATGTTCCTTTAAGAACCACCTTTCACAGTTTAAAAATATAAATAAAAAAAATCGCATAGACTCCATCTACTTTATATTTCTCAGTAAAGTACATACACGCAATAAGATTTTCCAACATTTCCATTTGCCCTTTGTGTTATGCTAATGGGAATATTGAAGCGTTCGTCCTCCATTCCAGGGACTGGAACGGTGAATAAAGGGCCAGCAGGCCAAGTTATCAGCCCAATCGATGCGAGAGTGCATAACGCGATCTTTCGATCATTACCCTAAAATGGGGGATGAATGCCATTAACAATCTACATTTCCAAAGCAGTAACCCGTGCTACTAAAAAAGAGAATTTTTCGTCCTAATCTGGGACGCCTGTGGGTTCCCGGATTAGAAAACAAAATCCTTTTCCAAGATGGACACCATAGAAAGGGAAGGTGGTTGTTCCATACAGAGCCCCTCTTCGCTTTCCAGGGCAGCCTGCAAAAAGCAAAAAGGAAACCCTGTCAACATATTAACACAAGCACTTTTTTCTTCCCTTTCAAATGTATCCTAATGTCGAACAACTTTACCACAAAGCCAGTCCCAGGTGGACATGGCCACTGTAATCCTATCTTTTCTCCCTTCTGGTCATGGCCAGTAGCCACATTGTGCGGATCATGACCTTATACCACGACCCCGACATTCTGCCCACTCCCCATGGCTACAGCCTACCCCTCAGTCAGTAAACATATACTGCTATGTTTTTTAACTACATATGACACTTGTTTAATACGGAAACGCTCCCACCTCTCATCACATAACCAACCCTAATAATATTCTACACCTTTTTTGGATGACGTTCCTCTCCAGTGTAGCCAAATGCACCCATAAGCACCTACGTGCCGTGCCGCAGAACCTGAAAATGAACACACAGCGACGTACAACGTAGCACGTCACATTTTGAAATAATAAACTGTTTTGTAAAAGAAAACATTAACATTTTAGTATTTGTAAAGTACTTTTATTTCACAATAAACTGTCCGAGACCATCGGACTATTCCCATTTTCAATCAAATAGTAACTTTGTTTCTTCGGTCCTCATCGAAAATGTTAATCGTGATGCACACGTTGTTCTTTTCCCATACACAAAGTATTTGTTTTCAATAAAGCAACCACTTCGGTCGCACAGTGATTTCCAAGACGTCGGCATGAACTTCGGCCTACACCTCCATAAAACATGTTATGTTACTCCTAATGGCCACTGCAGCGTACGGACAAATGGGTCCTGCGCGATTGTCCCATAAAACAGTGATGGTTAGGCAGCCGGTCACGAGTATGTGCATCTGGCGTGCAAAAAATCCATCACTTGGCATCTGGAATCCATGGCAATCACAATAAGGCAGGATGTAGCTGTTCGGAAAACATAACAGAAAATATGTATCAATACCCAACCTTTAGCAAACAATTTCAAAAAAGACAAGAAGAATGTGGAAACTGACACAAATCGATGTGGTCATACATGACATTTTAAAGAAGTATTAGCGTTGAACATGGGTGAATCTAGTGATAGCCTACAAACGCAGAGAATCTGCACTCTTCATAAGTAAAAAAAAATGACAACTACACAGAAAGATAGTACTTCAGTTACATTGCCAAATTTAATGTTCTGTTAATAAAAAATTAAATCTTGTTTTGGTGTGGAGAAAGTAAACTTGCACGATATTCACCGACTTCATTGTGTTCGTGAAACTCAGACAGCAATGTACTTGCACCAAAGAATCTTCTTGAACTGATATTACATGTGCCTTACAAACGTTTTGAATACATAACCTTATCAAATGGTATTTTTTGCAAACTTTCACTCCCTGCATTTTTACTGAATTTTCCCTTTTGCTCAAACAACTGACCCTTATGGGTTCAGTCGGATGCGTGGGCCTACTGAGTTTGCAACCAAAAAAGCAAAGCAAGTGACCTTCACTCAGAATGCAAATACATTCTGACTTTGCAAAAACATGTCTCAATGCATTCATGAGAACTGGTACTCACATACACTTGCAGACCCGCTGTTTCCATCAAACAGTGCAGGTGGCTGCCTCAGATTTCAAACTCTAGGACGCCAGTCTGACTGCAATATTATTTTAAATACATTGTAACACAGACACAATTATTCCTCGCCTGTACTTAACGGACACTATATTGAGCAGCAACTTCCAATTTACCGTATGACTTTAGTGACAAGAAAACACCACTTTTTGACTTCCTGCTGCCACATCCCATCCCAGTCTCATTAACCCTCACCTCCTGAGACAGTATTTCAAAAGTTTAACAAGTGCAATGTTGTGTTGTTTTATATGTGTTAGCTGCGAAGTCCGCGTACACCAAAACACAAATGAAAGATGGCGGGCGCAGTGAAACAATCTGATGCACTTCACGCTGTTCAACATCCAATCAGTGAACGGGTCACCTGTCCGTGGACATGACGCTACGGATTAGCCAATCAGTATCTTGTCCACGGAGCAAACAGGGAAGTGTGACCGAGGAGCGGACATAGATATCACTAATTTTTTTAGACATACTTTTTGGTCATTTTAAAGAAAACTACTGGACGGATTGGCACCAAATTTACAAAAGCATGCTTTCGGGACCAAGCTCCTGCTCTTGCCGCAAATTTGGTGAAAATCCATCCATCGGTTTTGGCTGTAGGCGTGTGCAAAGTTTTTCCCCCATTCAGTCTATGGGGAAAAAACAACGTTTTTGGACCCCCCAATAACTGTTCCCCCCCTGGACCAAACATCACCAAAAATTCACAGTGGGCCATATACTTTGTTTGCAAAGTTTGGTGAGGATTCGTCCAGGGGGAGCGAAGTTATAAAAGTGCTCTTCCTATGGAAACAGCAACTTAATATATATATATTAAGGCGCTTGCCGCAATCTATTCACTATAAAGCTAGCCTCAAGGTTACTTCATCTGCTTGCATTTCTTTTGCATCTGGACGCGTGTAAAATAGCTTGATGTCTTCATCAGCTTCTGTGGCATAAGCTTCTTCACCTTGATTCCAAGATGTCACTTATCTTTGATACTTTCTTGATACCTTATAGAATATCTTCATTCTCTTATATCTGCATCTTCTGAATATGTCAGTTCAGCTCTGTGTGACATTTACTGGTGATGGTTGGTGACATCACAACTCTTCTTTGCATTAATTTTCTCTGCTTCTTCAGGAATCTCATTTAAACAACCATCATATTTCCTTGTGTGCAGGTATGGCTTTCTCAATGGGAATCTTGCCTCTAGGATTCCATTTGGCCTTTGTTGCTTCAACTGTTCAGTATATGTCAAATACTCTGGATTCTAATATACAGGTAATACGGGTGGAACGGTTGAGGTGGGGGTACTTAGCTCCTCCTCTACACTCCCCCCTCTGGGTGATTCATCGAACAGTCCCTCATCATCCTTCCTATCATGGCAAAAGGATGAAAAAGAGCTTCTTTGTTCCATGTCATGAGCATGCATTGTCCATTTGGACTGCAATATATCCATCTTCCTACATACTTCTAATGATTCTTTGGATATAGGAACTTCAACCCCTCAGGTGCATGGATACTGGCCTTCACAAAGTCTCTGATTTTTTAATCTGTCAGGTCTTTGGGTTTCCATCCTGGTTCGACATTGATCATGATCTTCATCCCTATGGCTTTCTTTGCTCTCTTCTTGCATTATGAGATTATTATTTTTGTCACACAGAATCCAAGCAACATCTTTACTATCAGGGCTCAATAACTTGAAAAATGCCTGCCATCCATTGTGAAACCCAAGAAAAGAGCGATCCAAACCAGCTAACATCAGCAATGTCTTCTACTTCGTCTATCATTTGACCATGGAGCTTCATCAGCATGTCTATGGCCTCTGTCAAGGTTTCATTCTCATCATCAAGAGAAGGTATGAATGTGCAACATGATTCTCTGACTTTTGCACAAACACCTCCATCCATTGCTGTAATCATATCCAAGACTTATCTGTCCTGGAGAGTCATCAGTCATATGGCTCTTATCTTCTCTGATTGCATTGAATCCCTTTATAGTCATGTTGATCGTCTGTAGCAATTCCAACATTGTGATCTGCAGCCACTTGGTATTTGCTCCAACCTGGAAACTCGGCATGAAAATTAAGGTGAATACTGATGAGGTCTGGCTGAACAGCCTGTGCTCATATGGAATAGCATCAAGACTCTCTCTTCATCCTTTTCATCAGCTCCACAGATCTCTTCTTTCTCAGGTAAGCATCTGCTTTTGGGAAACTGTCAAGATTCAGATCACTTTTTGGAATCACTAATGTTGGAACATGGACATTCAATAATGAGCATTGTCCTCGCCAATTCTTGGGTAGCTTTATGTATGCCCTGGATCCACAAGCCGAATAGTGATCAGTACTACCTGTATATATTGTACATACTCTGAAATGTTACCTACTACCTGCCTGTACATACCATATTTGGCATATTTCTGCCACAATTGTATAACTGCTTTTATACTGTAACCTTGTAACTTGTCCTTAAGCGCCCATTTACCCCTGGGTCTGGAGTGCTATACTAAATAAAATAAACAAACAAACAAACAAACAAATGATTACTGCTGTTCCATGTATCATTCCTGGTACATCAAAGATCGACCACAGTTCTGATTCTCTCCAACTTTTCTTGTACTATTATTTCTGAAGCATAGTTTTGCACTCTCCAAGGGCAATATCTGCAAGGGTCCTCCCCTGTCTTCGACCCAAGTCAGTAGCTCAGCACGTCTTTGACATAATGACTTGCAGCCATTCTGTCAGTGGCAGGTTTATAACAACCAATGACCAACCAGGCTCTGCAGATTACCACTCCTTCTTCCCATCTGTCTGGTGATAACACTGATCCCCAGATCTGCATTTGACCTCTGTTCTTCCATCTATGAACTTCTTCTGCAGATTTTACTGGACTTTCCAGTTTTTTATTTAATTCCCATCTCATTCCAGCTCCTTTCACTCCAGGCTTCTCATATCTGATCACATGATTCTTAGTATGGGCTCTGTTTTTTGTCTTTGTAGCTTGGATATAGTCATCTTCATCTGGATCTGTCCATTCAGTTGACCATTTGAGATAAGCATCTCAAACCATGAACTGGCCTCTGGTTCTGCAAAGTGCTATGTGCAAAAGACAATGAGCTGTCTGGACATCTATTTCAATTGCTTTGAAGATTTTAGACTTCCCCATACTATAAGACAGGAGTGTACATGCAAAGCATTCCTCTTTTGAGGTCTTCTTCCTGCTTCCTTCATATGTTGATACCATATGTTAATTCCCAAATGAGCTGTACTGTCCAGGTAATCATTTGATTCAAAATCATCCTCTTTGGTTCTTCTTTTAGGCCTCATTCTTCTCATGTGACCTTTTATAATCATTTCATGAAGTGTGTCAGCATATCTCCGTCTAATTAGATTAATCATAGGTACATTTATCAGTGCACTAGGTACATCTATACGTGCTGCCTGAGTAGGAGAATGTTCAGAAAGTGTCATCCTATAAGCATACCTTTTAGGCATAACAATGTCTCACAGAATCTCCATGTGTGACTTCCTTTTAGAATTGGGTCCTTTATCACAGGATCAGGTGTATTTGCATGCATTATTTGCGTGGGCTCACCTTCCTTCTAGCAACCATTTCTTTTGCCTCTCTTGCAAAGCCTGTCTCTGGTGTTCAAAAACAGTCTCTAAAACACTTTTTTACATGTGAATGACTGTTAGTGACATTTATTTTAGACTCAGGCAATTTGTCATCTTTCTTTGGAACAGGAATGACTACATAGGGTCTTGGCTGCCCAGTAGTTGCCACAATTGTATCTTCCTTCTGCTCAGGAAGATTCACAGGAGTCTTAGCTCCATGTACATCAATGTAGTACTATGTGCGTACTATGAGTGAAAGCAGTATGATTATGAACAAGCTGCAAGCGTAAATAAAACAGAGTTAGGAGATTTTACAGCATCGACTTTGTGGACAACGCGGACGTCTCTCCACATCGGACATTATCATATTGTTACTAATATTTCCCATCTTTATTGCCTAAGGAAGGAAAACATTACTTCAATGCAGCAGCACTATCTACTTCTTCTGGAAGATACTGAATTGACTTGGCAACCTGTCCTCAGTCAGCTGTCTGTTTACTGGATAACAAGAACAAACTCTTTAATGATCTCATTGAATCAGTTTTTCATCAGACGAAATGTAGATGTCTATCCAGCAAGAAGAAAAATGACTTCAACAAATGTACTCTAGACGTCTTTTCTCCAGAAAGTTCCTTCTAGAATGCTCCCAATCTCCTTCAGTAAGTCTAAATGAGTTCAACAACATATACCAGTTCCCAATCTATGCCTCGAATCTGTCTTAAACCAGATGACAGGATGAATTTCTTTCAGCATGAAACAAAAGTTCTGTCTGACCAGCAACCTCACAATCTGTCCCTCGAAGGAAAGTTTCACTCTGACCTCAAAGTTTGCTCTGAATAAGCATTCACTTGGAATATGATCTCTCTCAAGATTGATTTTAATGCTGCATTATTTCTCAGATCCCTTAGGAATGTACACACATCAGTGTGTCCTCCAACAAGCTGTGGACACTCTTCAATCAGATAATAGAAGACCAAACTGATCAGTCAATTTGCGTTATCAGCTAATAGGGGCATTTGTCCTTTTCCCACTGTTTTCAGGAAGCTGCAGAATTTTCTCAATAATTGATGCAAGAAATCTCCTTACAATGCACCATTCTTAGGATCCTGCAGGAATATGTGAATGCTAGTAGTTCACCCCAAAAATGCAGGATATTTACGCAATATAAAGAGAAAAACTTTGAATATGATCTGTGAAACGTTGTCATTGGGTACCACCATGGACGCCTCCAAACAGGAACTCAGTGAGAGATGCATCGGTACTGCACCCTCTTCAAATTATCGAAAATGAACTCAGAATTTGGCATGTTTTTCTTCTTATCAAGGTGGAGCATGCCTCACTCCAAAGTCAACCAACTCCTGTGGCTTTAAGAACAAAGGATCTTCCCTTAATCCTGAAATGACTGCACAGAGTATTCAAATCAGCTTCCTTTAGCTCTTTTATAAGTGGCTAAAAGAGTGTCCCGAACCAAGCCACAGTCCAATGAACGCTTTATCTTTCATTTGACAGCCTCTGCACCCTTCTTCCTCGTCATAGACCTTGTCTGCATTTACTGAGGTTCTTCCCCAATGCTTGCTTCCAAAGGGTGTGGGATTAAAGGGGTCTCTCCAGCATAGATTTTTACATCACCTAGAAAAGTCCAAGCATGTCTGCCTTGCACTCTGACTGCAGATGGCATGACATCTCCACAATGAAGGGGCTATTAAATTTGGGCTCATGCCACTTCCTTCTCCGGGGAATCATTTGGGAAGACATAATTCTTGAACTCTACTTGTTGAAGCATCTCCTTCTGAGTTCTGTGCTGCCCCACACCCTTTTCACCGTAGCTGACCTGAAATGATAGAGATACTTGAAGTCATACACATAAGATAGTCACTTAGCTCCATTCCTAACAATTCAGATGTAGGCTGAGCATCACTTCTAACTCTGGATGGAGGTGTGACAGGTGTCCTCATTCACCTCCCTGTCACTATCTCATGGAGTGAAATGGTGGTCTGAACCTGATTGGTTCCTCAATGCATATAATGCCAGTGGTATGCAATGCAACCACCTTTTCTTCAAGGTAAGCTTCAACTTGGCTATCCTTTCTTTAAGCAAGCCATTGAGCCATTCACTAAATCCATTTCCTTGTGGATGATAAACCGAAGAAAACCTGTGCTGTACACCACGCAACAAGCTGATTTGCTCAAATGTCTGATTCACAAAATGTGGCTAATTGTCTGACCTCATTACTTCACATATTTCCCATCTAGGAAACACTTTCTGTACTAAGAATTTTGGTGCACAGGTAGAGTCTGGGTATGTACATGGACCAGCCTCAATCCATTGTGAAAAGTGAAAAACTACTACAATCATGTATCTATATCCATTAAATACTTGCAAAATGTCGACATAGTCGATATGTAAAAGCTGAAAGCGGGCATTGGGTCTTGGAATAACTCCCCTAACTGTGCGCAGTGTATGCCCAGCCGTGAATTGTTGACACATGATGTAGTTCACTACAAAGAACGCAACATTTTCAAACATATTTTGTATGAACCAATCCTCTGCAATAATTGCAGCGAGGTTCTCTCTAGTTGTGTGCGCAGGGTAGTGTAGCTCTTCCAGCGCCACCCTTAATAAGGCTACAGGCATCACTGGTTTACCAGTGCTGTCTTGTCACCACAATGCTTCAGAGGAGTTTAAAGAACACCCTCTTCACGTCCACAAATCCTTCTCATCTTGAGGTGCTTACCCATGGACCTCTATCAATTGTGTCTTTGACAAATTGATATATCCTTCGGACATGTTCATCATTACAACCATTTTTTTATTTACATCAGGCATATCAAATGACATAATATTTTCTGAACATGCAGCAAGTTTGGCTTTATCATCTGCTCTTTGATTTCCATGTGAGATAAAATATGCTCTTTTAGTGTGTGCTGCACATTTAACAACTGTGATGGCTACTGGGAGTTGCAGTGCCTTAATAAGCCTGTCCAATAAGGCAGCGTGCTGCACTGGGGTGCCATCCGCTCGGAGGTTGCCCCTCCTTTGCCTGTGTGCAAAGCCTGCGTGCACCGTCAACATCACATAGGTGGAGTCGCTGTACACTGTTACTTCCTGGTCTTCATGATTCTTGACCACGACAATCATTGCCACTAACCCTGCAGCCTGTGCTGAATAATGAGATGGTAGTCGAGCACTTACCATCTTCTGAAACACCCCATTGGCCGTGTGCTTTACCACAGCAGCACCTGTGTAACATACCTGTGTGTATCTCTGCCCATCATTGTGATTGATCCTTGAAGAACCATCAATAAAAACAATTGCTCCACCTGTCAATGCATTTTCTTTTACCCTGGGGATTTCGTCATAGAATTCTTCATAGTTCGAACAGTCATGCGCTTGCTCGTCTTCTACCGGTGGTTCAGCTACAAACATGGCAGGATTCACTATTCTGCAACAAACTACCTTTATTGCTGGATTCAATATGACTACTTCATAGGCAGAAGTCCTTTGAGAAGTCAACGTGCCTTTTGGTTTCTCTAAAACAGCAAATAGTGCATGTTCAACAACTAACATCATAGAGCATCCCATCATTATGCTTGCAGCCTTCTCTATGGCAAATGTGGTGGCTCCCAAAGATTGGTCGCACGGAAAATGACCCCTCATTACTGGATCTAAAATCCACTGTAGTATGCAAGGGGCTTGTACCCCAAAGTAGTTCTCTGCGTAAGGAATGCTGTTATAACAGTGCCATCTGTATGCAAGAATAAAAAGAATGTGTCAGCATAATTAGGAATCCCTAAAACTGGAGCTGTGCAAATTGCCTTTTTCAATTCCTCAAATCCTTCTTCCATTTCCTCGGTCCACACATTTATTTCCTGTGTTGCCTGTTCTTTATTTAAAGCCTGTAATAAAGGCCTTATATATGAGCTGTAGTCAAAGACCCATGCTCTGACATAGTTACATAATCCCAGAAATCGCTGCATGTGTTTTATTGTGTGTGGCTTTGTGGTTTTCAAAATAGCCTCAGCTCTCTCAGGAGTAACCCTCTTTCCTTCATGTGAAATCAAATGGCCTATGTATAACACTTCCTGTTGACAATACTGTAAGTTTTCTTTTTCAACCTTATATCCTTTGTCAGCAAGTGTAGCCATTAGCTGAACAGAATCGCGCCTGTACTCTTCCTCTGAAGTGCTGCAAACTAAAATGTCATCTACGTATTGCAACACAACACTTTCTAAATCAATATTGCTTAAGTTCATCTGGAGGACTCTATTGAAAATCAACGGCGACTCATAATACCCTTGAGGTAAACAATTACTTTTCAGGCAAGTTTGTCTGAACGTGAAGGACGACAGGACATGCAAGTCCTTGTGCAATGGGATTGGTAAAAAACACATTTTCCAAGTCAATCACAGTGAAATATCGTGTTTCAACAAGTATATTACAAGAGATTGTAGCAGGATTAGGAACTAGAGGGAACTCAGCCTCTACAATCTTTTTTATCAGCCTCAAATCTTGATTTAGCCTCCATGACCCCCCTTTCCTCTTTTTCACTGGAAGAATTAGTCATGCGCCATACTTCCTGGCACCTGTGGCCTCGCATCAGACTAGGAGGCCAATGATGTACCATCACGTACATCCATTCAAGCAGCAGCATTCTAGTTCTTCCTCCGCTTACTGAGATAGAGCTTATTAGCCACGTCCTGTCTTTCCCACAATGCGTTACAACCTTTTCAGTCAGCCGCGCTCTGCCGCGCTGCTGCTTGTTGCGCTAACACTGTGTGTTTCTTGTGTTTGTTCCCGTTCTATGCTTTTATCATCAGAACATCTCTGTTTCTCTGTGTTTCCTAGCCACCTCGCAGCTTTGTCCGTTTCCGGTGCTTCTGTGCCACCCTACCTTTCTCTCCTCTACTCTTTGTTTTGTGGGCTGTTTTCATTTCTTTCCCTTTGCTCCTCTCAGGTTTCCACTGGGGTGTGTTGTGCACCACAGTGGGTTTATTTTGTTTACATGCATCCTTCCCGCAATAATCTATACTTTATCCCGGCTCCCTCTTACCTAATTTGATGATACTTCGGACTACCGGCGGAGCCCATCTTCCACCCAGGATCCTGTCAGCAGCTTTCTTTGGGGATTTTTACGCTACTCCTGGCTTTTTCCCCAATCTTGTCCCTCTCGGGGAAGGGGTCAGAAGGTGGGCTCTCTGACAGGCCTTCACTGTGGCTTCTCTTCGAGGGATACTATGTCATCAAGAAAAAGACAACAAAGGCTATTGAGCAAGAAGGTCGCTATCACCTATTGACACGGATGCCAATCTATCAGATGAGGAGGAGGAGGAGGAGGGTAAAGAGAGAGTTAAAGTCGACAGGAGTGCTGAAGTTGATAAACTTGACATATTACAGGGTCTGCCCTCATCATCATTTCCATCAAGCAAAGCCATTTCACCTCGCACCGTGGCTGCTTGTATAGCTAAGGGAAAAACTCGTCCCCCTTCTTCAAGCATAGGTATTTTTGGTATAAATAAAAAATTAATCAGGTTTTCTCATAGTTCTGCCTAGTAGGCCTGGTAGCCATGTCAACAGAATGCGTACTCCACAATGAAAAACCTCTGGTTCTAAAGGTGTTGCTCGCATGGCTATCTGTCCTGCAAATGCCATAATAAATTCTCTCACATTTAAATAATGCATTCCTGGTGTTGAACACACTATGCCTTCATCAGTAAACAAAAGTGTCAAATTCAATTTTGTCATTAAATCTTGACCCAATATATTGACAGGCGTCTGCCTTGCATATAGCAACGGTACTGAAATGTCAAACTCTCCTATAGAGACTAGTTATTCTTCAGTGAAAGGAACTCCACTTGAAGCTCCTGCGAAACCTTGACTGTTCATGGAATTGCCAGACATCGAAAATGTCCCCTCTCGTATACATGAGCATGTTGCACCTGTGTCTATTAAAAATGAAAAACGTTTGCCTAATATACTGATGTCTACCCTCGGTTCCACGTGAGGATTGGGCGTCACGGATTGTATTGAACAGATCAAGTCTCCCAGTGAGCTGTCCTATTGTGGATACAGAGGTAATGCTATATGAGCATAAAAGACCACTTTTTTGTTAGGGGCTTGTGGGGTGTGGCCTGTAGTACATGGGCAAAAGAAGAAGTCCCCAAAGCAAGCTACCTATTGATATCAACATATAGGTTTGGAGATTTAGACTGATATAAGGCAACTGTAAGTGAAGATCTTGTGTGGAAACATATATCACAAGATATGCGCAGGAACCAGTGTTACAAAAAATATATTCAATTTTATTTTTGGTGCATATAAAAAACAAGGACGTCAAAGGTCCATATATAAAAAAGGGCCAACGTGTAACAACATATAACAACAGTAAATCAAACACTGTATACAAAAAACGTACAAATGTATCTCTAGACAACTGTTAAATCTCAACAAAGCCCATTGCTAGCTTTTGGTGGTGTTAGTAGAACAAGGTGACTTCCAATCATAAGCATTTATCATTGATTCTTTAAAGGAACCCTCGTACACAATGTGTCAACAGAAGTGACTCTTTTTCCAGCCTTAGGATATACAACCACAAGGTGATTTGTGTCCACTGTTGTAATCTGGACGCCTAATGGTCCAGCTAAGGCTTTCATCAGGGCACACAGAAGGACACCTGGTGTTTAAATGTCGTACTTTCAAAGAGGATGCTTTGTGTTAAACAGTGTATCTAAACAAAAACACAACAAAATCCAACAGTTAAAAACCAGTTCGTTGACAGATTGTAATTACAATATTGCCTCATTTTTTCTAATATTTCCAAACATTCGAATAATTTCAAAAATGTGCATCAAGGGTATATCATTGTTCAATAATTTATATAAAATTTATTTAAACATTTGGATATCACTGATTGATACTTGTGCATCTTACTTATTGCACTAGCCAATTAATGGTTCACTGGTTGTATTCAAAAACCCGTTTGTATATGCTCAGAGAGAAACTACTGAAGGACAGTGAAAAGAAAATGCATGTTTACTCCATTTTGCATGCTGTCCGCAGTCATACCTTAATAGTTTCTTTGGGCAAAGGCTCACAAAGGTACAGGCGATGTATGTCATCAGTGGATTTGATACGCTCATGTAGGTGAGTAAGTAAGTCGTAGTCCCACTTGTATATTAAGGACCATATGGCACTGCATTGGAAACAATGTTAGAAGGAGCTGGTAAGTGCATGGTTAACCTTTAACAATCATTATTCTAATTTTAACAAGGCCATGCTTTCGTACCTTTTGATTTCTTCGGAAACCCTGTAGCTATGTTTGCCCCGAAGTATTATCGTGTCGACATGCTTCTCTTAGTAGAAACACCTTGGACAAACTGCTTGGCCGGGTGCTCGTATTATTCGAGTACTCTATGATCATTAAAGAATAGGTAGTACGTTAGAGCGGTGAGTTTTAAAAACATCTCTCTCTACGTGTCACCAATGGTTGTTGCATAAAGGGAGCTCTTACTTGTATGTCAGCGCGGCTACGGCGTATGAGGATCCGTATGTCCCCTATAGCTAATGTATTTCTTCCATCATTTTTTCTAATTCATGTATCCATTTCCCAGCACCAGAAATTAAACTCGGGAGTTTATACCTTAAATTATTCTTGTCCATCTGGGGCCACGGTATATACTGTGGTCTGACCCCCCTTTCTCTAGCAAGGGAAACTGTGAAGCCCAAATTCATTCTCATCTCATCATGTGTCTGTCCAGCACAGGGACAATATTCTCACACCGCCTTCTTCCTGGCAGCGATCTTACTCTGCTCACATATGGTGGTGATTCCCCCCTCTCACCATGGAGTTGCCCTTTAGGTTGGTCTGACTGTGTCAATGGTTTTGATGCCCTAGGTATAGGTGCTTATAAGTCTGACCATCTTACTTCCTTATCCATTGAAAAACATCCCTCGGGACCACATACATCCCCTCTCTCTTCCTCACGGAATGTTTCTTTGTCTTTGTCTGACATTTCTTGTGCCCAACTCATGCAACTTCTCTCCTCTCCATCTCTATTCAGCGTCAGACTATCTAAAGACAGCTCTTTATGCTTCTTACTACATGAAGCTTCCTCTGTGTCGTACAACTGAGTGCTCTCAAGTCTATCATTTTTTCCCTTCCCCTTTGATTCTTTCTGGGCTTTTATTTCATGATATACTTTATCTATCGCTTCCCCAATGCTCCTAGAGTAACTCGTCCTCTAGATTTACTCCAGATGGGCCTTGCAATGACTCATATTCTGGGAAGAATTTCTCTATGTCCTCCCATGCTACTTCTGGATTAGGATTCCTTCCTTCCTTCTACAAGCAATCAAGATCGCATGCTCTCTGCCTTCTTTTACGTTCTATATCATCGTCACATTCTTTTTGTTTCCTTGCTTCCTCTCTGACCCTGTCTTCTTCTTTTTTCTTCGCATCTCTTCTCTCGTTTGCCCTTTGCATCTCCTCATCCTTTGTCTCTGTATTCTCTTTTCCATCAACTTGTGTTCCTCCTCTTCTATTCTTTTCCTTTCTAGCCTTTCTGCTCATCGATTGTTCTTTGTCTGTTATCACGTTTTCTTTGCTCCGCTGCTCTCTCTTGCTTGTCTTGATATAACTGCTCTCATCTTGGTCTATCCCTCCCTTTCGCTCCCTTGTACTTCAATCGTTCCTCTCTTTATCCTTTTTATCTTGCTCATCTTGATCTTCCCTTTGCCTTACATCCTCGATGCCTTTACCATTGAGTTTAAGAAAAATCTGACCACCCATCCATTTGTTCTGTGAAAGCGCCAACTCATCTGTTTTATCCCTTTCTCCCTTCCATCTCTTTATTTCTCTTCCTATATCTAGAGATGTGCTTGCTCGGTCACTTCTCTCCTTGTCATGTCTCTCCTTTTCCCTCAGGACCTTAGAGATTACATCTCTCACAGTATTTTTCTCTGTACCCTCATCACTGCTCTGCGTATGTGACTTATATGCTGGGTTGCTATTCCCTGCTGCTGCTTAAAGCTCCCTTAATGGGTATAACCCATTGTCTTTCTTATTCTCATCTTCTATTTCAGCCAAGGCGGGGGGAGCAGAGGGCTCCTCACCCCCCTCTTTGCATATATTGAGTATCCAATCTACAGGATTGGGCCCATCTAGCTCCTCTTCGTACATGTTCCAAAGCTCTAAGATAGCTAGTCACTTGTCTAGCTTTTTCCCTGTATGTGCTGCATGTAAATATGTCATCATATACTGCAGTACTGCCTTTGATAGTGACCCTCCTTGTGGCCATGGCATGAACACGTTATCTGCGGCTCCTTTAACCCATTCCACGCTATACTGTTTAAGCTTAGGTGCATGATTCGGCGACTGCTTGCAAAGATGCACAAGTGGAGTAACATCCTCCATCCTTAATTCATCACTCTTAGCCTGTTTACCACTCGCTTGCTTTAATCACAAATTTAAAAATTACATTTCAGAAAAATAACACAATGTGAGCATGCACCACTCGTTTCAGACTCCAATCCCTTTAATCACACTTTTTACTTTAATCTTGCTAAAAAAACAACCGCCAAGTTCAATTCAAAATAATCAATTTGTTTTTTCAACTTCACACTTCTCTATTTATCATTAATTTTTTTCTATAGTGTCATCATTTTCATAATAACATAAAACAAACAGCCAAACTCGACAGGTCATACATATTCTTCTCTACAGTCTTCTCTAAGATTGTCTTGCCCTCTAAGATACTCTATATGCAGTGTAAATCAACCTCTTTAGATGTGTCTTTAATCAAATCCGTCCCCTATGTCATGCACTACGGGAATCTAGGTTCAGATTTCTTCTGATACGATCTTTAAAACGATACCTCTGTTGCTTGGCAACACTCAAGTCAATGTCTATTCAATATATATATATATAACACTCTTATTCTCACGTTATGTTTATCCCACCTCCGTCCGTTACTCACTTTTCCCTTACAATACTTCTTTTCCTCACTCATCACCCATACGTTTTGCCAACTCTCTTAGTTTTTACTCAACACTCGCATTTCCATCTTCCGACTCTCTGGATCGTACGCCTCGTTTACTGCCTATTCAAACTTCTGTCCGATCAGCTTCTTGTAGACAAGGGATGTGATTCTGTAGAAACCAGGGGACCTGTCACACCGTGCTTGCAATCTTTTCAAATGACACTAACCACTATCTACGGGGAGCTTCACGTCCTTTCAGCCGAATGGCAAATGACGTTCGATATTGCCGGGACTCTAAAGTTTACTTATATTGATGGATCTGAACCATCCTCTCAGCTACCACGAGAATTGGATAACTTAGCCCTTCAAGATGAGTAGCAATTACCCTTGAGATGGATGGGGATGCAGACTATTATTCATACATCAATAATCAAAACGAATCAGGTAGTTGGCAAAAAGAAAACTGTTTTAATATCAATTATCTAAAACAGGGAGTACAACGAACATCAACAGACTTGCACGATCCTCTTACTCAACGCATTCTAGTAAAAACTGAGATTTTATACGCAAAACTCGTCATCAGTAATGTTAACCTACGTTTTAGTAATGTCATCCTAAATGTCAAACTACAAAAACCTATGAGTATGGGTGATAAGCTCTCAGTGAACATCTAAATATACGATCCATAGTAGTGTGGGATAGTGAGTGAAGGTAATTGGTTGCTTAACATCAGGTGGGGAAACTAAGCCTAAAAATGACCACTACGAACGTCACTAAATGTACAACGTCCCATTTGTTTACACAACTATAGGACCCTTAATTATGTGGTCCTCTACAATTGGTTGGCACTCTAACCTCCGTCAGTACTTTTTCCACCTACGTCTAGCAGCATGCAGGCTGGCCATCCATGTACTGGTGAGCTCGTCTTAACCATTGCTTCCCACCAATTACCATATCAATCCATAATCACCTCAGTGGTCTACTGTCAATTAGGCTTTGAAGCTCAGCCTTGAGAGTGTTCTTAGCTCTGAGGAATTCAGGGAGTGATAGCACGCTCTGCCCTCGTGCGTAGGTGTGACCATCTCGTTCGTCCAGCTTCATCCTTCCACATGACTTGAGACCATGAAATCGAGCTTGTAGTGCATCTAAAATACTATATTGTAATGATCCTCTGACATTTTTCTTGTTTTGTTCATGCCTTTTGAACAAGAGTTCTGTTATTTCACTCAATTTGTATCCAATGTCAGTTTACTCCAGTTTGATTAGACCTTGGCTTCTTGGCTCATCCAACCATGTCTGCTGAGATTCACTTTGTAATTCAATTGCTTTTTTAACTGCAACATACTAGAAATGAGGCCTTTTTGGTACTGTCCAGCACTGCTATAATGCTTAGTGGAACCATCCATCCTTTACTTGCCCATATGCATATAAATATATTGGTGCTTGTCGCAATCTATTCACTGTAAATCTAGCCTCAAGATTACTTCATCCACTTGTGTTTCTTTTGCATATGTACACGTGTAAAATAGCTTGATGTCTTGATCCGCTTCTGTGGCATAAGCTTCTTCACCTTGATCCCAAGATGTCACTTATACTGGATACTTTTTTGATACCTTACAGAATATCTTCATTCTCTTATATCTGCATCGTTTAATGTTGATGGTTGGTGACGTCTACACTCTTCTTTGCTGTTTATTTGCTCTGCTTCTTCAGGAATCTCATTTAAACAACCATCATATTTCCTTGTGTCCAGGTATGGCTTCTTCAATGGAAATCTTGCCTCTGTTCTGTTCAGTATATGCCACGTACTCTGGTTTCCAACATACAGATAATATGGGCAGGACGGTTGAGGAGGGGGTACTTAGCTCCTCCTCTACATCCTGTCTGGTTGCCTATGCAACATGAAAGCCCTTAAATACCGACCATTAACAGCCATCCTCGGCAACGGGGAAGAGTATAATGCCTGAATACCCTTAAAAATGTTTTCACCAAACCTGTACTTCCCCAGAACCCTGTAGAGAAAAGCCCACTCGACCCGGTTGAAAGCCTTCTCTGCATCGAGAGTCACAAGTTTCGGAATACCACTTTACCTCGGGCCATGTCCATCAAATGTAAGGTTTTCTACATGGTATCAGCCCAATGTTTGCCCTTAATAAAGCCACCTGACCAGTGTGGACCAATTGCGGTATCAAATTACCATGTCTGGAGGTCAGCACCCTTGTGCAGATCTTCGCATTCACACTATCCCCCACAAGAATTTGGGTTCCTAACACCCTTGGGAATTGACAATACCAAGGTGCACCAAAGGGACTCTGGGCCATACCAGTCTCCAAAAAATGATGCAACAAATGAACTAGGTTAGGGGAGAGAAAACCCACAAGAAATGTGTAAAACCCCAGTGTAAAACCATCATCCCCAGGGGCTTTCCCAGTCTGCAATCTCTGAATCGTAGAAAAAACCTCCTCGAGGCAAACCAGAGCCTTCGTGGCCAATGGCCCCTCCCCAATAATCCTGGGTAAAAGAAGGCCTCTATCCCACCCTGATCGGGTTCTCTCTCAGAGCTGTACAGTCCCTCATAAAACCTGGTGAAGCTTTCCGCTATCCCCTCTGTCTCCACTTGACCATCAGCCCCATCAATCACAAAAAAACATCATTCAGCACTCTGTCCCTGCAAAGGTACTGCCAAAAGCCCAGCAGCCTTGTCCCCCTTTTCATAATATTTCTGCCTCCAAATTTACAGTTGCTTCTCGACATTCCCCAGGTCCAAACTCTTCAATTCCTCCCTCTTCAGCCAGACTTCTCATATTAACCCCTCTCTCCCTTACGAACAGGCCCGGTCCTTTCCAAAGAATCAATCTCCCAGCAGCCGAGTTTCCAGCAAAGTCTGCTCCCTTTTCTTCCTTGCCTCCTCTCGAATCAACACTCTCCCTGCAAGGTTGCCTTAACTGCCTCCCACACGGTGCAGTAGTCCACCTCCCCGGTATCATCAAAATCAAAATATTCCCCAAAGACCCCTTTAAATCCTCACTGAACTGTATGTCCTTCCAGAGGGAATCATTGCATCTCCACAAGGAATCACTGCACTGTAAACCCAGCAGGAAGAACTCCATAGACACCATGTCATGGTCCGACCAACTTAAGGGCACCACTCAACAAACTCCCACCCAGCTCAGCATATCCTGACCCACACACATTGTTTATGCTTGTGTAGGTACCATTGGGGGAGGGGTACACCCACGCTACTGCAGATGGAGATGTCTCCATACATCCAACTGTCCAAATACATCAAAACAGTTCCTTAGGCCCACACACCCCGCACTGACTGCCGATCCGTTGGCACCTCCCCCAACACCCTCCTATCCAGTCAGGGATCCGCCCACACATTGAAGTCCCCACCCAGTATAACAGGCCACTAAGTTCCCTGAACAACTGGACTAGTGCTTCCTCCAAAATAGCTTTTTGCCGATAATTGGGACAATATACAATGGCCTAGAACAGCCAGACACCACCCTCTGTCCCTGATACCATGCTGACTCTGCCACCGCCCTTTCCACACACTGATATTCTCTAGCTTCACTGGTTTATGTAACAAAATCCCAACCCAGCCTTTCTGCACCTCTCCAGAAGCCCAATAATTACTGCTAATCAATCCTGAAGGAAGACCTCGCTCCTCCCCATCCAACAACCTTGTCTCCTGCAACATCATCACATCCAATCCCAATTTTTTATATTCCCACACCACCAAAGAACACTTCATCACAGAGTTCAGCCCCTTTACATTCAAAGTCCCCACCAAAAGGGAGTCGCCCCGCCCCCTCCTACTTATAGACACTGCTGCCATCCCAACAATTGCCTCAGTGTACCCAAACTGAAGTTAACACACTCAATTTGACCCACATCACAAACTATTCCCATAATGGGGAGAGGGGATAGTTCAGGGGCAACACGCTTGTCTTGGAAGCAAGACGGAGCAGCACAACACATTTTCGAATCCCGATCCCATGCGTAGCAAACAATCTCTGGTATTAAGCATGTTATAAAATAACAATTATAATTATTATAAAATTATGAGCCAGAAAGACTGAGCCGGAAAGATCGCATACCCACAACCATCCATCCCCCACCAAACCGTCTGCACCTCTACTGATCCCCGAGACACCCATCCGAAGCTGGGCTCGGCCACCATGGGAAGACGCCCACCCCACCCCAAATACCAGGCCTACACAGCATTGCTCAAAGTGAATGCATGCACATTAAACCACTGAAAAATTCAAACCAATTAGGCACCAGAAAAGCACCCCCAATTCAGTCACCCAGTAATACACCTCCTTAATCTGAAAGATCAATGCAAATAGGAAAGTCCACCTCTAACTAATCCCTCTCTCAGCCAATCAAGATGTAATGGGGCACCTGCATCCATTTCTACCACATCAGCACTGAGTTGATTGTTCTCCAGTCCCTCAAACTTAGTCTCCAGTACTTCCAAATGACCCCTGATATCCGAAACCGAGACCTGTGGCTCGCCCCGCAGCATGCGTATCTCCTGCAGAATGTACTTTATGTCCTCCTTTGTAGACGGGCCTGTGTGCCTCCTCCTGCTTCCAGCCTTGAAGGCCCAACCGCCCCTTTACCCTTAATTGCCTCAAGTCTATGAAATTATTTCAGGGCCCCTATGCCATCTCTGACCTTGGCCACCAGCGTTCCAGTCCTCACAATCCCTATATAAGTGAGGGAGCAGTATCACGCAGATTCAACAAGGTCCCAAACTGCTCCCACATAGAAATGGCAAACACAGGCCAAGTCGACCTCAAATGTCCCCTTTTAGCTGCCCCAGTGCCTCTCCAGCCTTTGAGGTAAGTCGCACAGAGGTAATTCTCCACAGGGCAGTCCCCAAAGTCAAAGCTACTACTACTGCTGTTCCAGGCCAACCTTCACTTTTTACCAGCCAGCCACTACGCCTCTCCAGGCCTTCCAAGACCTTCCTTCCAGAGACCAGTGTGCCCCTGCATCCCCCATCACCGTGGGCAAAGGACTTTTTTGACGGCACTGTCCAGCGCACCTCTCCCAGTCTCCAAATCAGCATTCAAGGTGGCCCTGACCCCGGGATCGAGGCTCCATGCAGATCCAGTAGACAAGCACCCATCACAAAGCACGCAAGCAGTAGGCGCCTTGGCCCCATCTCCTCACCTACCCGCCAAGCCTGCACCACCACGAGACTCCCGGTCCAATCCTCCACATGCCACAGGCCCGGGTGCCCAAGTCTGCACCAGGAATGCTGGCAGGCGCTGGAGGTCTTCAGCGCCTGTGCCACAGCCTGCTGTGGCCTCCAGGTCCTGGCAATATCGCTGCACAATCCTCGGGCTGTGCTCTCTCCGGAGTTCACCACACTGCTGCACCCAGCTGTCAAGAAGTCTCCAAAACACAGAACAGGATGGTGGAAACATCACTTGCGCCCCTCCCCCTGTGTAAGCGCCGGTGCCAACCTCTACACGCCAGCTGCCTGCTGCAGCCTCTGATGGGACCACTCCCAAGCAAACCGGGCAGCTGCTGACAACCGTTGTCCACCGTGGGTAGTCTCTGGCAGCCCCAATGAGGATCAGGGGTGGCCCGCTGTCACTGCCACTGCCAAGGCTAGGACCACAAGGCCACTCCTCCCTCGCACATAGGTGATCTCTGCAGGTCAGTAAATACACTTCCAGCACTGATCAGGGCCAGGGACAGACCCCCCTCTGCTAAAGCAGTGCATCGCTGACCAACAATACCACAAAATCTGCACCCCACGGGCTGATGCCACGATCCCAGCGTTCTCGCACCAGTAGGCCTGCCTGGGGAACAGGGGAAGAGCACCCTCAACAAGCGACAATCCTGGTCTGCGTCCCCTGGTGGTCCCCCATTAGACTTTTTAATGCATTTTCCTACTGGGCACTCAAAAGTCTTGGACTAAAAGAGAAAAGCCAGGCCTGACGACTTTGTCCGTGTTTGTTTCGTTTGTCGCTTAATCGGTTAGGCAATGCATTCACTGCCTGACTGTATTTGATTATGAAAACTTGCTTGAGGTAACAAAGAAGGGATGATGAAAAAATAAAACTAGGTGGGGTCATTACGAAAAGTTAAACTGATGGAAAAGTAATTAAGAGAGTAGAAGATGTCTGGTGAATGGAAGTATTGATTAACCACGTGGTATAAACGCACTGTCCTCCCTTTCACTGGAGATGGCAGCTTCAAGGTCAGCTCTAACAGGGACCGCATTGCAGATGATTATTGACTTTACACAGAAATCTCAACGGCAAACAGAAAAACAGCGCTCATTCATGAAGAGCTCTCTTTCTTCATTTTGCTTCAGATGAATCACTTATCATTGTATTGACTCGCGGCTGTGCTGTATCAGCAGGATGCAAAAGAACAAAAACAATGGTGAAAGAGTTGGCGTTTCACATAAACAATATTTATGTAACAACTTCTGCTGAACATTAAGATTTTTGAGGCCACAGCTTGATAGTTTTGTTTTACTGTTGTGTTTTTTTTAAATTAAATCAGGCTTTATTTTCTGTAAAGCAGTACATTTTGTTGTGGATATTAATTTGGTTCCATTCAGTAAAGCTGAGATACAGAGTGCCATGTTACCCCGATTTGACTACGTTTAACATTGTCCATATATAGAGTATGGGATATATAGAGTGCAAACCTATGTATGATGCAATGAAACGATGTACCAAAAGTATGTTATGTTATGTTTATTGAGTTTATATAGTGCTTTACTCCAAAGCGCTTTACAGAAAAACAGCAAGGTACAATAATGAAAGAAGCATATTACAAACTTGAAACAAACCAGTGGTACAGTATGTAGAACAATTTACTCAAAAGGAGGAGGGAGGGGAAGGAGGATGGGGAAGGGGGGGGGCCCCCAGGTGACCTCCTACACCCTTAGGTGGTTACAGCATGCATGAGATCGAAGCAACAGGAGAGTGGTGGTAGAGGATGGAGAAGTGGTATCCGGGGACGAGATCTAAATGCAAAGAGATGTTCCTTGAAGAGCATGGTCTTAAATTCCTTCCTGAAGGTTGGAGGGTGGGCCTGATCTGATTTGAGCCAGTATCTTAATGCAGATTACACAAGAGTGTCGGAGCCCCTCCACAGAGAATGCACATGATATCATATGATATATGAAATATCAGTCATTTATAATGCATGTGTACACTAAGTGTTTCTAGGCGCGAAAAGACAAGGGAGGAAAGACAGATGGAGGACAAGACACCTAATCTTACTAGGCCTTGTGTCATTTAGATTGTGCAAGTGAGACAATGCCAAAGTGCAGGGTGAAGTGAGAAGGGGAAGTGTCAAGGAGAGGTGGGGGGAAGTACATTCAGGTCAGCAATGCTCTGAGTAAGTGCAACCAGGGCAGCAACCAAGTGCAAGGAGGAAGGGAACGGTAGAGGTTACAGTTACAGCCCCGAAGTGCATGGTATGCCTGGAGGCAGTGCAGGGGAGACTGATCATGGAGGAGCCTGGTACCCGGTGAGACTCTTAGGGTAGCCAAGCAACCAGTCTGCGCCACGGACAGTTGGTCAGCAGGGGAGGGAAAGAGAGAAGTCTGAAGCTGCTGCTGGAACTTCCGGTAGTCCGGCTCAAGTTTGAGATAGGCAGGGAGGCCAGTACAGAGGGAGGCACCTACAGAGGAGGGAGATCTACCCCCCAATCTCTGCTTGGAAAACAGTCTGGCCCTCCGTGAATTGGAGGTAGCTGAGCGAAGAGCTTGAGAAGGAAGGTATTTTGGAAGAGAGAGTTGGATGTAGTGCAGGAACCAGCCACAGAAAGCCTTGTTGACGATGCAGATGGTTTTGAACTTGATTCTTGCATCCTGGAAGCCACCAGGAGCCAGTGGAGAGGTTTCATGGCTGGAGAGATATGGTCCCTGGGCTTGAGGCCAATGATAAGTCTTACAGTCCTGTTCTGGATTAGTTTCAGTAGGCGGAGAGTAGAGGAAGGAAGATTGAGAAAGAGGCTGTTGCAGTAGTCCAGCCTAGAGAGAACCAGGGCTCGAGAGACAGTGAGCTTCTGGGGAAACGGGAGAAAAGGAAGAATACCTCTGAGGAGGTGTAGCTGTTGGTGGGCAGTGGTCGAAGTGGGCGGGAGCAGTCACGAGCGGTGCTCCTGTACTTATTTTAATTAAGATTTACCATTCCTATACTTTTATTTGAAAAAGAAACCATTCCGGAAAGGTTTTGTTTTAAAATAAAAGTGTAGGAAGAAGTTGAAACCTGCACTTTCAGTGTACTGCACTGGACGTTCCCTTAAACAGCAGGGACATGTGTTTTGAGGTTTGTATTGTGCATGGGGGGCTCAGCAATGGGATTTGTGGGGAGCGGTGCAGGTCAGTAGGGAGCATAGTTCCACTACTTCTTTTCGTACACTTCGATCTGGTAGTGGGCCTTCTTGGAAAGGTCTGTGATGTGCGAAGAGAAGGAGAGGGTAGCGTCAAGGATGACTCCACAGTTTTTTGCCTCACAGGAAGGTGAAGGACGAGAACCCAAGGAGGGCAGCCAGAGTGAAAGAGGGAAAGCGGGAGCAGAGGTGCCAATGGTATACAGTCTATTTAACAAATTAATTTACATCAAGAGCTTTTTCACTGATATTTTCATCGAATAAACTATAAATTGAATTTTTATATATCGAAAATCAACTTTTTTGAACATGAAATATGATAATGTAACATTAGAAATGTTTAAGGTATAATGTATTTTTGGGTGGAGTAAAGAGTTACATTTGTTTGGGAATGTTTGCGGTGTTTTTAAGGGCTGTATATTGAATTTGTTATATATCGAAAATGTACTGTTTTGAACACGAAATATAATAATGTAACATTATAAATGTGTAAGGTATAATGTATTTTTGGTCGGGGTAAAAGGTTACATGTGTTTGGGAATGTTTGGGGTGTTTTAAGGGTGGAAAACAGGGGCTTGGGGGGACCCCCCCAATACAAAAAAATGAAAAAATTAATTCGGTAGACAGGTTTTCGGTATAACATTTTCGGTAGATAAACACTTTTAGTTATGTGAATCTACATTCGGTGAATACGTTTTAGGTGAAAAAATTACATTGAAACATACTTTAGGTGTAAAAGATTTGGTGAAAAGACATGTAGCCGGTCCCAAGGAGAAGGATCTCCATCTTGCTGGCATTAAGGCAGAGGTCATTGGAGGTGCGCCAATCGTGGATCGGCAGTCCAGAATGTGCGAGCGAGGAGAGGAGGCTGAGGGGAGCCTGAAGGAGAGCTGATGCCCAGGTTCTCACGCAGTGGCTTGATCAGGATGGGTCAAATAACCTGCTCTATGGAATGTCTTCCACTCAGGAGAGTATACAACCATGGTTTAGCTCACTGCACCCTTCAATATCCTTTTGCATATCAGTCTGGTCCCACCCACAAGGGCAGTCCAGCACTTCAATGCTAGGTAATTCTTATCTGAACAAGAGTACCATCTGCAACTCCAGACACTAGTGTCCATTGGAGAATCCCTGTTTTGACTGTTTTCATCTTGCATCTCTTAATTGCTAGTCTGGTGGTATTGTGGCTTATGGTGGTGCCTTCGCCATCAGAAGCATAGAATGAGGCAGGAACATTTGTCATATCCTTGTAGATGATGCAGATCATTTTGAAGATGTCGGCTTGGAAGTGTAATTTGTGTAGCTCTCTGATTGTTTAAGTGATGTAGTAGTGTTTAATCATTCCTGTGAGAGACAGGCATGGACCTGTACGTAAGTGAAAGGGTAAAATAATATGTATATAATTAGAAGGATAGTCTGTTAAGGGCAGAACGTGGATGGTCACGGAGAGAGGGGATTTATGGAGTTACAGGCAGCTGATGCAGGCAAGACAGGTTAAGGCGAAGCCATTCTTGATTAGTTTGCTGGAGGATCTGCAGCTATTCTCCTCCTGAAGCTATATTCCTGTGTTTTTCACACAATTTGACCTTTCTTACTTTGCTGTTGAATCCCTGGGTGAACCGCAGTGATTTCCATCTTTGCCTTCTTCTGCTGTCAGAGAGAAAGCCATCCCCTAAAAAGACCCCAAGGCAGCAAGTCATTAAGAAACCCCTCCCACAATGTTCACACTTTTGTCTATGCTAATCCTCCCAGATGACCCAAAAGCAGCATTAAGCAACACCTCACGTTTCACTGCTATTTTGTAAGCAAATGTTTCATAAGGCAACTGTGAATATGATTTTTATTTGGTTTACTCACATTGTTACTAACGTTCATTTTCAATATATTTAAGCATTTATGTATTTATTTGTTCAAAAGGAGCCAGCTGCAAACACTGTTGCTTTGTAGTGCCCCCATGAGACACTATCTGCCCAACAAAGACACACTTAATGTATTGCGGGTGGGGTGCAATGAATAAATAGAAAAGTGCTAATTGATATGCTAATTAGTAGACATTTCAGTGACTTGGAAGAGGAGGTTGGGACACCAACAAGATCATTATTGCCCCATCCAAGTGGGGAAAGCTCTACATCTTAGATGATGGTTCTGAAGCCAATGGCAAGAATAAAGGGCTTTCATTTGTGCAGCAGAGAGAGCCAGTAAAAAAGCTTTGTGTGTTTTCTCTGTGATGAGGGTCTTGGAGAAAAAGGCACTGTTGATTATGAGGTTGAGGTTCCTAGCACTGGATGTTAACTGAGGAGGAAGGCTAAGAAGTTTGATTATCTCCAGAGAGTTCTGGGTGAGAGTGCTTGATAGATCAGTGGAGGAGCCCGTGAAGAGGATAAACTCTTTCTTTGTGGGATTCAGTTCCAGGTAAAAGATTGTCATCCAAGCTTGAATGAGGTTCAGTTGATGGGTGTTGTTTACACACTCATCCTTTGAGTAAGGCTGGATGTTATCACTATATTGAGTGAACTTGAAATCAATGTTTATGAGGAGCACCACAAGTAGTTCCTTCCAGTGCTTGTCGGTGACTGGGGGTAGAATAGACCATTGTGGGGCTATGCATGTTAGAGGGTGGTATTTGCATCTGTTTGTATCAATCTGGAAAGGCTTGCTCCTTCCGATGAGATAGGAGGCAAACCATTGTAGAGCTGAGTGTGACACCTCATGTTAGGTTGAGATGTGCTGTGTGGCTGACAGTGTCAATTTGATAATACTCAATAACAGGGATAGAGTGATAAAGCAAAGGCAGCTATCTTTTCTCTTTTTGTCAAAGGAATGTAGGAACGGATGTGAGCTAAAGCAGCATATTATACTGTGTGTAGTGTTGTGCAGTACATAGATTACTAACGTTGGTAATAACAAGGGGGGGTGACTTTAGTTACTAACAACTAGTATTAGGGGTGAATTGGGTGGGCGAGATTTGTTAGGCCACAGTGACTGAGTGTGCTGTTTTGTGCAGCAGGTGCACAAAAAACAGACTGACTGACCCTTGCCAGTTTCAGAAATGATGCAAAATTGGGCCATGAGAATGAATGTTCATTGTTCTGAACGGAAAAGAGGAAGGAAGAATAAGCAACATCAGAGGGAGGTGTTGTGCCTAATACTGTCCTAAGGTCATTTAGCGTGTCTCGGAATGTTAAACGTGCAGAGTAAGAAGGCGCAGTATAGATGCTAGAAGGTTCTGGCATACGGTAATGATGACACGAAAGAGGCTGAGAAATTATAAATTGAACATATGAATACATAGGTTGAGAGTTGATTTTCTGGGAAAGGTTTAAAAGAAGGAGAAAGGAGGAGGGTGGGGTTTTAGGCTGTTTGGAGCTTTCCGTTAAGAGAGAGCTGTTTTTTGTGACTACCTTGGTTCTTGCTGGGCCTCTGCGGTGAATCCTGGGGAGAGAGTGAGGAGCTGCAGCAAGAAGGAGGGGCAGTCCTGCACAGCTGCCGAAAGGTTACTCTGCTGAGCTGGAGGCCGGTGGAACTGCAAGGGTGTCATTTGAAGGCCATATCTCGAGTTAGGGGGCTGTGTCCTGGGAGAAATAGGCCAAATTGTGCTTGGCAACAAGAAGGGCCTGATGGCAGTTCCAAAAAAGCAAAGAGCCCAGCGTGAGTATCAATAGGTCAAATAATCAGTTAAGATCCCTTCTGCAGTGTATTTATTGGCAAGGTGTCCGACTGGACACGGAAGGCAGAACTTTCTTAATCCTTATGGTACCAAAGTATTAACAAAGCAGCTGAGATTTTAAAAAAAATAATATTAGCTGGGGGTTGCTTATTTCATGCAGAAGGGGTCACAAAATCATAATGTTGCAATCTCATTATCATAATTTTGCAACTACTCCAACGTGAGGTTAGTGGAGTAACTAAGAGTTGAACATTTTTCATACTGTAGTGCTTTTATAGCCAAAAGTGCCAGTTAGT
This sequence comes from Ambystoma mexicanum, assembly GCF_040938575.1. Taxonomy (NCBI): domain Eukaryota; kingdom Metazoa; phylum Chordata; class Amphibia; order Caudata; family Ambystomatidae; genus Ambystoma; species Ambystoma mexicanum. The sequence continues at coordinate 696,397,343 of NC_090926.1, read as the reverse complement.
ATGTTTCAGGCAAGAGAGAAGTCACATTTGAAATGCTATGCTGATTCACTGTAAAACATGTATTGATGCAGCATGTGTTTTCCTGTTTTTTTGTTTCTCACACATCCATGCAAACACTTACCACCTATGTTTCTATGCTCACAACTATACCAAATGGTTTGATTGTATATCTGTTCTCTCTGATGAGTGATTATAAAAGAGTCTAAATGGGAAAGGGCATGGTGGTTATTATTGTGACGAGATTTTGCTTTGCATCTAGAGATATTTCAGACCTTACAGGATTTTGCGCCATGAAATGGTAAATTGTGTGGCACAAACCTTTATTTATTGAGGCATTTTTGCAGGACATTTTGTATTAACTGGAGGGTGTAAGATAGCCACATTGCAGGAAATAGTCAGAGTGCAAGGCTACAAGAGAGCCAGGGTATCATTAGTATGTATCTTTAGTATTATTTTAATAGGAAGAGTCCCAGATGTCTCTGGCTTGGCAGAACAGTGTTTGATATGGCTACATTTTTGGTTTAATGTGCATGCCTATTTAATAGTATTAACTAAATTGATCATTATCATGTGTAATGCTGAAAATATTCCCCTTCTATGTTCTCCAATCCCCCAAACACCAACACACCTCTCTCACCAACACACATCACACATCTCACCAACTCCCCATCACAACTTGCATTCCTGAACCTCTCACTCTGTCATACAAATACTCACGTGCTATGTCACACTGTCCAGTCACAATTTGCACTGCCACACACCAAATCATACTCTCAAATCATACCTTACACTCTACAATTCCTCCCGCAATATACAGTCCTTCATTCTTTTGAGCTGCTTCTGCATCTTGCATCCTTTCTCCCATTCTATCGCACTCTTCCCTCATCCTTTTTCCCATACTGCAGCTCACTGCCTCTTTCCGGCCAACCGCTTCCTCTCTACTTTCTGTACCTCTGCTCACTCTCAGATTTTCGGCCCACCGCATCACTGCTTCCTCTGCTCTCTTGTGCACCGCTTCCTCCTCTGACCCACAGCTCTCCCTCTGCTTTCTTGCCTAACACTTCACGTCTCACCCATCACTCTCCCTCTCTTTCCTTTCCCTCTCATAGTGTAACCATTTTTTTATTTTTTATTTTTTTATTGCAAGACCATGTCATGCAGTGGCGCCCCCACATCCTGTGCGCGTAGGGTTGCCTACAGTTTCTGCAGATTTAAAAGTGCATCTTGCTTGGAAATGAGGGATGCAATTTTAAATGAGCAGAAACGCCATCTGAATGTGCGCATATAAAATCATATAAAATGGCACATTCATGTGTCCCTTGTGGATTGGGCTTCTCTTTTTTTGGGCGCAAGTGATGAGATGTGTTGGCGCATTTCATTTCTTGCATAAAAAATTTTGAGAACCTGGCACCCTGAGTATTTTTTTTTTTAAACAGTAATTTTTGCAGATAACTTTTAAAGATGCTGTTTTTGCACAAAACGTCCGTTTCCCTGGCATTTTGGCCGTTTAAATGTACAATATAAAGTACAATATAAAGTCTGTAGCTGTTTAGCTAGGATCATGTGGTATAGTGTATAATTGTGGCAAAAAGGAAAGTGTTAGGAATTATCCTACAGGAGAAATGAAATATAACTAGATTGTATCATGCAAAAAGGGAAATTAGATTCAAATTGAGAACCAAGGTTGAAAGGATATAGTCAAGACATGTGTAACCTTATTTTGTTTTTCTAATAATGGCCCTCTATAGAAGACATACTAAAAGGGATTGTATTTAAACGCGTAAGGATACATCATCTCTGTGCATGTCAGAGGTTTTGGTGTAGCTGGTAAGTTATTAGACAGACGTGTTTTTATTCAATTTTTTATAAAATGTGAACCCAGTCGAGTTGGTATCATTCGTCTTCGTATATGTTCTTGTTTACAAGCTTAGAGCGTGTACAAATTGCTCATTTTAAACGCTGTCTTTATCAGGAAATTCTCCCTGGTCTCCCTGGTCAATGATTCATGGGATTCAGAGAAAAAAACACTTTTATAAATTAAAGAATAAATTATGCATGGCCTACTTTTAAGGTAGCAAGCTTAGAAAGTGGCAGCTGATGTCATTTCATCGTGGGAGCACAAAGTTCAAGTGCACTCTGCATTTCAATAGAAACTACAAGTTGAATGCAATCGTGTTATTCAGAGAAAATCCAATTCTTTTTGTAATGGTTTTAAAAGAATATCCATATTTAGTATTCAATGAAAAAACGTTGTTAGTCTTAGCAGTACACGGTGGTGGTGCGAGTTATGGTTGCTTACCTTAACATAACTGGCTGATCGAGGGGGCCCCATCAGCAAGTGGGAGTCAAGTAGGGACGAATGTGGCTGGCTCTCAAAGATGATGGGACGATCCCAGGTATGCTTCATAGTTAGCCAGGGTGAGTTGGCTTTAGCTGAAAGGAGGGGTCGATGAGTGATGCTGTTAGTAAAGATTTCTCTCAATGCAATTTCCCTCCATATTATGGACTTCCCATTTTTTTTACTTTTGTTTGGCTATGCTGCCCTGACATTTTCCAGTGGAGCACAGCTTGCAGCTGTGCTCTCCTGGGCTTTTGCTCATTTGTTATGGGGAAACTGACATATCCTTCAGGCTGTTAGTACTGAGAAACTATGTTTCCCTTAGTCTTTTACTTTGTTGCCATTTCATGGTAACTTTTTTTTATCAGTGTGCAAAGTACATTACTATAACATGCACTGGGGTGTTTTTTTGCCCTAGACACCCTCTAAGGAATTTTTGGTGAATGTAGAAGTATGCCTAGGACAGGTTGGTGGCAGCAGTTTACTTTTCTGGTATTGTAACTACTTTTTATCAAACCATACCGCGTTTACCGCAGGTGGCTCATGACTGTGGCCAGTGCCGAAAAATGGGCGTGCCAAATAGTCTTTTGTTCTGTCCTTTGGCCATCTTGTCCCTTTGCCTTCCCCCAGGTCTAGCTGACCTGGGAATTCCTTAGTTGGTCATGCAGCCTCCTGTGAAAATTGCATCTTTTTCATCCTGCATTCATGTTCTAGCACCCAGAAAGAGGGCTTGGACTGTCTGGTCCCAATTCACACTACTGGTGACAGGATGTCTGGTCTGCATGAATGCATGGGGACAACTGTGGACCATGATTGGACCTTGGCTGGCGTGCATGCAAGAGAGCAGATCTTCTGTTGGTTGTCCAGATTCGATCATGCATCGAACGTTGGATAAGAGAAGGGGTCCTGCATCTATTCCAGGTCGATCTAGAGTGGTTCATCTTGAACTACCGAAAGAGCCAAGTATCCTGTGAGCTAAAGCGGACCTTATGGAGATGAGCTGGAAGGTTTGGCACCCCTGTTTCCTTCTCGACCTTAGAAGGCCTCAAGGGTGCTTTGACCCTTTTGAGTAGTGGGAACAACTACTCTTGGCATCCCCTGGTTTCTCGCCAAAAGAGCCTTCTTGGAAGTGTTGCTGCGCCGTCCAGTGAACTGACCTGCTCTGTCACGTGACATTGCATAGGAGCGCCACAGTTTTAAGTTGAGGCTTGAAACATTGAGTTTCCCTAGCTTGTGGTTCCCGACACTCTCCTGCCAAATTTCAAAGGCCTAGCTCCACTGGGTCACGAACTTGGAGAGTGTGTCATGCCACAGGCCTTTGCTGTCCCTGCGTTACTGCATTGTGGTGGCTGTCGCTGTGGGTGGCTTTCCCATCTTCTCTGCTGTGCCCTGGGTCTTGTTGCACTGGAATTGTCTTCTTACTCCCTTCGTAGGCGGAGTTGTGGCTATTGTGCCATCACAGATTACTGTCCCGTCATGCAAGACCTGAGAGCCAGATCAGAGTGCAAAGGCAGGATTTGCAATCTCAGACAACCTCGATTTAACTGGCATAGATTGGTCTGTATTCAAGCAAGGGGCAGTGAGTACGTGCATAGGTTATCAGTGTACCCTGGCTGGTCTCATCTATTTCTTTTTACGCACGAGAGTTCCTTGGGCTTTCTTTGGCTGGGATAGCCTGCGCTCCCTGGCCTGTTCTGAAATTCAGAAACTGCTCTGTCTGAGAGGGCAGACCCTTCCCTGGCAAATGGAACATCATCTACCCCCTTCAGGACCCTTACCTAACTGTCCCAGAATATAGAACGGGTACTGTCTTTGCTATACGCACGACTGTGCGTTTTTACACACTGCTGTACTTTGAGCACAAGGCTCCCCACTTTGTACGACTGGACTGAATAAGTTAGGGTTTCCATCCTGAAGAATGCCTAATACATACATTGTGTTACCCCCCCCATTTGTTACAGGTTGTGGATGTTTTCCTTCCTTTTTGCATTAGGCTACTGTGGTTGTATATATGTTAAATATTGATGTTCTTGTGTGGTAACTGCTGCATTATTAATTTGGTTATTTGTGTTGTTTTATTGGTCCTAAAATTAATGCATATGTGTTTTTGATATACACCTGTTTAGGAGTATTCTTTAGTGAATTTACTGCGTGTGCTCTTTGTAGGCTTCTGATCACTCTCACCCCTCCTGAGACTTAGGGGGTCATTCTGAGCTGGGCAGTAAGGGATACTGGGCACCGGTAAGGAGACCGGTGCCGGTAATCCCTTACCGCCCAATTCTGAGGTCCCTTAGCGGGAGCCATAAAGGACGTGTGGTATGACCACACGTCCTTTACAGGTCCCGCTAAGGGAACAGGGCGCTAATAACGAGCCTGCTATTCGCTGGGCCGTTATTAGCGCCTTCCCCGTTCCCATTGAGCCATATGGGGGATCAAATGGGAATGGGGAATGGTTGGTTGAATGGGGACTTACCGGGTCCTCCAGGGTCAGAATGACACAGGTAAGTCCCCATTCAACCAGACCGGACCGGGACCCGGACCCGGACCCGGACCCGGTATGGGAGGCAGCCATGGTGCTAATAGCACCATGGCTGCCGACAACTCGGAATGACCCTCCTTAGTCTTGACTGCCTGCCAAGCTACCGTGATTTGTCTGGCTTGTGCAGAAGGTTCCCCTGTTTCACTAAACTAGGGAGTTTAGAAATCCATTCTAACAGATGCTCCAGCGGTTCGAGTCAATGGGCAACGGTCATCGAAGTCGTGGTCTTGGGTGTGTCGATGTACGATGATTGAGGCAGCAATTCAAGGACTCGCTGTGATGAGCCATTGTTGTAAGAGTCTATATGTGTATTAGGTGTATAACTATCCAGTGATTCGGTTCAGGTCCCGGTTTTGAGCATTCATTTCGGGCCTAGCAGGTGATGAGCTTTAGCTAGGACACAATGTTGTGTTGAGCTTGTTTAAATTGCTAGCAAGTTCGAAGTGGTGGCGGAGCAGAGCAACCAATGCTGACAAATTCCCTCTTGTTCCAGGTGTGGTGAACATGGAGCGAACGTTTCAGTGCATTAGAACAGGAAGCTTCGGGTTGGTGTGGTCCGATGGCTGCTGTGAGGAGGGACTCAGGGATATGATGGTTCTGTCAGGATCTGCTCTTCCAGTTCAGGAGATTCTGGTGCAGAGTGGCATGTCCTGATCCACAGCAGAGGTTACTCCCGATTTGCGTTGGGACTGGTAGGGTGCAGACCTTCCTTCTGTATTGGGTTAGTCCTTCTTAACCTCAGGCTGAGGTCATTGCAAAGAGGATCTGGATGAATCTGAACAAGGGGTGGGAGACTGTGGGCCTCATTACACGGACGGTGGTAAGGGTTAACGGTCACCATTAATGGTACCGGTGACCGTTAACCCTTACCGCCTTACTACGAAGTCCCTTTGCGGGTTTGAGTCTTTAACGCCTGCTTTTTGCAGGCGTTAAAAACCAACCCGCAAAGGGACCAGGGAGCTAATTACGGTACCGCAATTTGTGGTGCCGTAATTAGCACCTTCCCCATTCCCATTATGCCCTATGGGGCAAAAATGGGAATGGGGAAGGGCAATGGGGGAAGGGGGAATTACCGCCCCACCAACCTTGGAATAGGGTGGTAATTCCCCTTTCCACCAAGGCGGTGCCAGTATTTTAATAGCACCTTGGACCACCGCCGTCCGTGTAATGAGGCCCTGTGTCTTTTAAAGACCTAAGGCCTTAAATGATTGGGCTAAAGTTAGCCTGCTTTAGTGGTACAATCCCTACTCTTGAGTGGAGTGGATTTGCCCTTGTGATGTCACGCCCAAAGTGCGTTACTCCAGAGGAAGTTGATGGGACAGAAAAGAGAGAGAGGGACAGTAAAAATCAAGATGGTGGAAGTCTTCTGCCATTGACCAGAGCCCTCCTACCTAAATATGGTTACGATATCACTGCAATGTGATATACATTTTATACAAGAATGAATCACCATATGTATCGTTCATATCAGTGTGTATAGGCCCATATTACCAAATTACGGTGAATGAAAGCAGACATCCAAGGCCAAATTATAATGATGTGTTATTATATAGCACTTACGTTTAAGCGCTTTATATAGAACAAACATACATACAATATCACCCAACCTGTCCTGGTACTCATTTATAGACCTCAGAAGGTTGAAATACTGAGTTGGCCTTGCTGGGATTCGAACCTGCAACCTGGAGATCACACACACACACACACACACACACACACATTGCAGCAGCGAGCATCCATCCCACTGAGCTATCTTACCAGCTATAGCTATTTTACCGGCTATAGTAAAATGAAAAATTACATGTCTGAATGTTCTCAAAGTCAGAAAGCAAATTATACTCTGTAGTGAATACCAATAAACTGGCAACTGAGATTTAACAACAGGCCAGTTCATCTGCAGGTCTGGTGCAAAGTCGGCCGCTTGTCAAGCCTGCATGGATCTACTTTTCCGGCTTCAGAGGTTGGCAAAATACATACCATTGGGAGTGTTCATAACTATGTATTAAAGAATTTAGAATAGCACAGGGATTGCAGCACACTCACACGGCATCCCGTACTCTGGGCACTCCTTACCTCATATTTGCAAACAAAAATCCTGAACAGCATGCCATGGAGATAGGAAAGATAAACACATTCCAACAAAGCATTAATTGTGGCACAATGAAATCAAGGGCCACTTGATTTGCTATGGTCAAACATTTCTACACTGTACACACATTTTTAGGCACAACGATTTTTTAGTGACCGAGGACACAGAGATGGAATCTGGTGTGATGATCGTAGCAGAGACAACGGCAGAAAAAAACATGCTATGACTGCAACTTGCGAAAAGCAAAATACAAATAGTTTTTGTCTGTATTGTGAATTTGAGGTGTTCAACAACAGACTAGATAAGACTAAATCAGTGACTCATGCCTTGAAGTGTGTCTAAAAAAAACTTTAATGATCTAGCAATTATTGTATAGAATTCCAGAAAGACTATGGTCCTCATTACGAGTCCGGCAGTAACCGTGCCGGAAATTCCAGCAGGTTACCGCCAAACTTGTATTACCATTGTGCCTCCGTGATTGCCGGAATCACTCCATGGGGATGGGGACCATGGAAACACCGGCTCCTTCTGTGAAAGAGCCGGTGTTTCCATGTCCGCCTGCAAGCGGGTGGTGTTAAACTCGCCAGGTCAGACCTGGCGGGAGAAACAACCCCCGCCTGCAGGACTTTTAATCATCCGGTCCGGAAAGAACGGTGGTGGCGAATTTACCACGACTGTTCTTTCTGGACCAGCAGGGTAGTAATGAGTCCATATTTGTTCTTCCCATTCTTTCTTATTTGGGGTCTCTGGTCAAAGTTTTACACTTGTGGAACCACCTGTTTTTTTTAGTTTTTTTTTTAAGAGGCCTGAAAAAGAAAGCCAGCCACTCCAGAAAAAAAGAGCTTCCATTTTAAAAGAAAAGTCTTTTTTGTTTCTTTTAGGGGTAGCAAGGGAGACCTCAAGGGTCGCAGTTGCTACTACTGGCAACCCCCTCGACGTCCCTGGTTATTTCATCATGTCTTGGTAGTTGCTGGGGTCTAGAATATGTGTCATTGACATGTCTGTTGAAATTTGGAGCACTCATACTAGAACATAACATTTTTATATCACTGACTTTGATTTAGACATTGCCATCATGATGAAAGAATGCAGTTGTGCTGAAACAACATGTTTACAAATTGGAGGCAGACTGTTATAGGTCATAGTTTCGAATCCTTTTGGTAAATGGGACCGAAAAAAGGGTCGAAATTATTATTATGTTTTTATTTTTCTTGTTAAAAACACCTTTTTTATGTATACAAAACCCAAAAAAAATATACATGTAAAAAGAAAATGCCAACCCTTTTGTTTTCGGGCCTATTGATTTGATCCTTTTGGCATTCGACCAAAAGGATTCAAAACTTTAACTGGACACCGAGGTGGCAGACAGCTGTAGTCTATCTTACAGTGTATAGTATTGTTTCACTGAACCCATACATAAGACTAAGGTGATTCATTTCCAGCAGTTCGATGTAGCGAGTTGGCTCAAATGGGGCTCGATCATTAGGAAACGGCTTTGATCCTCTGTTTCGGCCGGCGGTTCCTGCAGCTTGACAAGGTGAGGCAGGCTTGGCAGACAGACAGGAATCTTCAGCTTCTTGACTCTGGTTCGACGGCGTCTGCAATCAAAAACATGCCTTAGCACCAGCATTGCCAGAAGCAGCACCCTTTGGACTGAGAACACACTGGGCCTCATTATGAGTTTGGAGGCAGCCATGGTGCTGCTAGCACCATGGCTGCTGCCAAACTCGGGTCCGGGTCTGTGGTGTTGGAATGGAGACTTACTGGGACATTCCGACCTATGCGGAACCGGTAAATCCCCATTTCGAAAAACAGTTCCCCATTCCCATTTGAGCCCCCATTTGAGCAAATTGCGGGGCCATTATTAGCTCCATGGTCCCTTAACACGTCCCTCTAAGACAGGCTGGTAAAACCGGCTGGTCCTGGTGGGACCCGCTAAGGGACCTCGTAATAGGGCGGTAGGGGGTTAACAGCACCGGCATCCTTACCGGTGCCATTAACCCCCTACCGGCAGGGTCGTAATGACCCCCACTGTGTCTTTTACCAGTTCCCTTGCAAAATGAACACTTGTATCCTCAATCCTGCTAGGAACGTGGTCAGCAGCAGGCTTTCCTTCTAGAATTTCAGGTAGTTTAATAAAATGTGATGCAAATTATGCAATTTTAAGAATATTTGTTTGGTAACAATGGTCAAAACTACTAGCTGCACAGTAAAGTAACTCATCAAACTGGCCCATATTGGCCCTAAAAGTGGCCCACTTTGACCAAAAAAACTGGCCCACACTAGCATTTGCGTTTTTGTTTTGGGCATTGCCCTATTTTCCTATAAGCCAGTCCAAGCCTGGCTGCAGAGCAAATCAATCTATCTATCTATCTATCTATCTATCTATCTATCTATCTATCTATCTATCTATCTATCTATCTATCTATCTATCTATCCATCTATCTATCTATCTATCTATCTATCTAAGGATATTTATATTGTGTCGCTCATGCGAAGGCCTCAGGGCGATCACATCTCAGCCACTTCCCCCTTTGTCTTGAAAGGTCCTCTGAAGTGGACAGTCATAAGGTTTCTACACCTACGGTAGGTGTCAGGATACCCACTAAGGCAGAATAAATTTCCTAAGAGCAGCTGCACTGTTGTGGCACAGATTGAAAAGGCAGGAGAGATTACTTTCAATTCTTCAGCCAAAGTGGAAGCAAATTTGTTTTTTGGGAAATACCTTTATTTCTCAATCTACCACTTTGCCCTTCTTTTAATATGATATAGCAGTATATTTACTTCAGCTCATGCTCCACTTTATAAGGCACTGCCATCACGAACACAGATGCATTGAAATATCCTTAGGATAAAAAGGTGTGAGTTTTTTGCTGATACTTTTGGGGGATGTTAACAGTGAGCTGGGCACTTTCTTGCAGTAGGAATGGCATGTTAGCAGTACGTATATTACGGCTATTGGACGTGTCACATAGCAGATACTAATGAACAGAGATTGTGTTTTTATTGTCACATGGCTAAGAAACTTTAACCTTTAACAAAAAGGAAAAAATTACAAAAAGCACAATGGGCCTCATTACGAGTCCGGCGGTTACCGCAGCGGTAAAACCGCCTGGTTACCGCCAGACTCGTATTACCATTCCACCTCCATGATTCCCGGAATTACCAGGGCATTACAGCCCCAGTGTCCCGGGAGTCACGGAGGCTGAATGGTGTTAATCCCCATTCCCATTGAGTCCCATAGGACTGAGAACACACTGGGCTCAATGGGAATGGGGAAGTGGAAACACCGGCACCATCTTGTGATGGTGCCGGTGTTTCCACGTCCGCCTGCAGGGGTCAGGATCGGGTGGTCCGGAATTAACAGTGGCGGCAGGTTTACCGCCACTGTTAATTCCGGACCGCCCGACCCGGAATGAGGCCCCAATAACACAGAGGAAAATACACAAGTAATGACAATGCACAGTAATAGCAATGAAATAATAAAACTATTAAACATTATTTCATACAATATACTGTGTTACACTATACACAGTCGACATAAAATAGACACAGTATCTGCAGACTATCAATTCATAGTTTAGGGAAGAAAAAGACATCTAGGACTCTTTCTGAAAAGCATCCAAACCTAAACATTTAAAAGAAATTCACAACTGCTAAAATGGTCGAAGTCATGTGTTGCGCAAGGCACACCGTCCACAACTGATTGCTACCTCCCACAGTCATTTGTTCAAGAAATGTCCCCAAGTATTTACATCTCTGCCAATGGACAATGGAACATTCCAATAAAATAAGTCTTGGTGTTTCACTCTCCCCCGCACACTTAGAAAGTCTACAGTTTGCTAACAGAGGTTCCAGCACGCCATACCTAACCAGCCAGAATATTTCACCTGAAACGCAAGAAGGTGAGCCTCACATTCTTGGCCGGATAGATAGCTAGATAAGGGGCCAAGGTGCCCAACCTCTTGTGATCAAATTGTAATTGCACCAAGGATGGATAAGCATGCATACTTTCAATTGTCTGAATCCAGTCAAATTCATGTAGCAATATCTTTACACATACAGGGTTTTCCCTAAAATCATAAAGGGATAGGCACAATTCTCTCAGAAGGGCTTGACAGTATAACAACATTGCATTGGCCCAATTGCAAGATTTAGAGTTTAAAATTACCCCAGATCATCATACAGCATTCTCTTACTGGGACAAAACATCTTTCGTACAGCAGATATAATCTTCCACTGCGCTCGTGCTTTCAAAGAGACCACACCGAGCTCCTACCTAACAGCATGGATAGGCAAAGTGCTTGGGAGTCGTAGCGCCCTTCTCCATATTAAGGCTTCCAGATATAATAGATAGTCCTCCAATTCCAAAGGGTATAACTCATTGTCATATGTAATCTCAGGTATGATTTTACCTTCATAATACCTAACAGCGGGCACGAGTGAGAACCTACAGAAACAGGTGTCTATTCTTCCAAGTTGACTTGCAAGATCAATAGCACGATTCTTCAGCCATTCCTTCAGTCTGTAAGGATATTTGGCGTGTTACAGTACAGAGTACAGCACTACTGCACAGGTAGCAAACAGCACAGAGTACAGCACTACTACACAGGTAGCAATTTTTTTCGCAGCACCACCACAAGGGTGCGGTGCATTGCTATATGGGTTACCAGATTAACAAGGAAAGACAGGCTATTCAGTCAAAAACGATTTTAACATATAAGATGCAAATCTATTTTTACAGTTAAAAGCACACGTGCTCATTTAAAAATGCACACTATTTTCACCTGAAATGCCTATGGTGCGAGAGACACATTTGAAAATTAACAGCTAACCTATTAACCATTAACCTGACTAATAAAACCTTATTTAACATAACCCACTAATAAAATGTGTTCTCCACTGCAGAATTAGGCATACTCTGAAAACCATTTAAATGTGTGTGCAGATTTTTTTTTCTTCTCTTCTCTGCCTGATTCTCCGTGTTTTTGTGCACAGTAACTGCAGGAAGAAGGAAGTCAGATTTGCAACAATTGCAAATGTATAAGCGAAGCTATTGTTGAGAGTAGGAGGATGAGAGATGATGGATTTCATTGGGACACGTCATACAGAGGGCTGAGATGAAAGTTTTAGTGGGCAGTATCGGGGAAAAAGACAGGCAGACATTTTTCTGCACTAATGGGGAGAAGACCTGGATGTGGGACTCCTGACTGAATGCAGATCCCTGCGTCCTGCTACAGTCAAGATTTGGCAGTCGAGATTGGGGAGAGCTGAAAGAAGGACCTTTCCACTGGCTGAGGCGTTCCTATCTGCAAAAGCTGAGAATTCCAGGCAATGACCCCGGTTTGAGAAGGCAAGCGTTCCTTTTTGCTGGAGTTAATCCAAGGGAGCCACATTCACAAAGAGAACAGCCAAAGAGAACAACTAAAAAGATAAGGTAATGAGAAGTGTGGGAGCTGAGTGTGTACGGTAATATGCAGTCAGTGTAGGATTCCTGTGCATGCCTTAATCAAATGCTAATGTTGCAATTTGAGTTCTGTTCTCCGCCACGCTCTTTGCAGTGTGTCATAGACAATGCTTTTACTGTACCATTTTATTTATTTCTGTAAAGAGTGAGATCGTGTTTAAATGCAACTTTTATAATACAGAAAAATATTTGAAAACAGACGGGTGGTGTATTTAATATTTACCATTACAATGCCGATGAAGTGGGGGAGATTTTTAAACAGTGCAATGGTCATTTTAAGACAGATGTGTGCATGTCAGATTCAGTATGAACAGTTGTGAGTGATTGTAGCATAGCTCGTTGGAGGTACATGAGCCAACGGGAAGAGAGACTCTCAGAACATAGCTCCCTACCGTATATAAGGTAGTGGAAATTACCACAAGATTACCATATATAGCTCTCTGTCGTAAATAAGTCAGTGAGATCGCCCATGGTGGCACACTATCACTGAAAAATGTGGTTTTCCTAAAATGTAGGTCTGAGGTCTCTCTAGTGATTACACGAAAAATCTAAGCAAAGATAAGGGATTTTGGACATTGGGGCCACAAATAAAACAAGGGAATTATGCTCACCAAAATACCACCAACCGCGCCTACCACCCACGCATACCAAATATGCATGCCTGGGTGCTGAAATAATGCATGTTCACTGTATTATTGTTGTACATGGCCCAATCTGAATACAAGGAGTGATTGTTGCTAAGTTATATTTCGGCGGTAAGAAAATACCGTCAGGCCCCAAATCTCCACAAAATACCCTACATATTTACATTCCTTCAGTCTAGTTACATAAGGATGAGAGACAAGCAAGAACCCCAAGTAGATAAGTGAAGTCACCTTCTACACAGGATCCTTACCAATGTGCCACGTGTATGTACATTTCACCCTACCTTTTGTACATTGCATGATTTTAGATTTAATAGGGTATATTTGAAGAAAATGCTCATCCACAAATTCTGAGAATGCATTTAGAAGTTGCTGCAGTCCAACCGCATCGCAATCGAACAAGCGAATGCCATCCGCATAAACAGCCATAATGGGCGTAAGTGTTGAAACTCAGGTGTAACAAATGCTGCAGATTACTCGCCCAGGTCAGATATATACAAACTATATAGGACCGGGGCCAGCACACACTCCTGCCTAACAACTCGTAAGGGCTTAATTGGACGCGATAGTAGGCCCATTTGTTTGAGTCTGACATGCAGTACTGAATTAGAGTACAAACCCATTAGTAGCTGCATAAGACCAGGTGGTATCCCCCATCCGTTGAGCTCTACCATATCAAATGCAGATGTCAAATCAATCGATGCAACAAAGACATACTTGTATTTCTCATCCCAAGCAAAATCTTGTATTCCCTTTACAAAACGACCATTAAGGGGGATCCTAGATTTTTTCTAACGCCTATCTGACATTTGTCCAAACTACCGGCCGAACAGACCCAAGATTCAAGATGAGACATCAAGATCCCAGCAAAGACCTTGCTGTTTGCATTCAGTATGGCAATTACCCTATAGTTTGTTGGACTTCATCTCGCGCTTTTCTTGTATATGGGAACTATATGTGATTTTGACCAGGATTTGGGCAAAATACCAGTTCAATCAATAGATTTAAACAAGATGGACAGAACTTGTGCCCATACATGAGGATTTTTCTTAAACAGGAAGTTTGACAAACAATTCAGACAAGCAGCACGAAACAGGCTGCTGCACGAGATCACGTTGAGGATAATTTCTTCCACAAAATTTGAGGGTCCCAAGTTATGATCAAGTCCTCCATCAAAGGACACAATATTGGGTGCACCCATCACACAGGAGTATAGAGTGTTTAAGTGTTGTACCCCTTCATCTTCTATGACCGTATTCAGCTGTTTATGCAATTGGGGAGAATCCAAGCTGTTAATCATCCTCCAAAATGCCTGAGCATTTTTATTTCTTAATATTCTCAACATGCCTTCTGTATCAGCTTGGCTCTTTTTTGCCTGATTTTGTCGAGACCAATTCCGATATGACAAACACACTTTTTGGACCTGGATGTTCTTTTCTAACAAAGTTAGGTCAGTGTTCTTCCTGATTTGATACACCAATCTATTATCTTCCCATTTTCTTTCAGCAACTTCACAGTTTGCGGGTACTGTTTGCACCCCCTGACCCCATGAACACCAGATCTTTAGCCAATTGCTCTAAATGATCAGCCGAGAAAGTATCAACTTTCCATTCACTAGAAGAAAAGCATAGGAACTCGCCCATGATTGTATTGACCCTTGCTGCTGTTACCATATCCCAAGAGATTATGTTGCCTCTAGAGATGACAAGCATATCCGTGGGCCCATATTCATTCACAAGAGTAGTCTCTTGATCTAATTTAAAGGTAGTTCTTAACATGCCATGGTCACTGTTTATTGGATGTATGGCCCTAAATTCTAGGCACTCATCATGTGTCTTTACATGTACAAAGATATCTATAATTGACTGAACTCTCCCGTTTGACCATGTAGGTTTGGCAGGATTGACCCCAGAGATATTGTCATTTATGGGGTACACCCCAATCCCTCCAGGTGGGCCTGCCACATACGACCATGCCGCTGTTTTAGGGAACATGCATGATCCATAAGGTCACAGCCCCTTAGGCCCGTAACATGTGCACATTCGTAGTTCAGATCTCCCATGACCATCAACCTACCATTTTTATTCTCACCACGCCAATCCTAAATACATAAAGCACTTTTTTCCACCGGATCCCGTAGCTCACTCATACCATTGTGCCATTTATCACTAGGTTCAGTGAATCGCCCCCAGTAGCCAGGACCAGTCACTTGACGCTTCTGAGGGCCTCGTTTTCCTCTTCAAAGCAGATATTTCCTCCCCTAATACGTGTCTAATGTTATTTTTTCCCACCGCCAACTGAGCCGTTTTCTCCTATGAGACGGAATTCAGATCAAAGCTGTGGGCTTGCAAGGCATCACATTCATTCATAACTGACTCATACACGAATTTCGAGCTAAAGTAAGGCGAAGCCCTACCTGTTCTATCTGAGTCAGCAAAATCCACTCTCTGAATGCCTTGGGAGGTTATACCTCTCAGCCCTTGTACTTCCCAGAATAGTCGGAGTATGGTCGAGCGAGTCAAAATCACTGATCAATTCTCAGTTAGTACATTTTCAAGAAGAATTCTATTGCACGATTTTCTATACTCTTTTTCTCGGGTAAATTTCTTGTTGAGGCTCAGGGGTCCCGCCAAAGCATGCGGACCACTGGGAAAGCGATCTGCAGTACCATTTAACATTGTTCAACTCTTTAGTGAGCCTGCATTGCCCTCCAGACCATAGCCCTTGGCAACATTACAAGCACACCTTCCCCCTCAGACATTCCCACAGGAAACCTCCCTTCAACCAAATTAGAGGATAACGTATGCAAACACCCCTTTTCAGC
The DNA here is from genome assembly GCF_040938575.1 of Ambystoma mexicanum. NCBI lineage: Eukaryota > Metazoa > Chordata > Amphibia > Caudata > Ambystomatidae > Ambystoma > Ambystoma mexicanum. The sequence continues at coordinate 696,381,442 of NC_090926.1, read as the reverse complement.
TAGACATGGGGTAGCCACTGGTCCTGGCACAGGCACAATGAGGTAAATTCTCATGTTTTCAGTTCCACCCAGCCCCACAATCAGAGCCGCAGCTAGATTTTGCTGACTACGCAATGTGGCTGCAGTGCTGTAAGCAGTGGCGGCTGCTATCAAAGGGCAGCCGGGCGCCGCCCCCCAGAAAAGAAAGAGGAAGCTAAAAGAGATTCAATCAGAGAACTTCTCTGATTGAATCTCTTTTTTAGCTTGCATTTCCTTTGCCAACACCACGGGGGCGCTGTGGCAAGGCAAGTTAGGCAACAATAACTAAGGGCCGTGCCCGGCTGCTTTCACAGCGGGGCGCGTCCTGTTTTACTCTAACTTCTTCAATAGTAGAGTGCGTGGAGCTTATAGCTCCACGCACTCTACGTAAGCACTTTAATTAGAAGGCTGGCGGGGCGCTTCAGGAGTGGCCCCGCCAGTCTAAAATGTGCGCAAACAGCACACTAGTTCAGGAAATAAAATTCCCGAGTCCCTCTCCTACATGGACACGGTAATGTCATTGGCTGTTTGGCAGCCAATGACAACCCTTGCATTGGCTGGCAAACAGCCAATGACATTACTGTATCTATGCAGATCTCGTGCTGGTGCAGGGTGTGTGGGTGGCGCCTGCGCCACCTTCACACTCTCTTCCCTGGAATATTTCTTTCTTTGAGGATGATGGCAGCAGGAGTCACAACGCGAGCTCAGCTGCCCTGCCCTGAAGACCACTTGCCCAGCAGAGATGGCCTGGACCACGACACAAGTTGCCAGCTGGTAAGTACCCAGGTGGTCCCAGATGTTGTTCTGTTTTGGGCCTGGGGATGTGGTCCACGGCCCCAGTCAGCAACACTGAAAGACGTGTAGGCCAGGGCCTACGTCTTTCAGTGTTGCTGACTGTGACTGCCGTCAACTTGGGGCCTTGTGAGTTGTGTCTCTCAATCCGGGCCTTGGTGGTAGCGGGCCTGGGCCCGCCTACCACCAAGGCAGGGGCCAAGGTGGGGGACGCCTGGCCTGTGCCTTCATTTACCCCCGGTCCGTGGTCCAAGGCCAAGGGCCTTGGCCCACGGACAGCAAGGCCCAGGCAGGCGTGCTGCAGTGCCCGCGTAGAATCTTCTCCATCCAAAATGTGCCGTTTAATATTTTCAGCATTTTTGAAAAAAAATGCTGAAAATATAAAACGGCACAAGTAGAGCCCTGGCAGCGCGAAGGAGAGGCCTGGCACAGTGGCACCACCACTGATGGTGCCTGTGGCCAGGCCTAGCATGATGCGGGAGGGGTCGCGTTACAGGCCGCGGCCGCAGCAGTCCTTGTTTTAGACCAGCACCATTATGCATTTTTTAAAAACTTTTCATCGAATCACAGAACATAAAACTCCCATTATTCAGTGTCTGTTTATAGATGGTTGAATTTCACATCTCCGAAGTTGGACAATATGTCGGGACTCGGAAAAATAAAATAGCAAACTACCACTTGCAGTGTTTGGGGCCAAAGGGCGGTTCTTCGCTCCCTCCATAACCTGGGAAGCCGCAGAGTCTTGGTAATTGAAGTGCAAGAGTTCAGGTGGCACCACTTGATCAACTAACAGCTGTTAATTAGCCCTTTGCTGTGGGCGGTTTAAAAGGAGCCTGTGAAGCGCTGCTAGGTAGAGAAGACATTGGTTTGAAGCGTGGTTGCTGTGGAAACCTAGTAGGTCAGTGACATGCATTTATTAGCGATTGGTTTTGGGCTTAGTTGATATTTCCCTTCGATTTCCGAAACCCTTTTACTTAAATGGGCTTTATCGCCTTGAAAGTGTGTGAATGTTTTTGGTTTGTAATCGGTGTGGCTCTTGATTAAACTCGTCCTTCATGGTAAACCTGCACTGCTTTGCCGGATGTTCATTTTGGCACCCGGCATTCTGAATGTAGTATGTTGCAGACGAAATGGGGTGAGTTTATTATTCTGGGCCGCTGCTTCTGTCAATCTCTTTTCGCCTCGGTAAATTGTGTCCTTGTTGACTGTCATGCGTGACGCATTAAGCTAGTCCTGGCGTTTCAGTTTGTTTCGTGTGCGGGATGTGTTTTTGCTCCAACCTATACATTGGAGAGTGTGTGGAGGCGGGTGGACCAGCCCCAGGATGGTGCGAATGGTAGGCACAATATTGCGCCCAAGGCGAAACCTTAGCATGCTCCCTCTCACGCAGTGTCCATACCCGGCACTGCACTCTAAAATCTATACTGTTCAACCGGCTTTTGCTTAAAATGATTAAGTAAACGACAATATGTTAACGGGCATTTACTTTCCACCATGTTTGTGTATTGTTGCTGACCCCCCCCCCATGATGTTCTACAGAAAGTGTAGCAAGAGCCAATATCTCTGTAATAAAGTGACAGTTGGCGGAGGGTTCAGTTCCTTGGCATATTAAGTTAAGTTATAAAGAATTCCTTGCAACTAGATCAGAGTGATAGTGGAAGACCTGTGAAGTAGTGAGGCTGACTTAAGCAGTCCTGTTGCCATATGATTGGTGTGCATAGACCAAATCATGCTTGCCGTGTACATGGACACAATGTAACAATGCTTGCCATATTTTCAGTGCTTGAGTATGTAATTGGTAAAACCTGTCATATGGTGAGTACTTGGGCTTGTGATGGCACCAGCTACCTCATGGGGTGTCGTGAGTTATTAGGCATATAATAATTTGGCAAAGAGTTGCATGTTGGATGGGTACTTCATGTGCAACTTTCTTCTTGGGAATGGTAGAATGCCATGTGACCAGTTTGAAACCCTTAAGCACTGACTAGGCCCTTCATTCTGAGGGCAGTTGTGTATTCACACTTGTGAATATAGGGCTTGGTAGTGTTCCATCTATACAAAAAAGCTTCCATATTTGGGTTAATGCCTGGCACTGATGTGCTTTCATTACTCTTGAGACAATAGCAGTAATATTGTCTTATATGACCACATCCTGCCAACCTATGGAATGAAGGTAGCTTGACCTGCAATTGTAATGCTAGGCAAATTGTTAATGTATCTGAACATGAGATATCCATACATAGTAGCAAGAAAGCAAAGCTTTACACTAGATGCAAAGTCAAAACTGCTGGTTTTGTCATTAATTGAAGGGCCCGTCTCCAGAAAGCCTTGTGGATTATGCAGAGGTCTTAAACTTAATCCTTGCAGCCATGGGGAGCTAGTGGGAGGACTTCAGCGCTGGAGAGAAGCGGTCCCTGGGCTTGAGGCCAAGTAGAAGTCTTGCGGTTCTGTTCTGGATGAGGGGTAGAAAGATTGAGACTGTACCAGGGCTCTCGAGATGGTGGTCCTCTGGGGCAAAGTGAGAATACCTCTGAGGAGGTGCACTTGGTAGTGGGACTTTTTAGCGATGTGAGTCGAAGATGACCCCTAGATTTTTGTTGTTGTTGTTGTTGTTGCCTCATTGGTTGGTCAGGTTGCAGGGCCAAGGGAGGATGGAAAGTGGGAGCAGGGGACACAATGATCTGCCTTACAGGCATTCAGGCAGAGATTGTTAGCAGCACATCAAGACTGAATTGCGGAATGCTGGGGATGAGCGAGGGTAGCTGAGCTGCGTCTCATCTGCATAACACTGAAAGTTAGAAGTAAAGGTAGAGATCCTGTGGGCCAAAGGGGCATGTAGATGTTGAAAAACCAGGGGGCTAGGTTCGGGGACACCACAAGTAGAGGCGAGAAAGGACCCAAGTTAAGGCCGATCAGAGAGAAAGGAGGTGAGGCTTGCCAGGGCCTGATCTGTGATGCCCAGGTTATCACAGAGATGGGAGATCAGGATGTTGTGGTTTACTGTATCAAAAGCAGAAGAGAGGAATGAGGACAGAAGGAGAGTCAAGATTTGAGAGCAGGTGTTCAGAAGAGCAATTTTCGTGCTTCTGGCAGCTCTACATCCAGAGCATCCAGATGTTCATGGAGACAATCAATAGATTCAGTATGGAAGGTAAGTGATGGCCAGCTTCGTCAGGAGTTTTCCCAGGAAAGGGGTGGGTGATGGAGATTGGGCAATAATTTGCAGGAATAGGTGGGTTGGTGGATGTTTTTTGAGCAGAGGGTGCACAAGAGTACTTTAGAGGAGAAGGGTAAACTCCAGAGGCGAAAGAGGTAGCGGAGGTCAGCCAAGGCTGGAACGTGTGGCCATATTGTCCTTGATGGCTTTGGAGGGGCAGGGGTCCACCTGTTTGGAAGAGGCTTTTTTAGACCGGAGTTGTCCATCAGGTGCGATGGGGAAAGAGGTGGAGGGGTGGGGATGGCTGGGGTAAGGGACAGGAGCTGTTGGTGCAGGAGGGGGTACAGAAGAGAGAGGACAGGATGTCCTGTGTTTTGGTGGTGAAGTGTGCGGAAAGGGCCTAGGTGGGTGCAGCTGCAGTAGGTTTGGCCAGTTCCTTGCAAACTTTGTAAAGGTTGGCGGTGTTGGATGCCGTGGAGATGCAGGCTTGAATATAGATTCTTCTTGGAGCGGATGCAGAGTCTATATTGCCTTTGAAGAAGGCAGCAGACCAGTTTGTCAGAGGGTGCACCTGAGGATCCCCATTTTTGTCCCACTGCACTTGCATTTAAGGGCAGCCAGATCAGTCGTACCAAGAGTTGCAGTTTTTGGCAGGCTTCAGTCGGACACTCATGACGGGTGCAAGAATGTTGGAGATGGAACGGTAAAAGTTAGAGGGCTGTATCAGGGTGGGAGTTGGCGACAGGAGTAGGTTGAGGCAAAGGCAGCCACTGACTCTTTTTTGATGGGTTGGATGACCTTGAAGGCAGGAGGTGGTGCAGTGTGTGTTGGTGCCAAAGGAGAAGAGGGCTTTATGAGAGTGAGGTAGTGAGAGGAATAGAGTGGGATGTCTGTGGGGATGAGAGCATCAAGATGTGGCCAGCAGTGTGCATTCCAGAGGTTAGAATGGAAAGAGAAAGGGAGTCGCACAAGTTGTGGAAAGCTCCTGAGAGTCAAGATGGATGTTAAGATCCCCTAGCAGGAGGAAAAAAGGTTGCGTGTTCGCAGATTGACCCACTCAAGCCAGTGCGCTATTTTATTGTCAGTACAGTGCAGATCGTTTGTATTCAGTTCAGTGCTTATTTCTGAACATGCGTTGTGTTTGCATGAACGTGCTGTGGAATGCAATCATATTGTTTATTAAAATTTATCTGTGGAACAAACAGCCTTGGAATTCCAGGTGCAGCAACATTAAGTTCCTCAAAAGAGGCCCCTTCCTGTCTAATGAGGTTAGATAGTGGTGGGGAGATATTGTGCCCAAGTGCTAGGCAAAGAATGCTAGACTCTAAGCTTGCCCAGCTTTTTGGGAGAGAAGGTTGGGGTGCCGGGGTGCAGAGGAGCGAATGAATGCAAGCGATCAGCCACCAAGGTAGACTCTGGGATATTACAAGCAGTTAACTCTCTCTCCTTCATGTGTGAAAACCATTTTAATACTGCTCTGAGCCTATGTTGCCCTTTCTCAGATCAGTCTCTCGCTTTCTCTTTACAGACCATCAGCAACACCTTACGTGAACACATCCAACCAGTCCAGGGTAATTGTGAAACTGAAAACATACCAGTCCAGGGTAATTGCGAAACTGAAAAGATCGGACTTGAACCTCCACAGTGCACCTTCCGTGATTTTGGATTTCCCATAGCCTGCGAAGGAGTTTGAGGTAGGACAAATGTTGCATTAATTAAGTGGTTAAAAAATAAAGTAATATTTCAGCTTAGTTTCCCCCTTTCAGAAAATGCCTAAAATCCCACCTTAGTAAGAGGATGAACGCATGTGAATGCCAGTACCAGCATGACAAACATATGTTTCCATCATTACTGACTATATAATGAATGTCTTTATGCGTACACCATAGTACCAGCTATTCTCAATACAAGCTGCTGTAAAATACACCATCACACCTGCACACGTAAGAATAGTGTACCACCATTAATATGTAAAACCGAATGTTTTTTCATATTTTGGTGGGTTTTTTGGACAGTAAATTGCACATTTTGGAGGCCATTTTTCCAAAAATGTCCCGGGGGGAGTGCCCCCCCCGCACCCACTTGGGGGGGTGGGCTCGCACGCTGCGCGCGCTCGCTACTAAATTCGCCCTGGGATATTTACGCCCCACCAGCTTTCAAACTCACCAGCCGCCACTGCATGGAGCGCTTCTTCATTCCATCACTGTGCGGCCGGGAACATCATCGAGCTCATTAACATTCTTTTTTTTTCTTGTGCTCTGACGTGGAGCTGCTGCTGAATTCCCCACAACTCACTGCAGATGGGCCCGGGATATAGAGGGGGTGCCCATTGAATTTATGTTCCCAGCGTCATCATGGAACATGAGGGGTGCGCCAGCACGGAACGCTTACTCCTTTTTCTTTATAAAAATGTTGAACTCAGAGCTTTCGAAAAAAAACCTCACTGCTGAGGGCGGGAACATAATAGCCTCTTTGTAGCACACAAGTGCGGGAAGCTGGGCGACTTCATTTCCTCCTCGGGCGGGAGATATTCAATAATTTAGGCTGCCATGTGGGCTGCTCTTTCCTCTCCCCCATTCGCTTTGAAACCACGAGCAGTTCTTTCAACAACTGCGGGCTGCCGCATGGCACGCCCACTTTCCTTTTTCTTTTCTTTCAAGCATTTTACTTTTCACCACTGGGCAGGGGAAAGCACAGCCCCTTTTGTTAATTATTTCTTGCTCTAATATGGAGCACAGTGATTTCACTGCCTGCAGGGTCTTTTTCTGCCTGAGCACCAAGTGGGCGGGCCGGGGACTCTGGGGCTTACCTCCCAGCGCGAACGCAGCACCAACACACCACAACCCATCCCCTCCTCCCACCTGCAGGGCTCTGGAGTGCACTTAGAAGGTTCTTGCTTTCTTCCCGCCCACGGACGCTGCTTCAGCTTACTTCGCTACGGGGGCACTTTTACTGAACGTGTTGTTACGCTCACCTGGTCTCTGAGGGGAGGTAGGGGCACGGTTGCAGCCCTGCCTGGAACCGGCTCCCCTTGGTCAGGCTTCTTCCCCTGCCCTTGTGTTGTGGACTGCGCTGGTTGTTGGCATTGCCCCTGTGAGAATATGAGAGGCTGTGAGAATGCTGTAATATGACTGTGGGCCCCCTCAAACCCTTCTTCCAAGAATGTGCTGAGCATGCGCCGACCCATATAGTCTCACCTGTTTAATTACGATGGCGAGCTCTCCGTCCTGCTTCTCACTGCAGGAGCGCTTTAGCTAGATAGAGTTTCTTCACTGGTCCATGTGCATGGGAGCCCAGACCGGCGGTGGCTGAACCACTCCAAAGGTAAGTATCCTTTCAATAATGATTATTGTCTGTATTCTTTTGTAATGTCTTTCCTTGATTATTGTCTGTATCTTTTGTAATGTCTTTCCTTTTCCCCAATAGATGATATGAGGCCCAGCGGTAGTTGCTGTGCAAGAAGTGAGCCCCAATGGAAGAAAAGGGAGTTCACAATGTCCCAATAGGTGGTAAGTTTGGTTTTAAGGTCAAGCGCAAGGATTTGTCTAAGCGCAACCTTAGAGTAATGTCTTAATCGCTTTTCTAACCTTGTTTTGTCTTTTTCTCTTGCCTGAATTGTCTGGCGATGTCGGACTGGAATGCGTTATCCAAAGATCTGCCAACAGGTGAAGGATGCCTAGATCCGCGATGATGCTGTCCGAAAGTGGACTCCCGAGTAAGTGTTGTGGCTGGGAGCCGGAATCAGGTAAGGATGTGCTCCGACTGCGGTTGCTGTTGGAATCAGGTAATGATGCGCACCAACTACCGGTTCAAGTACTTTGGTATTGAGTTTTCTTTGCACACTTTCTTGCTTTTGATAGAATCCTTCTCTCAGTAGTTTGTCCAAGAGGCGGAATTGAGGTATTTCCACTGCATGGCTGCTTTTCTATGAACGCGTTTTCCTCCTCTTCAGAGTTCCATACAACCAGGTGTTCGGGATTCAGCAAACACTATGTTTGAAAGCTGAACCTGCAGGGGTGCTTTAGTTTCCGCTTGAGGTTCCACTAGGTTCTCATATTAATTCCGAGCTTTTGTAGCCCACAGTAGACTTCAATTGTACTTGAGCTTGCACCAGCTGGCAGGACATCCGTTCTCTTGTATGATCTGCCAGGTGTGGCTTCACATCTTTGAGATGATTACGTCTCCTCTACTTGACTAGGCAGAATCAAATGCCAGATGACAGTGATTATTCAAGGTATTTCCTTCATGAATGTAATCAAAGTTGCTCTGTGTGTGTCGCTCAAATGTATTTATCGCTCAGACAGGTTAAATGGCGCTATCTCCAGTCCACCCGTCTGATCTACCATTTGGCCTTTTAAAATTTGCTCTTGTCATTGGCATACTTTTATAGTGCACAGGATACAAAAGTTAAGTTCCCTTCTGAATCGTCTTCAAAAAAGTTCAGAACAACTCTCGTGTACTGAACACTGCTGTACATTTGGACTTAACACGATTTCTTCTTTCATTAGTTGTGGATACCAGCAACCACGCTACCTGCAACATGATTATGGTACAAGCTTGTTTGTAGCATAAGTGCAACCATACTGTCCCTTCTACCAACATACGTTATTCAAGAAGTTTAACCACGACAATACTTAACTTTTTAATGTAATTATTGTTTTAATAGAAACATTGTAGCAATGCGTAGTGGTCATTTTGTACAGACCTGCATGCTTGTCCAGTTGAAAATGTGCCAGAGGTATGGGCCTTGAATGTCTCCTTTTCACAGACCATGTCCATTGGATGCGCTTCTTGGGGCATAGCTTTCAGGTAACCCCCTAGGAATAGTGCAAGAATGCACTCTGGGCGTGGCTTGTGGGCACTCCAAGTAGACGCAGTACCTGGGCCTGAGATTTTAGACATGCCCCGGACACAGTATGCATACTCAGAGTTTCCACTGCACATGACCCATAACCAGGCCCAACAAGCACGTCAGATATGTTCACTGTACCCAGAGCAGTCACACCAGCTGTGCCTGCTGGAAATAGTCTTTGAGCAGTTACAGGGGGTACAGTGCACCATGTCCCAGGCACTTTGGAGAATGAACAGCGCTTTCTGAGCATGCGCCAGGCGCAGAGTACATACAAACACTGACTAGTAGGCACATATTACAGCCATACTCACAGGAAATTGAGCCTGAGGAATGGCCATCCAATATGCAAATACAAACAGTACCGTCTGGCTTTGTGTGCTTGGGCATTGTCGTTGGCCAAGTGCACAGTGTGAATAGCCAAACCGAGTGGAAACCTTCCCATGGCATGACCATGGCCCAGGTAAATAGTGTACCCATGGATGAATGATTAATGACCTTGCCTAGCAGGACATTTTGCAATGTCACTGTGTCTAGTTCATTGAATATACCAACAGCGCCTGCAGGGTATACTGTAAGGCCATGCCCAGAGGACATTGGGCATATGGCATGATAAAATATGAACAGTGACACCATACCATTTGGCAATGCCCCGGGAACAGTGGACATACCAACAATCTCCTAAACCACACAGACAGGACATTGACAATGTGTCCAGGATATGGCCTAACCCAATGCTTCTGAAAAACTCTACATTCTACTAATTCCCTCTGGGCCTTTCGTGTGGCCATGCCTTGGGCACAGTGCGATATGAACAGTGTCAATTTGATTTGACCAAATCCCAACATCATTGGACACTTTGCTAGAGGAAAAACATGACAGCATTCCCTTGGCACAGAATACATACCAACAATGCATGATGGGCATGGGTTATGCCATGTCCCAGACATGGTAAACATACCAAATATGTAAAGCCTATATTTAAATTTCTGAGTTTATTATTAAAACAGTAATATTTGTATGAATTACACATTTAAAAGTTGGAGGGCATTTTTAGTTTAGTTCTATTTTACATTTACTCTGAGTACATTCTCTCAGATACATTTTTGAATATCATAATATCACCTGCGAAGAGTGCCTGGAGAGTGTCTAACTGTGACTGCTGGTCCTGCTTTCACCTCGCTTCGAGAAAACCATTTCGAATCAATCCACTTTCTGAAAACATCTAGGGTACTTTCTTCACTCCTCAAGACCCTAAGGTGGACTTAAAAGTGGACTTACTGAACTTTATTTCTCGATTTGTGTACTAATATCCATTTGAAATCTTATCTCTTAAACAGCCACGCCCACATTACGTGATTTCCTATAAAATAGCGTCAGCACGTGCACATGCGAAGAGTGCCTGGAGAGTGTCTGATTGCTGACCGCTGATCGGCCTGATCTGCCTGACCCGCAGGGCAGTAGAGTCCTAATCGACTTCACTCCTCCAATGAAACTGTACAGGTACTCTGCCTCCTCATAATGTATATTTGTCTCTTGTGTTTGTGTTAGTGACGTTGATGCAACCTAATTGCTAAGGCACGGGTGATGTACTGCGTGATTTCCGGTATGCCTGACCAGAGGCATCAGCCTCAGATCACAATAACCAAGCAACCTAACATATTGCTGCGGCTGTCGGCGCAAGTGTTACACCAGCGTGCCTAATTACTTCCACGAAGTATAAATGCTAATATCGATATTCAAAGCTAATTAGCCTATAAACATGAAGCAGGTCTGGCCCAATCCTTAAACCTGCTACTTTTGTCATCCCTTGTCTAACTTTAGCTGCCCGTGGAATGAGTTCATTATCCGACCTGCGCTCCATTTTGACACCTATGGTGTCTGATTTTACCATGCAAAAACACACATTTACGGCTGAAGAAGATCTAGATTCTGAAACATATCACATGCCCAATAAAATATCAGAAGAGCCTGGGAATCTTCAAGTGCGTGCACTTATACATGAAGTAGACTCCTCAACGATTCCACCTCTATACTCTCAGATTGTAAAGGGTGACACCATGAGTGCTCTATCACACTCAGATAAAATTCCACCTGAATTGCAAAAAGACACATACTAAATAATCCTATTCGATCCACCCAAATTCCAATTGTCCATACTACACCAATATGTAATCATTCGATTTACCAATGCACAATGCCTCACATCTCACCCATAAATAACTCTTTGGCTCACCAATCCACAGCGATCAGCCATCAAGATTGTGACAATCTCCCATTCTTTACACTAATGAAGGATCTATTCACAATGCAACCGTTTCTGAGAAAGAATCGTCCCTAGTTGCTTCTTTTACGAAGCAAACCCCAAGATCGTATTTTGGATACCCCCAACCGTCCACCCTTGCAATAGATACACTTGCAGCCATTAATTCAAGCATATTTCGCCTAACAAAGCTTTATGAAACAATAGATCAGAAGGTGGTTCTACATAGCACGCTACTACAATCCCTAGTAGCCAAAGAATAAGCCATGAGAATAAAGCTGAACTTGCACTTACCATAGAGACGATGCCGGAATGTGAGATGGAGAATGATATGGTCATTGAAATTTCGCCACCTAATTTGGTTATAATACTGACTCTTCCTCTAGCATCCCCACTGCTGATTTGATGAAGAGCCTGTTGTGTCATGTAACAATGATGATAACCCTCTGTTATACAAAGTGTTTAGAGCAAAACAACAAAAAAGGAGGAAAAGAAACAGCAAAAAAAGAACAAAAAATGCATCTGTATACTGATAATTTGCAAAAAAAAATCAAAATATTTTGATAATTCAAAAAAAGAACTTTCCTAAATCAAAAAGCAAAACATTCATAAAAAATCTAATGAGTGGAGACCGCCTTGATAAATTGCCTGAAATTAATTCTATTAGAGAAAATGATCATTCTAACAAACAGCCAGCAGCACAACCACCTACTGTTTTTCCTCCTTCTGTACCTCCGGTATCATCTCAAGGTAAGACTGTTGTGTAAAATGAGCTTGCTGTTGATAATAATAACATAGACTGTATAGCGAACTCAGCTCAAGACACAACTGGTAATTGATATGAACAACAATGAACTCATGAATCTCTCTGTATATTGAAAATCATCATTGCCTGTAACTGAAATTGTACACCAGAGTTTGCATGGTCAACAAGGTATATCAGATGCCCCGAAGCAAGTCTTTCGCGTTAACCTAAATGTTAGACCTCGACCTTTCCAAACGTTAGATCAAAAGTGTATGTCTTCTATACAAAAAGATATATCTCACCAACATGCAGTAGAGATTACCTAAAAATCTCCATCTGTGGGGTACATTTAAGGCCCTTGCAGAAATCCCCATAAAACAAAAACTGCATGTAAATAATGTCGAAAAACAGCAAGCACTAAACACAAGAATGCCACCATAAGAAGTGCTCTGCATTGTATTACCTCCATTTGAAATCATCTGAAAATGACCTGCAAGTGGGATGGCACCACATTTGCTGTTCTGTTTTCAGAATACTAATGACATCCAAGACGGCTTTGCAATTTGCTCTTGATTTCATTTTAAAACATCACAAATTTGTGCCCTTCATGGAAACCCACCCTGGCATGTTTTACTTCTGCTGAATACCAAGATGTGAGGCAATACATTTCCAGAACAACTGATGTACTGGCAAATCACTTGAAAGGCAAAGAATATGGTTTTCCATGAAAACACGGCTTGTGGTTTCTTTTCCTACAAACAAACGCGCACAAACTGCAGTAAATGAAAGAAATAACACAGTGTTTCTTTTTCTCATGTAAATTTCAAAGAAATGCTTTGCAGTATATCTCTCTGTGTCCAGAAACTGACCTTAACTGTAAAAGCCCTCCAGAAGGTTCATTAACCAGAAACTGTGTGCTGCAAAACCGCATTGTAAACTCAAAATGAACTGAAATAACACACGTGTGTATTTACTCCTCTGAAAATCAGAGAAATGCTATTTAAAAGTGTACTGATAAATGACAATATTGCTCGGATAGAAACATTATTGTATGTGTGGGGATTTGCAGTGACATGGCAACTGAAAATGTACATTATATTTATTCCAAAAAAGACTTGGTTTCTGTTGAAAAAAACAAAAAATCACTTTGAAATCAGCAGAACAGGTTTTGCCCAAGCACTTACTTCAAATGTGCCTTGTCTTCCATGGTAAGAGAATTACCTCCACAAGTGAACCAACCCCATGGGCACATGAAAGGGCCTAAGTGTGGGAGTTTGCAGCCTCGTCAAACTGCTCGGCATCCCTACCCAAAAGGAACAAAGGACCCAAGGGTAACTAGCATTTCACCAAGAGGTGTGATTTCCTTTGACACCCCTCTCAAGCCCAACTGCCTGGTTTTAAAGGGTGTCATGGAAACCCTTTGTTCAGACTGACCCAGAGGAAGACTGTTGCTGTGGGGGTTTGAAGAACCACCCACATCTGTGACAAATCTACCCGATTGACAATAAGGGACATTTATACTTTAAAACATTTTTCCCCGAAATCTTAATAAGCAGCAATGTGATAGTAGCACAGTTTTCATGTGATTTTTAAACAACCACATGAAAATAAGCATATATTCCTTGCACCTGGGGAACTGGAATGGCAGGGGAAATATATTTCTGAAGTTTAAATGATACATATATCAAACTTGTGTGCTAAATAATTGTGGGCATATGTGTAGCCATTTGCAGAATTTTAAATATTATTTGTCTCCTAAAAATGGCAAAATTGTGCCAAAGGGTGATGCAACATCACATAGAGTTGGTGATCGGATTGTCTGATTCCCAGTGAAATATGGAATCTGCATATCTGTTTCTTATGATGGTGACTAGGATGGATTTGATGTTTTGATTCATAATTTATTTTTTGTAAAAAGTAACTCTTGGGAGACAAAGGAAGTCAGAAAACCACATACATAAAATTATGTCAGTTCCCCTGAACCAATCAGCCCAGAGAGAGGAGGGGACACCAGTAGCCTGGCCTATCCCGGCGGAGGGGCAACTCCAGAGTATTTCCGCCCAGATTTTAAAATTCTATGATGTCACTCTGGCTATATAAGCAGGAGACAGGGGGACACAAGGATATTCAAAGATTCAAAAACTCCAAAACCAGATCCAGAGGCATCTGATACCATCCAGGCAGGATCATTCAGATCCAGGCAGACCACCCATTCAGACCCAGGCATACCAAATAATCTTTGGAGAAAGGAGGAGAGGCAGCTGATCCCATTTAGGAGAGCCTAGCGACCAGACCCTTTGCCCAGCTGACCCATTCTGCTGTCCACTTTGACCACACCTTGCCCACCTGATCCCATTCCAGAGAGCCCAGCTGGCCCAGTGACCAGATCTCCTGACCTCACTACCCAGTGACCAGATCCTTGGCCCTGCTGTCCAGAGACATTGCTGGCTGCCAAATTACCAAACTCAAGCTTGCCTTGTAAGTATCGTACCACCCAGTACCAAAAACTGCATATCCAGCACTTTTGACCCTTGTATCCTGTTAAAATTCTGTTAAAATCCCACTCAGATCTTAAAGTACCAGTATCCTCTATTTACCATTTCCTTAGAAGAATCTGTGTTAGTCCATATCTGTTAGCATATTCCTTTTCTAATTATTTCAGTTATCTGTGTAAATCCCTAATACCATTTTTAAATAAATAAATCAATTAATTCCCCTACAAAGAGATTCACAGTGAGGTCTTTGCAAGTTGAACTCATCCACCTCATGACAAGTGACTTTCTTTAACAATTAAAGTCCTTAAAATATAGTCTCAGTAGAACTAGTCATTGTGATAACAAAACCAAATTTGCCTGTGCATTTTGCTTTTCTTTAAAATCCGACTTGTATTTCCCACAGAAAAACCTAGACTATCATCCTATAAAGAGTCATCCCTTCCCCTTAGAATCCTATCTGTTCTGTGTCTTTGTTTCCCATCCCAAAACCCGAATTCCGATTTTGACAGCTAAGCCCTTTTTCTTAGCTGCTTGTCATTTTAAAACCTGTGTAAAATAAGAAATCGCAATTCTGCCGGATGTGTTTTTATTTTGCATTGTTTTCCTTCCAAAACTGATTTTCTTACCTGTGTCACGTTGCTTTGTTCCTCTGTTCAGTAGTCTGTAAGCTTGCTTGTCTCTTAAGTACAGCCACATGCATTTCTATCCTAGCTTTCCCACTGCAATTGTAAACTGATATAGCCAGTAAAATCTGAGTATGCCATTTTGCTCCTTTTGAAGGTTTACAATTCGTTTCTGGCCTCCCATCCGGGGGTGGTGGGTTACCTCTTTATACAGACTCGTTGCCACTACTTTCCATCCACAAAAAATTTAATCAGTAGGTGTTTGGGGGACGTGTTGCAGGGGGAGTGCATAACCTGTGTGCCATCTGTCATTTTGAAGAAAAGTAATTTTGCTTCTGCTTTCTATTAAAGGTTTATGTAGATGATGTTAGGAATTAGAATTAATTGTGTTGTAAGTTTTTTGCATTACATAGCCACAATACTGGTGACTGCTGCCCTAAATTGCTCTGATTTTTCATTTGAATTATAAAAATGAAAAAAAATATTTCATTGTTACACACCGGCCTGGTTCAAAGTCCATTGCGACATGGGGTATTTGTTAAGGTGAGTGTGAGATGGGTTTGATGCCTTCTCAAAGTAGAATCCGAGAATAAATAAAGATATAATGCATTTTTATTGTGCTGCGCATTCATTGTCAGTGGAAAGAGTCCATGGCTGGAGTATGCCGTGTTATAAAATCCGCTACACGTTGGGGGCTCGCACCATGATTGTGCTTAGTATTTCCACACATTATATTCTAACACAGCAGTCTAACCCAGAAAAGGTAGTGATACTTTTGCTGGTTAGACTGTAAAATCAACATCCCAAAACGTATATCCTAGGTATCAGGCCTGTGTGTAAAAATAAAGTAAAGTTAACCCTAAACTGTGCAAGAGCAAGGTACAGATAGGTCCTTGGACAGATAATTCAATAAAGGAAGAACACTTTTCATAATTTGCATTGTAGAGATTAACATGGCTAGGCAGCACCTTCTGTCCAAACTATGCAATAGAGGGGAATGGGCAGAGCAAGAGCAGGAAGCCTGGCTATCCAGCATGATGCAACAGGTCTCCTCCACAAGCACGGATGTGTGGCAGGACACTGGCCTGTTACATCTAGCCTTGACTGAGTTTTACATGACTCAGAATATTAAAGAGCAACAGCTTGAAATGGTCTGACTCACTGCCTACATATAACTCCACATGGTGGTTATGGAGAAAAATACCAAGAAAGTATAAGCCTTGCACAAAACCAGTCTGAGCTCTTAAAGCAAACCCAGAGTGAATTAAAACAGGTAGAAGAAAAATTACAAAAGAGTGAAAAGTCTGAAGAAGAATTTGAAAACAACATCAAGCAGCTCAAAGAAGAGTTGGCTGAAGAACAACAAAACAATTTAGAGATAGAGGCCAAATTAGCTACATTAAAAGAGGAGTGTCAGGAAAAGGTTGACTATCTGGAAGAGAGTCAATGAAAATTGAATCTACAAATAAAATATAACAGGGCTTGCTCAGAGCAGATAATTACTCTACAAAAACAGATTGAGAAAATGGAAGAGGAGAGTAATAAGTTAATCATTAAGGAACTTCATTCCCAAACAGAATTTGACCAAGAGCACCAGACAGAAGTTAGGTGCTATAATGAGAAAATGGAAGAGGAGAGTAATAAGTTAATCATTAAGGAACTTCATTCCCAAACAGAATTTGACCAAGAGCACCAGAAGTTAGGTGCTATAAAACAACAAAGAGATGAACTGACTGAACAGGTTGGCACCCTGCATCAGGGAAAAGATGTCCTATACCAGGAAGTGTGCAAATTAAAACAGACCTACAGAAAAGAGAGTGAGACCTTCAGGAACTGACTGACCTAAACACTGAGTATGCAAAATTAATGGGGCACATTGGACAAATGGAAGGTGATCTAGAAGAGACTACCCAGGCCAAAAATATGCAGAGACAGGAGATTTATCTTCTGCAACAAAAATGGTCTGAGTGTTCCCAAGCAATGTAAGAGGCCCAGAAAAGAAATTAGGCCATCTGTGATGAGAACAGGGGACTCCAGAGCGAGGTGTATCCCAAGGGAAGGTAATAGAGGCAAGTCAAGCCCTGATAGCAGAGCAAAAGGATCAGGCATTTGTATACTATCAAGAAGTAGGGGCTGAGAAGGAGAAACTGGGAAGTTAGAAAAAGAGTGTGCTAGGTTGAATCAAAACTTGAGGGACCCCGAACAAGTAGAGAGTGGCAGGGCAACCCCTGATCACACTGTGATGCACTGTGTACCAAGGGTCTCAAACCAATTTGCCACTTTGTATGCCCAAGGCACTGCTGACTTCATGTCCACCAGTTCACAAGAACCGGGAACCATGAGGCAGCCAGACTTTAATAGGCCTAGGATGATTGAGCTGACAGGTGAGCGTCCATCAGAGACTGATAGACGGGCATCCTTGTTTTGGTTAAAAAATGTCATGGCTGATGGATCTGACCAGGATAGTTCCTATTACAAGAAAATCAGGGAGCTAGACTTGCAGAAACATCACCTACAAAGGAATCACTTGGTTTGCTTTGCAGAGAAAAGGGAGTCTGAGTTGAGGCCCCAAAAGAGTATTATGAAAACATCCACCCAATCAGGGAAGTGGGGGGAGTTGTTCACCAACCCTGGATGTCACTGTGTCTAGTTCATTGAATATACCAACAGCGCCTGCAGGGTATACTGTAAGGCCATGCCCAGAGGACATTGGGCATATGGCATGATAAAATATGAACAGTGACACCATACCATTTGGCAATGCCCCGGGAACAGTGGACATACCAACAATCTCCTAAACCACACAGACAGGACATTGACAATGTGTCCAGGATATGGCCTAACCCAATGCTTCTGAAAAACTCTACATTCTACTAATTCCCTCTGGGCCTTTCGTGTGGCCATGCCTTGGGCACAGTGCGATATGAACAGTGTCAATTTGATTTGACCAAATCCCAACATCATTGGACACTTTGCTAGAGCAAAAACATGACAGCATTCCCTTGGCACAGAATACATACCAACAATGCATGATGGGCATGGGTTATGCCATGTCCCAGACATGGTAAACATACCAAATATGTAAAGCTTATATTTAAATTTCTGAGTTTATTATTAAAACAGTAATATTTGTATGAATTACACATTTAAAAGTTGGAGGGCATTTTTAGTTTAGTTCTATTTTACATTTACTCTGAGTACATTCTCTCAGATACATTTTTGAATATCATAATATCACCTGCGAAGAGTGCCTGGAGAGTGTCTAACTGTGACTGCTGGTCCTGCTTTCACCTCGCTTCGAGAAAACCATTTCGAATCAATCCACTTTCTGAAAACATCTAGGGTACTTTCTTCACTCCTCAAGACCCTAAGGTGGACTTCAAAGTGGACTTACTGAACTTTATTTCTCGATTTGTGTACTAATATCCATTTGAAATCTTATCTCTTAAACAGCCACGCCCACATTACGTGATTTCCTATAAAATAGCGTCAGCACGTGCACATGCGAAGAGTGCCTGGAGAGTGTCTGATTGCTGACCGCTGATCGGCCTGATCTGCCTGATCTGCCTGACCCGCAGGGCAGTAGAGTCCTAATCGACTTCACTCCTCCAATGAAATTGTACAGGTACTCTGCCTCCTCATAATGTATATTTGTCTCTTGTGTTTGTGTTAGTGACGTTGATGCAACCTAATTGCTAAGGCACGGGTGATGTACTGCGTGATTTCCGGTATGCCTGACCAGAGGCATCAGCCTCAGATCACAATAACCAAGCAACCTAACATATTGCTGCGGCTGTCGGCGCAAGTGTTACACCAGCGTGCCCAATTACTTCCACGAAGTATAAATGCTAATATCGATATTCAAAGCTAATTAGCCTATAAACATGAAGCAGGTCTGTCCCAATCCTTAAACCTGCTACTTTTGTCATCCCTTGTCTAACTGTAGCTGCCCGTGGAATGAGTTCATTATCCGACCTGCGCTCCATTTTGACACCTATGGTGTCTGATTTTACCATGCAAAAACACACATTTACGGCTGAAGAAGATCTAGATTCTGAAACATATCACATGCCCAATAAAATATCAGAAGAGCCTGGGAATCTTCAAGTGCGTGCACTTATACATGAAGTAGACTCCTCAACGATTCCACCTCTATACTCTCAGATTGTAAAGGGTGACACCATGAGTGCTCTATCACACTCAGATAAAATTCCACCTGAATTGCAAAAAGACATATACTAAATAATCCTATTCGATCCACCCAAATTCCAATTGTCCATACTACAACAATATGTAATCATTCGATTTACCAATGCACAATGCCTCACATCTCACCCATAAATAACTCTTTGGCTCACCAATCCACAGCGATCAGCCATCAAGATTGTGACAATCTCCCATTCTTTACACTAATGAAGGATCTATTCACAATGCAACCGTTTCTGAGAAAGAATCGTCCCTAGTTGCTTCTTTTACGAAGCAAACCCCAAGATCGTATTTTGGATACCCCCAACCGTCCACACTTGCAATAGATACACTTGCAGCCATTAATTCAAGCATATTTCGCCTAACAAAACTTTATGAAACAATAGATCAGAAGGTGGTTCTACATAGCACGCTACTACAATCCCTAGTAGCCAAAGAATAAGCCATGAGAATAAAGCTGAACTTGCACTTACCATAGAGACGATGCCGGAATGTGAGATGGAGAATGATATGGTCATTGAAATTTCGCCACCTAATTTGGTTATAATACTGACTCTTCCTCTAGCATCCCCACTGCTGATTTGATGAAGAGCCTGTTGTGTCATGTAACAATGATGATAACCCTCTGTTATACAAAGTGTTTAGAGCAAAACAACAAAAAAGGAGGAAAAGAAACAGCAAAAAAAAGAACAAAAAATGCATCTGTATACTGATAATTTGCAAAAAAAATCAAAATATTTTGATAATTCAAAAAAAGAACTTTCCTAAATCAAAAACCAAAACATTCATAAAAAATCTAATGAGTGGAGACCGCCTTGATAAATTGCCTGAAATTAATTCTATTAGAGAAAATGATCATTCTAACAAACAGCCAGCAGCACAACCACCTACTGTTTTTCCTCCTTCTGTACCTCCGGTATCATCTCAAGGTAAGACTGTTGTGTAAAATAAGCTTGCTGTTGATAATAATAACATAGACTGTATAGCGAACTCAGCTCAAGACACAACTGGTAATTGATATGAACAACAATGAACTCATGAATCTCTCTGTATATTGAAAATCATCATTGCCTGTAACTGAAATTGTACACCAGAGTTTGCATGGTCAACAAGGTATATCAGATGCCCCGAAGCAAGTCTTTCGCGTTAACCTAAATGTTAGACCTCGACCTTTCCAAACGTTAGATCAAAAGTGTATGTCTTCTATACAAAAAGATATATCTCACCAACATGCAGTAGAGATTACCTAAAAATCTCCCTCTGTGGGGTACATTTAAGGCCCTTGCAGAAATCCCCATAAAACAAAAACTGCATGTAAATAATGTCGAAAAACAGCAAGCACTAAACACAAGAATGCCACCATAAGAAGTGCTCTGCATTGTATTACCTCCATTTGAAATCATCTGAAAATGACCTGCAAGTGGGATGGCACCACATTTGCTGTTCTGTTTTCAGAATTCTAATGACATCCAAGACGGCTTTGCAATTTGCTCTTGATTTCATTTTAAAACATCACAAATTTGTGCCCTTCATGGAAACCCACCCTGGCATGTTTTACTTCTGCTGAATACCAAGATGTGAGGCAATACATTTCCAGAACAACTGATGTACTGGCAAATCACTTGAAAGGCAAAGAATATGGTTTTCCATGAAAACACGGCTTGTGGTTTCTTTTCCTACAAACAAACGCGCACAAACTGCAGTAAATGAAAGAAATAACACAGTGTTTCTTTTTCTCATGTAAATTTCAAAGAAATGCTTTGCAGTATATCTCTCTGTGTCCAGAAACTGACCTTAACTGTAAAAGCCCTCCAGAAGGTTCATTAACCAGAAACTGTGTGCTGCAAAACCGCATTGTAAACTCAAAATGAACTGAAATAACACACGTGTGTATTTACTCCTCTGAAAATCAGAGAAATGCTATTTAAAAGTGTACTGATAAATGACAATATTGCTCGGATAGAAACATTATTGTATGTGTGGGGATTTGCAGTGACATGGCAACTGAAAATGTACATTATATTTATTCCAAAAAAGACTTGGTTTCTGTTGAAAAAAACAAAAAATCACTTTGAAATCAGCAGAACAGGTTTTGCCCAAGCACTTACTTCAAATGTGCCTTGTCTTCCATGGTAAGAGAATTACCTCCACAAGTGAACCAACCCCATGGGCACATGAAAGGGCCTGAGTGTGGGAGTTTGCAGCCTCGTCAAACTGCTCGGCATCCCTACCCAAAAGGAACAAAGGACCCAAGGGTAACTAGCATTTCACCAAGAGGTGTGATTTCCTTTGACACCCCTCTCAAGCCCAACTGCCTGGTTTTAAAGGGTGTCATGGAAACCCTTTGTTCAGACTGACCCAGAGGAAGACTGTTGCTGTGGGGGTTTGAAGAACCACCCACATCTGTGACAAATCTACCCGATTGACAATAAGGGACATTTATACTTTAAAACATTTTTCCCCGAAATCTTAATAAGCAGCAATGTGATAGTAGCACAGTTTTCATGTGATTTTTAAACAACCACATGAAAATAAGCATATATTCCTTGCACCTGGGGAACTGGAATGGCAGGGGAAATATATTTCTGAAGTTTAAATGATACATATATCAAACTTGTGTGCTAAATAATTGTGGGCATATGTGTAGCCATTTGCAGAATTTTAAATATTATTTGTCTCCTAAAAATGGCAAAATTGTGCCAAAGGGTGATGCAACATCACATAGAGTTGGTGATCGGATTGTCTGATTCCCAGTGAAATATGGAATCTGCATATCTGTTTCTTATGATGGTGACTAGGATGGATTTGATGTTTTGATTCATAATTTATTTTTTGTAAAAAGTAACTCTTGGGAGACAAAGGAAGTCATAAAACCACATACATAAAATTATGTCAGTTCCCCTGAACCAATCAGCCCAGAGAGAGGAGGGGACACCAGTAGCCTGGCCTATCCCGGCGGAGGGGCAACTCCAGAGTATTTCTGCCCAGATTTCAAAATTCTATGACGTCACTCTGGCTATATAAGCAGGAGACAGGGGGACACAAGGATATTCAAAGATTCAAAAACTCCAAAACCAGATCCAGAGGCATCTGATACCATCCAGGCAGGATCATTCAGATCCAGGCAGACCACCCATTCAGACCCAGGCATACCAAATAATCTTTGGAGAAAGGAGGAGAGGCAGCTGATCCCATTTAGGAGAGCCTAGCGACCAGACCCTTTGCCCAGCTGACCCATTCTGCTGTCCACTTTGACCACACCTTGCCCACCTGATCCCATTCCAGAGAGCCCAGCTGGCCCAGTGACCAGATCTCCTGACCTCACTACCCAGTGACCAGATCCTTGGCCCTGCTGTCCAGAGACATTGCTGGCTGCCAAATTACCAAACTCAAGCTTGCCTTGTAAGTATCGTACCACCCAGTACCAAAAACTGCATATCCAGCACTTTTGACCGTTGTATCCTGTTAAAATTCTGTTAAAATCCCACTCAGATCTTAAATTACCAGTATCCTCTATTTACCATTTCCTTAGAAGAATCTGTGTTAGTTCATATCTGTTAGCATATTCCTTTTCTAATTATTTCAGTTATCTGTGTAAATCCCTAATACCATTTTTAAATAAATCAATTAATTCCCCTACAAAGAGATTCACAGTGAGGTTTTTGCAAGTTGAACTCATCCACCTCATGACAAGTGACTTTCTTTAACAATTAAAGTCCTTAAAATATAGTCTCAGTAGAACTAGTCATTGTGATAACAAAACCAAATTTGCCTGTGTATTTTGCTTTTCTTTAAAATCCGACTTGTATTTCCCACAGAAAAACCTAGACTATCATCCTATAAAGAGTCATCCCTTCCCCTTAGAATCCTATCTGTTCTGTGTCTTTGTTTCCCATCCCAAAACCCGAATTCCGATTTTGACAGCTAAGCCCTTTTTCTTAGCTGCTTGTCATTTTAAAACCTGTGTAAAATAAGAAATCGCAATTCTGCCGGATGTGTTTTTATTTTGCATTGTTTTCCTTCCAAAACTGATTTTCTTACCTGTGTCACGTTGCTTTGTTCCTCTGTTCAGTAGTCTGTAAGCTTGCTTGTCTCTTAAGTACAGCCACATGCATTTCTATCCTAGCTTTCCCACTGCAATTGTAAACTGATATAGCCAGTAAAATCTGAGTATGCCATTTTGCTCCTTTTGAAGGTTTACAATTCGTTTCTGGCCTCCCATCCGGGGGTGGTGGGTTACCTCTTTATACAGACTCGTTGCCACTACTTTCCATCCACAAAAAATTTAATCAGTAGGTGTTTGGGGGACGTGTTGCAGGGGGAGTGCATAACCTGTGTGCCATCTGTCATTTTGAAGAAAAGTAATTTTGCTTCTGCTTTCTATTAAAGGTTTATGTAGATGATGTTAGGAATTAGAATTAATTGTGTTGTAAGTTTTTTGCATTACATAGCCACAATACTGGTGACTGCTGCCCTAAATTGCTCTGATTTTTCATTTGAATTATAAAAATGAAAAAAAATATTTCATTGTTACACACCGGCCTGGTTCAAAGTCCATTGCGACATGGGGTATTTGTTAAGGTGAGTGTGAGATGGGTTTGATGCCTTCTCAAAGTAGAATCCGAGAATAAATAAAGATATAATGCATTTTTATTGTGCTGCGCATTCATTGTCAGTGGAAAGAGTCCATGGCTGGAGTATGCCGTGTTATAAAATCTGCTACACGTTGGGGGCTCGCACCATGATTGTGCTTAGTATTTCCACACATTATATTCTAACACAGCAGTCTAACCCAGAAAAGGTAGTGATACTTTTGCTGGTTAGACTGTAAAATCAACATCCCAAAACGTATATCCTAGGTATCAGGCCTGTGTGTAAAAATAAAGTAAAGTTAACCCTAAACTGTGCAAGAGCAAGGTACAGATAGGTCCTTGGACAGATAATTCAATAAAGGAAGAACACTTTTCATAATTTGCATTGTAGAGATTAACATGGCTAGGCAGCACCTTCTGTCCAAACTATGCAATAGAGGGGAATGGGCAGAGCAAGAGCAGGAAGCCTGGCTATCCAGCATGATGCAACAGGTCTCCTCCACAAGCACGGATGTGTGGCAGGACACTGGCCTGTTACATCTAGCCTTGACTGAGTTTTACATGACTCAGAATATTAAAGAGCAACAGCTTGAAATGGTCTGACTCACTGCCTACATATAACTCCACCTGGTGGTTATGGAGAAAAATACCAAGAAAGTATAAGCCTTGCACAAAACCAGTCTGAGCTCTTAAAGCAAACCCAGAGTGAATTAAAACAGGTAGAAGAAAAATTACAAAAGAGTGAAAAGTCTGAAGAAGAATTTGAAAACAACATCAAGCAGCTCAAAGAAGAGTTGGCTGAAGAACAACAAAACAATTTAGAGATAGAGGCCAAACTAGCTACATTAAAAGAGGAGTGTCAGGAAAAGGTTGACTATCTGGAAGAGAGACAATGAAAATTGAATCTACAAATAAAATATAACAGGGCTTGCTCAGAGCAGATAATTACTCTACAAAAACAGATTGAGAAAATGGAAGAGGAGAGTAATAAGTTAATCATTAAGGAACTTCATTCCCAAACAGAATTTGACCAAGAGCACCAGACAGAAGTTAGGTGCTATAATGAGAAAATGGAAGAGGAGAGTAATAAGTTAATCATTAAGGAACTTCATTCCCAAACAGAATTTGACCAAGAGCACCAGAAGTTAGGTGCTATAAAACAACAAAGAGATGAACTGACTGAACAGGTTGGCACCCTGCATCAGGGAAAAGATGTCCTATACCAGGAAGTGTGCAAATTAAAACAGACCTACAGAAAAGAGAGTGAGACCTTCAGGAACTGACTGACCTAAACACTGAGTATGCAAAATTAATGGGGCACATTGGACAAATGGAAGGTGATCTAGAAGAGACTACCCAGGCCAAAAATATGCAGAGACAGGAGATTTATCTTCTGCAACAAAAATGGTCTGAGTGTTCCCAAGCAATGTAAGAGGCCCAGAAAAGAAATTAGGCCATCTGTGATGAGAACAGGGGACTCCAGAGCGAGGTGTATCCCAAGGGAAGGTAATAGAGGCAAGTCAAGCCCTGATAGCAGAGCAAAAGGATCAGGCATTTGTATACTATCAAGAAGTAGGGGCTGAGAAGGAGAAACTGGGAAGTTAGAAAAAGAGTGTGCTAGGTTGAATCAAAACTTGAGGGACCCCGAACAAGTAGAGAGTGGCAGGGCAACCCCTGATCACACTGTGATGCACTCTGTACCAAGGGTCTCAAACCAATTTGCCACTTTGTATGCCCAAGGCACTGCTGACTTCATGTCCACCAGTTCACAAGAACCGGGAACCATGAGGCAGCCAGACTTTAATAGGCCTAGGATGATTGAGCTGACAGGTGAGCGTCCATCAGAGACTGATAGACGGGCATCCCTGTTTTGGTTAAAAAATGTCATGGCTGATGGATCTGACCAGGATAGTTCCTATTACATGAAAATCAGGGAGCTAGACTTGCAGAAACATCACCTACAAAGAAATCACTTGGTTTGCTTTGCAGAGAAAAGGGAGTCTGAGTTGAGGCCCCAAAAGAGTATTATGAAAACATCCACCCAATCAGGGAAGTGGGGGGAGTTGTTCACCAACCCTGGAAGCAGGTATAAGTCAGAAGACTACTCTCCTGTGCGAAAGAGGGAGATCAAGGGGATTGACCTAGAGAGACCCAAGAACAACAGGGGAGATGAGATTAGGCCCCATCTGTCTGGGAGAAACTCACAAGCTCAGTAAATCCAATAAATTAGGCAGTGACCAGAGGATAATGAGGGGACCGCAAATAGGAGCAGCTCTGAGTCAGAGAGCGAATGGACTCAGGTGCAGCGGCAAAAGAAGGCTAACAAGCAAAAGAGAGCTCTGGTGAAAGTACCAATTAAACAGATTAAAGCGATTAGGAGTTTTATGACCTTGTACCACAAAATTGCCAAATATTCTGTCTAGGAACATCTAGAGCTATATGAACAGATTATGACATCTTTTGATGTTAAAAATAACCAGAATTGCATAGAATTAGCAAAATGGATGTTCTCTCCAGAGTACTCCAGCTTCTTTGCTGGGCTGGAAGACCAGAACCATTCAAAGTGGTACACCTACAAGGTGGACATCTTGAAGCACTTCTCCACACACTGAAACCCCCAGGAGGCCCACAAGCCAGTCTACAATCTGCAGTGTGGAGAGGATCAGGCCCCAAGAGAATTTGTTCAGGAATTTGAAGTGGGCATGTGCGGAAACTACTAGGTGTGTGCGCACAAATAGTAAGGAATTTATAAATACCTATTTTCATGCACTCCCAAAATACATCATGACCCAATTGGTAAGGGATTTTTATGATGTCAGGACCCTGGACTGGGTAATAGAACAAGCTACCCGGATCTACAGGATCCAAAAACCTGTAGAAAACAAAAATCCAACCAAAAACTCCAGACCAACGAAAATCCCCGCTGCTGCCAAGTTAGCAGAGGTGAAGGCTGGCCCCATTTTGGACCTAGAAATGGGGAGGGGACTAAAAATACACATTCCCAAAACCAACCAAATCAGAAGCAAAAGAGACACTCTGATCAATCACAAACAGGTGGGAGCCAGGTAGGGTACCCCACAAATGTACCCCCTAACTCTGCCAATTACATCAGCCCTAGGTACCAGGGCAACAGACCCATCTTGGGGTACGTGTGGACTCCCCCAGCCCAAAGGGGGGATCCAATCAGGTGAGTACAGTCCCATGGAACTTCACTCCTAACTTCCCTCAGGAGGGCAGTAATCTCCCAAATTCTGGCTTTAGTTTCTTCCCCAGGTACCCTCAAAATCCCAACATCCAGGACAACGCTCCTTACTCTCCACGCTTTCAGGAGTCCAGAGACCAAATCCGGGAGAGGGCAGGCCAAGGGTGGAGGGCTACCACGGGAATCCCCAGTACCCAGGTTACTCCAGGAGAAGGGATAGTTACCCTTCCCAAGAGCAACCCAGAGTTGATTTAAGACCCCGGACATCGGAGCGGGTGTCCCAACTGGAGCGCCAGGTCCAGAACCGATCTGAGGCGCATGTTGAGGGCTCAGCAGAACCCTCAGATGAACATGGCGGCCCTGAATAACTCCAACCAAGGGTCTGGCACCCCAGAACAATGACGGGGAGAGAACATCAATAACCAACCAGCTCCAGAGGAGGAGGCACGGGAGGAAGGGGGATGCAAAGCCGTAGAGGAAGCTCCCTTCCTCACCCTGATAAGCCACTAGACACCCCAGAACCGGAACTTAAATATCCAGCCCCCGAAAATCTGCAACCCAGGGAACAGAGGTTGCTAAGAGAAACAAAGAGACCAAAAAGACCAATTTTGTGGAGGAGGCTAGTGTAAGGGGAAGAATCCTTGGAGGATTCTGGGAAGAAAGTATTCTCATTCAGGCATGGGGGAATTCCTCCCAAAGAAAAATGGGTCCCAAAATACCATCATCCAGAGTGGGTAGGTGTGGGAACTGATTCAGAATCGCCCATCCCTGAATCCCAGAATTGTCACCCAGAGAACATAACGACCACTGACATATCCTCTTCACAAACCAGTTGTAGTGACTGTCGCCAGGTAAAGGGGGACAGCACACAGCTAAGGGAAAAAGGGGATTCCAAAATCCCACTTATTTCAGGATGCCCAATTTTCTTTACAGATACCCGAACTCCGACACATAAAACTATTCAAAATCCCACCGTGTAGGAGTCCAAAATAAAGAAAATAACTGCCCAGCTTGCCCAAAATGCCCCTTCGAAGAGAAAGAAGGTAGGTTCTATGCCCCTGTCCGAGTGCAAGGGAAATGCACATTTCTAGCACTGGTGGACACTGGATCCCAAGCCAATCTTCTGTTTAAAAGGGCCTTTGAGCAGCTAAATTAGGGAAGCGGGGAGAGACACCAGATCCCTCTCACCCCACTTCCTGGACAACTGCAGATCTTCGATGGGAATGAAATTGTCATCGAGGGGACTGCAGATCTGAAAATTAAAATTGGGGGACACACAGTGAAACACCTGGTTATAGTCGTTTCTCCAGAGGGTCCCTGTACATTAGGAAATGACCTCCTTCCGAGGTTGTCTCCCCTGATAGACTTTGTGAACAAGGTCCTCTGGACTCAGGCTAACCGGCCAATAACATTAAAACAAAGCATCAGTTTTGTCAGTTTAAATGGCACATGCCACATGGTTGAACAACGATCTGACCAAATTGAGTTCCATTTTCAAAACAATCAAAACCTGACATTACAGTAATTTCTGTAGGACAACAAACTGGTGATGGGAACTCCTCTCCATTCCTGAAAATCAACCTTCCTTCCAGTTTTAAGTAGCATTCCACCCTGGAAGAAAATACCTTGAAATTTTACACCGATCCACAATTTGAAAATCCAAGTCCTGTAGTAAGAAGTGATGGAAAACCAGCTCAAAGCTAGGCTGATATTCAGTAAAAGGGTGAACAGCTGTTTCTCTCCATTCAGGTAAATGAGGGGAGGGGCCTGTACTCACCACAGTAGGCCTGCATAGTGAAGAAAGTTTCATCAGCAAAGCGTTATTCAGGAAACTCCCAAAAGAACAGACCATTCCCACTGTTGAGTCGGTCTATCAGCGGGTATGGGGCCTGGAAATTCCCTATTCCAAACATCTTCTGCTTAGCAGTTGTATGCTGAAAATGTCTATCTCCGTCAAAAGCATAGAGCATCATTGTTGGGTCATACAAGGTGTTCCCTCTGACTTCAAATTAGGCAGTATCATTCTCAACCGACTCGAAATTAATTTGGATCTCATTAATTGTCAAGCCCGGTCCCAGCTGGAGGGTAACCCTAAGGGCCTTGGCAATCCTGAAGAAAGCCTCCCGTTCAGCCCCATCGCTACCGTAGGCAGTTGAAGTTCAAAAGTGGAGAGAAGGTCACCATCCCAGGCCTGGCCCTACAAGATCCACATCCCCAAAGGAGAGCTGTCAGAAGAGAAATGGGTCCACATCAATCCGTTAAAAAGTTGTCACCACAGACATACTTTGAAGCTGATTGATGAGCCAAAGGAAAATCAAACAAAGGAGCCATTGGAAGAATGAGAAGAAAGGAAAAGAAAAAGCAGCAAAGGTATATCTATATAACAGGGAGTACTTTTCTTTAGTGTTATTGTGGTGAATGGAAGTGTGCATGATAAAACTGCTACGTGCAATACTTGGACTAATGGCCCCTATGCATCTATGTTTGACTTTATATGCATGAGTGACAAGTTATTTGATAGTCTTACTGGCTTCCCAATTTTGGAAAATGAATTTAGTGATCTCTCCTTGCTACAATTTATGGTTATGTGGGATATAAGGTCTGCAGACATAGATTCAACAGAGGGGATCACTATCTCTAGCCAAGGTAATAGGATCCGTTGGTCGCATGCTAACCTAGCTAAGGCAAAGAAAAAATGGAGTCATGGACTTAATATTGAGCAGTTGCTCACTTGCTCTGTGGATAATATATTTAGCTGGCTTTCTGAGCACCTCCATGATGTTATGCCTGGTGGAGGCAAGCTTGTACCCTATAAGAATAATCCAGATAGAACTTGAGTATATGTGGGATTATAAGAGATATGAAAAGGGGGATGTGTAAAAAGCTTTGTGCTTGTGACTCAAGTGGCCGTAGTCCGGAGATGGTGCATTCCGAGAAGAGAAGGATCAGAAATACATACCATAATGAGATGAGAAGGTATCTAGTCTCTGAGAATAACATCAATTGGCAGTTTATGGTCTGTCTCCTCTTGGATGGGAATACAAGGAAATTCTGGGCTGGTTTCAGATCTCTTGGTAAAGTTTGTAACTCAGAGCTAACAATCCCAATGTATAGCCATACCTGGGTTAGGTTAATTGCCAATACGTTTAAAGGTGATATTACTATCCTAGCCAAGAGACCTATTCCCAACCTGACTATACTTAGGGAAGATATTCTAAGGGTAATTGAGAATCGTAGGTCCTCTAGAGCCCCAGAGCCTGATGGCCTCTGTAATGTCATCCTAAAGGAGAATCCAGAGGTCTGGTCCAGTATTTTGGGGATTCTATTTCAGAAAATCATTGATACAGGTGTTATGCCTAATTCTTGGAAGATGTTGCATATCATTCCTGTCTTTAAGAGCGGCCCACAGGACTTACCTGAGAACTATAGGCTTCTTGCACTTACCGACGTGTCCAGTAAGATTTTCTGTGCCCTAATCCTTCATGAAATTACCAAATGGATTGATAGTAACAACATTCTAGATAAGACTCAGACTGGTTTTCGTAAAGGGTGTTCTACTAAAGACAATATTAAACACTCTTATTGAACAGTCCAGGGGTAAGGATAAGCTGCCTTTATATATGTTATTTGTTGACTTCACATCAGCCTTCGTCTCGGTTGAGCGTAAGAGGCTGTGGCCGAAACTTGAGTTGCTTGGTATGCCTCCTTATCTCTTGTATATCTGTAAAATGATTTATGATGAAAGTAATGCCAGATTTCATATGGATAATGCAGGTGCACTGTCTGAACCTGTTATCATTGCCAAACGGGTAAGACAGGACTGTACATTATATAATGTATTCAATGCTGATTCTGGTGGAATCTTCAAAGCATAAATTAATGCTTTTCCCAGAATTGGTTCCCATAAAATTGGGTGGATTTGCTATGCAGGTGACATTATCTTTTTCAACAATACCTTCAGTGGTATCTGCAATAGCGCTAGTGCCATTTGTGAATATGCTCATGCGATTGACCTGACAATCAACCTGACCAAAACTCAGTTTATGGCAGTGGGTCACAATAGCTGTAAAAAGTCTGGTATACCATGCTCGCTAGGTCTGGTAAGGAAAGTAAATTACTATGAGTATCTGTGCCACGAGG
The DNA here is from genome assembly GCF_040938575.1 of Ambystoma mexicanum. NCBI lineage: Eukaryota > Metazoa > Chordata > Amphibia > Caudata > Ambystomatidae > Ambystoma > Ambystoma mexicanum. The sequence goes on along the minus strand of NC_090926.1, from coordinate 696,350,360 downwards.
TTTGTGGGGGCAGAGGAAAAATGAACCTGCTGGTACAACAGAATAAAAGATCAAAAGTTATGGCCACACTTACAGCAGTTATGTCCTTCTAAATAAAACGGCCGATTGTAGCCTGCTTGGAATAACCAATATCTATAAGCAGAAGCTAGTGGCAATGTTTCAGAATGCCCTGGAGACATCCTTCTCGGATTGGTCTTGTTGGGCGGATGTTACTGAAGGCATTATATGGCATAGATTGCTTGGTCTCACCAACTATACCCCTCGGCAGGCGGTTCGGTTGGAAATGGGGCTTATTTCCCTGTCCACCGAAATTGATCATAATCGAGCGAAGTTGTATGTGAAAATTAAATTTGCTCACCCGGGTACTTTGCTTTATATTCTTAGGGAAGGTCTGGAGGATGGAAAGATGGAGGCTTTGAATAAATTGAAAGAGAAAAACTGCAACTTTTTGAAAAAATCTGTTTGACACCTAAGTGGGACCATGGTGAAGAGGTGGTGCTAAAATCTTTGAAAAATGTCATAGAGAAGTGGGACTGGGTGGCTTTCTTCCATGAGTTCTCTATGTACCTATGTTATGACCAATCGCAGAATATTCCTAGATATTAGACTTAACCGTCTCAATGTTTTGGGGGTTCGGGGATCGTGGATGGATCTACCCACTGAAAAAAGGATATGTAGATTATGTGCGGACAATACCATGGTGGAAAGAGCAAGACATGTACTCACTTGATGTCATAGGATGAGATCTACCTATGACAAATATTTTGCCAAACTTGATTGAGAACAAATATATATCGAAAGTGAAAACTTTTGGCTGTGGTGTCTTTCAGGAAGTAGTAACTCCCTGATTATTGCCATCACCCAGATTTGGTAGGTGGTTAATGAACGTTTACGAGAATTTGAAGATGATGTTAAACTGCTAATCACCTTGAGGATGTAAATGTATAGGGTCTTGCTTTGGTAATGTGTGTGTAGTTGCTATTCTGGATATTTGTATTTTAGGGTGCCTTACTGGTTCCTTTTGTCCTCTCCTCCAGGCTGCTCCTCTCTGTATATTATGTTAAGTCTATGTTTATTTATGCTCTTCTATTGGTCTATCTAAGGTATATGATGGTCTTGTAATTTTGTGTTACTGTTTGTTTTATATGTGTGAAATGTTCTATGAACTATAACTATAACACCATAAAAAGAAAATAGTGTTATTGTAAAAATGAAAAAGAAAAGATGTTTTGAAATTCGAATGGTGTCCTTACCCTGTTGAGTAATTTGCTTGATGTGATTATAAAAATATGAGAGAGAGATAAGAAAAATCATAACAGTAATCATTGTTCCTCTGTTGTAAATCTTCTGGGAATGCTGTCATTTAAAAATCCTAAAACCTGCTTTTTATCTATCTTCTATTATATGATTAACATCATTACCTCATAGCCTGGTGAGGACCTCCCCAGGGACCTGGAAAGGAAAGGAAGGAAAGAGGGTGCTGTTCATTACCCTCCAACTCAAAGACAGGAGGAATCCTGGAGTGTTGTGTCCTAATGAAGGAGAATTCTGCCGAATGAACCACACTCTGCCCTACTCTAACTCAACAAAAAGTCATGAGAGAGAGGGGGGAGGGGATTCTGTGGGGTACATTTAAGGCCCTTGCAGAAATCCCCTAAAACAAAAACCACATGGAAATAATGCAGAAAAACAGTGTCACTTTTCTTTCCATGGCGCACATGTGTGGCAAGCACTAAACACAAGAATGCCACCAAAAGAAGTGCTCTGCGTTGTTTTACCTCCATTTGAAATCATCTGAAAGTGACCTGCATGCAGGATGGCAGCTCTGTTTTCGGAATACTAAAGCTGCACACATGACATCCAATACGGCTTTGCAATTTGTTCTTGATTTCATTTTAAAACTTCACAAAGTTTTGCCCTTCATGGAAACCCACCCTGGCATGCTTTACTTCTGCTGGACTTTAATTCTTTCCATATGGACGAATGGCGTTTGGCAAACAATGGTGCCAATTTGACTGAAATTTGACTGAAATTTCCCTACTGTCTCGTTTTAGACATTACAAGAAGCAGGGAGGTGAAAACTCCGCTTTAACTGAACGGCTAACATTAATTTGAGAGAACCAACCTCTGGAATTATTTAGCGGTCAGTTGCTTTACAAACAAGGTGGATATTTGAGGTAACAACAGCAATGATTGCATGAAGCCACAGATGTGGGGACTTCGAAATGGGCAGCAATTGATAGATAGAAACCTGATAGTGCTCCATGTAGTAGAACAAATGGGTCGATATACTGTTTTGGTCATATAACAGGGATTTCTTCAGTGGAATTCAGAACTAGGCCAACAGGAAAAGATTGGCCCTACCGACCGAGACAATAGATGTGCGAGTTGTTCTGTGGGACAGCGCCTAGACCTGCACAAAATGAGGTGCTTAACAGCCTAATTTCTGTATGTGAACTACATTCTGGGTAAGGCACGCTTTTCTTAAATCACCCCTTTTTTGAGTGAGACAGCATATGGGGAGTAGACTGAAAGTAATCTTAGTCGCAATCTGCTCTCGGTTAGCTTCGAGTGAATATAGGATTCTCAGTAAGAGAATATGTGTAGAGGTCTGGTCATTTGATTGATTATTTTACATTTGTCAGAATGGATAGGAACATTTTCTTTTTCCTATTAAATGAATTGAATTTAGAAGATGCTTGAAGATGGCTTAGGCAACATAGTGACAAAAGCAAAATAGTATGTTTTTAATAGTTGGTGTAAATTGGGAACATTTTGACTTAGAGATTGATTGAAATATATGTTTGTTCCCTTTCTTTCTCTCCTGCGACTCCTACTACTCACCGAAAGGCAGGAATTAGAAGGTGCAGGAAAATATTATGAACTATTCGACAAATGAACTTAACACACACCACCAGATTGTTTGTTTTTCTCGACACATTCATAGTTCTAACTCCATCCAGGAGTCAGATTGTACTTGGGTCTACACAAGAATGATGTGGCGATTAAATGTATTTGAACAGATGTGACAATATACGCCAAATATAGATTGTATGTTGATGCACTTTATTTGACAACGAATATTATCAAGCATTTAAAGGTCTATGGCATAGACCATTTGGTGTACCTTGAACAAATAATAGGTATTGTTGTTCTTTGAATGTGTATGAAGGTGGATGTGATGATTGTGTTGATAAATTTGGTTGCTGTTTGGTGTGGTGTTTTTTTAGAAGGTTTTTTAACGACTGTTAATGAAGAATGGTAACTCATGTACACAAAGTTTTAGATATGATGGCAATGTTAAAATTATATTAGAAAGTAAATCAATTTAATAAAATAAAAAGTCTTTAATTATATTCAACTTTTGAAAGCAGTCTTATATGAGAAGGTATTGTTTCTAAATTTTGAATCAGCATCATATTTTATATAATTGATAAATGACAGTGTTGCTCGCATAGAAACAGTATTGTATATGTGGGGGGTTTGCAATGACATGGGAACATAACATTTACATTATATGTATTCCCAAAAAGACTTGGTTTCTGTTGGTTGAAAAAAAGCAACAAAAAAACCTTGAAAATCAGCAGAACAGGTTTTGCACAGGCTCTTACTCAAAAGTGCCCTGTCTTCCATGGGAAAAGAATTACCTCCACAAGTGAACAAGCCCCCATGGGCACATGAAAGGGCCAAAATGTGGGAGTTTGCAGCCTTGTCAGACTGGTCGGCATCCCTACCCAAATGGAACAAAGGACCCAAGGGAAAACTAGAAGAGGTGTGATTTCCTTTGACAGCCCTCCCCATCCCAACTGCCTGGTTTTAAAGGGTGTCATGGTAACCCTTTGATTAGACTGTCCCAGGGGAAGACAGTTGCTGTGAGGGTTTGTAGCACTGTCCACATCTGTGACAAATCTACCCCATTGACAATAAGGGAAATGTATACTTTAAGACATTTTCCCCTGCAATCTGAATACGCAGCAATGTGATATTATGACAGATTTCATGTGATTTTTTAAACAAGCACAATGAAACTAAGCATATGTTCCTGACCCCTGGAGAACTGGAATGGCAGGAAAAATGCATTTCTGGGTGAAGTATAAATGATACAGATATCAAACTTGGTGAAAATATGTGAAATAATTGTGGGCATATATGTAGCCATTTTATGTGCCTTCTAAAAATGGCAAAATTGTGCCAAAGGGCGATGCAACATCACATAGAGTTGGCGATCAGATTGTCTGATTCCCGGTGAAATATGGAATCTGCATCTCTGTTTCATTTGAGGGTGACTAGGATGGATTTGAAGTGTTGCTTCATAACTTATTTTTGTAAAAAGTAACTCTTGGGAGACAAAGGATGTAATAAAATCACACACATAACATGATGTCAGTTCCCCTGAATCAATCAGGCCGGAGGGAGGAGGGGACAGCGGTAGCTTGGCCTATCCCATCGGAGGGGCAACTCCAGAGTATTTCCACCCATATTGTAAAATTCTATGATGTCACTTTGGCTATATAAGCTAGAGACAGGGGGACACAAGGATATTCAAAGATTCAAAAACTCCAAAAACCAGATCCAGAGGCAGCTGATACCATCCAGGCAGGACCATCCAGATCCAGGCAGAACCACCCATCCAGACCCAGGCATACCCAATAATCCAGGGAGAAAGGAGGAGAGGCAGCTGAACCCATTTAGGAGAGCCTAGAGACCAGACCCCTTGCCCAGCTGACCCATCCTGCTGTCCACAGTTAGCAGACCTTGCTCAGCTGATCCCATTCCAGAGAGCCCTGCTGACCCAGTGACCAGATCCTTGGCTTGCTGTCCAGAGACCTTGCTGACTGTCCAAATTAACAAACTCAAGCTTGCCTTGTAAGTATCCTACCAACCAGTACCAAAAACTGCATATCCAGCTCTTTTGACCCATGTAACCTATTAAAATCCCATTAAAATCCCACTCATATCCCAATTTGCCAGCATTCTCTGTTTACCCTTTCCTTATAAGAATCTGTGTTAGTCCATATCTGTTAGCGAATTCTTTTTCTAATTATTTCAGTTATCTGAGCAAATCCCAAATTCCATTTTGAAATAAATCAATTAATTCCCCTGTAAAGAGATTCATGGTGAGCTGGTTGCAATTCGAACTCAACCACCTTATGACAACTGCGTTTCTTTAACAATTATAGTCCTTAAAATATAGTCTCAGTAGATCTAGTCATTGTGCTAACAAAACCGAATGTGCCAGTGTATTTTGCTTTTCTTTAAAATCGGACTTATATTTCCCATAGAAAAACCTACACTATCATCCTATAAAGAGTCATCCCTTCCCCTTATAATCCTATCTCTTTTGTGCCTTTGTTTCCCATCCCAAAAAAAATTTCAGATTTTTACAGCTAAGCCCCTTTTCTTATCTGCTTGTCATTGTAAAGCCTATGTAAAATAAGAAATTGCAATTCTGCCGTGCGTGTTTTTATTCTGTAATGTTTTCCTCCCAAAACTGATTTTCTTACCTGTGTCACGTTGCTTTGGTGCTCTGTTCAGTAGTCTGTAAACTTCCTTGTCTCTCAAGTACAGCCACACAAATGTTTGCCCTACCTTTCCCACTGCAATTGTATAATGATATACAAGTAACCAGTAAAATCTGAGTATGCCAGTTTGCTCCTTTTGAAGGTTTTCAATTTATTTCTGGCCTCCCATCCTGGGATGGTGGGTTGAATTTAAAAGTCGAGTTTCCCCGTTTATACTGACTCCTTGCCACTACTTTCCATCCACAAAGAATTTTGTTAGTAGGTATTTGGAGGAAGTGTTGCAGGGGGAGTGAATAACCTGTGTGCCATCTGTCATTTTGAAGAAAAGTAATTTTGCTTCTACTTTCTATTGAAGGTTTATGTAGATGATGTTAGGAATTTGAAATAATTGTATTGTAGGATTTTTGCATAGTATAGCCACAGTAGTGGTAACTGCTGCCCAAAATGTTGTTTTGCTCTGATTTTTTATTTGAATTATAAAAATTAATAAATATTTCATTGTTACACACCAGCCTGGTTCATAGTCCATTGCGATACAGTGTATTTGTTAAGGTGGTTGTGAGACAGGTTGGGTGCCTTCTCAAAGTAGAATACGAGGATAAATAAAGATAAAAAGCATTTTTATTGTGTGCCGCATTCATTGTCAGTGGAAAGAGTCCCTGGCTGGAGTGTGACGCGTTCTAAAATCCGCTACACCCCAACTATACATAAAATTTCATCTTCACACATTGAAGCACCCTCTAACCATCCATCATTACTGCAGTCTCTAGAACCACTTATACTGACCGACCAACAAATTATTAGCAATTTCGATGCTCGACAGACTCCACTCGGATACACTTCCTAACAGATCCACTATGCTTGCAATTCTGCACTCCACGCAAGGGCTTGAGCATATCGAATCATATGATATTGCGGCAGTGAAATATCCTGAAAACTTGGACCGAGTCGAGCCAAACATTCTGTTGAAAATTATCCAGAACATGGTATGGCAAAAAAGATTTATGCTAAAAGAATATGGGTTACTCCTAGAAGCCTCAGATCCTCCAACACCACAAAAACGCATAAAAGTACAACAGCCTCAATCTCAGTGGCCACAACTTGATTTTAAAATTTGTTTATTGGCATTTGTTATTAAGTACAACCACAGGGCAGTTATCTCAACTGCCATTAGAGGACGACTTGCATAGCATCTCGGATCAATAACATTAGCAACTTTAACATTAAAACATTGAAACATTAAAACATTAAAACATTAACTATCTCCAGTTTCTGTTTCCTGAGAATCCGGTGTCAAATGGGGGCGTAAAGGGGGGTTAAACCCTTCGGGAAGGGTGGGGCTTCGGGTCGGGACTACAAGCGGCCAAAAGCGACCGCTTCCGGGGCTCCCATTTAGTCTATGGATCTTCTTATAGTGGGTTCATGTCGGCTCAAGGGGGCTTATCGTCGGAGGGGTAGAACAAGGGGTCTGTGAGTCCCTTCCAGGCGTCTAAGGTCATGCTCGAGGCTTCTGCGGATCTGGCCACACTTTGCTCCCAGGCTTTTGTTTCTGCTAGCACCCAGCGTTTAAGTTCCTTGTGCCAGATTTTCTGTTGAGGCCCGATGGTTTCTTCCAGGACATCGCGATTGTCCTCTTTGCCAGGATGCACATGATGTCCATTAATTTGGCGAGGTGCTTTAGTTTTGCTGGTCTGGGATATGTGCCCAATAGGCATACCGCCGGAGACCATTCGTATCTGGTTAGCCCCAGTTTCGCACTAGTTTGTTGAATAAAGAACCACAGGGACTGTGTCCTGGCGCAGTGCCAGAATGTGTGAAAGAGATCCGCATTGTCCATTCCGCACCATGTCATTTGGAACTCTGAGTTGTGTGAAGTTTGGCTAGCCTGGATGGGGTTAAGTATGTTCGGTGCAAGAGGTTCAGTTGTATTTGTCTAAATCTATGATTTCTAGACACTGTCCTAGGAAATGTCAGGGCCCTTTCCCATTCGCCATCCGATAGTTCTCGGCCTATATCTGCTTCCCATCTGGATTTCAGGCTAGCGCTGCGTGGGTTGGGGGTGTCGCTTAGGTGGCCATAGATCTGAGACACCGGTCTTCCTCGCTCACCCAATTCATATAGTAGTGTGATCAGGGGGCTTGTTTCTGGTTCTTCTGGCCATGTTGGCCATTTGGTTCTTGCAGTAGATCTCAATTTTTGGTACCACAGAAACTGGCCAGCGTGAACATCGTTTTCTTCTTGGAGGGTTTCGAATGCTTTGAACTCCCCCTCTGTGTATAGGTCCCCCCATGAGTATATCCCCCTTTGTTCCCAGTGTCTGAGATGCTGTAAGTCCTCGGGGGTTTTGCATAGGTTCGAGATCAGCGGTATGTTCGGGGAGTATTGGTATTTGGCATGGGCAAGGGCTTCAGCCCTGCGCCAGACTCTGCGGCCAAGAGTGACCAACATTGGAGCATTAAGTATCAGGTGGGCGGGGGCCCAGGGAAGTTATTTCATATACAACGGGGAGATCAGTGGCTGCAAGAGTGGTGTTTCTGAGGTGGCATCGTCAGCTAGCCATTTGGTGATAAAGCCAAGTTGAGCTGCCAGATAGTATTTTTCGAAGTTTGGGAGTTGGATTCCCCCCTGGGTGTACGGTAATGATAAGGTAGTAAGTGCTAGCTTACGTCTTCCCTTCCCCCACAAGAAGTCTCTTATCATCTTTTCCATTAGGCGAAAAAAGGATGCTTTGATATAGGAGTGTATGTTTTGGAACCCATACAAAAATCTAGGGAGGACGATCATTTTGATTATGGAGGCCCTGCCCATCATGGATAGGGGAAGTTTCGCCCAGAAGGCCATAGATTTCCTTAAGGCGGGAAGAGCAGCCTTAGTGTTGTGTTCATGCATTTGTTCCGGGGAGTGCATTATGTGTAACCCTAAGTATTTGAACGAGGTGTGTTCCCATTTTATTCCCGCCAGGGGAGGTTGCGATGTTACCGTTCCTTTAAGGTTTGCTAGGGGGAAAAGACAGGATTTTGCTCGGCTGAATTGTATACCTGAAAACTTCTCAAAATTGTCGAGGACGTCCATCATCGTGGGCACATTGTTGTATGGGTCTTTGACAAATAGTAAAACATCGTCCGCATAGAGGGAGATAATGTGGTCCGAGTTGCCCAGCCGGATTCCAGCGTCGAAAAATTGTTTACGGAAGTAGATAGCAATGGGTTCTAGTCCCAGCACATAGAGCATAGGGGAGAGAGGACAACCTTGTCTGGTTCCCCTGCATATGTTCCAAACCTCTGATATATGTTTCCCGGTTTTTACTCTGGCTCTAGGCTCTGTGTATAATATCTTGATCCACCTAATGAACCCTGGGCCGAAGCCAAACTCCTCCAACACTGCTATTAGCCATTCCCAAAAGATCGAATCGAACGCCTTGATAGCATCAAGGGACAACAGGGCGTACGGTTCTGTGCAGTCTACAGTTTGGGCAATAACGTGTTGCACCCTGCGCAAATTCATGGTAGTATTTCGGGCTGGTACGAAGCCGCACTGATCTTCATGTATTACATCCCCTATGATTCTGGCTAATCTGTTCGCTAATACTGTCGTCAGGATTTTCACGTCGCAGTTAAGGATTGCTATCGGACGGTATCGGACGTCGCATCTATCAGGGGGCTTATTAGGCTTAATGATCGGGATCAGGAGGGTCTCCCTCATGGTGTCGGGTAGAATTCCTATTTCATGTGCTTCTCGAAAGACCTCGTGTAGGAGGGGCGTTAGGGTGGACTCATATGCCTTGTAAAATTCAGTGGGCAGGCCGTCGCTCCCAGGAGTCTTACGGGTGGCTAGTGATCTAATTGCCTCTGAGATATCCTCGGGTGTAATGTCTGCGTCTAGGGCCTCAGATTGTTCCGGGGGTATCTTGGGGAGCCCTATTTCTTCCAGAGTGTTCATGATTTGCTCTAGGGGAACCTGATCCTTGTGGGAGTAAAGGTGTTCATAAAAGCCCTTAAAGGTTTTGTTTATGGCTTGCTGTGTCTGTGCTACCCCTCCGTCTTCAGTCTGTAGCCCCGTGATTGTGTGTCTGGGGTGTTCTTTCCTGCAGAGCCAAGCTAGCATTCTACCAGGTTTATCTGCCTCAGTGTGTATCCTGTCGGTTTTGGTGGCATAGTCAAATTTGGCGAGCCTGTCCCATGCTAAAGTAGTGTTATTTCTAAGTTCTTTGAGGTTGATCTCTCTCTGCTCCGTGATAGCCGGGGCCCTTTCCAGTTGTTCAATCTGCTGTTCCCAGTGGTTCAGCTCGCCTCTAAGTTGTTTCCTAATGCCCCCTGCTCTAGCTATGATTTCTCCCCTTGTCACTACTTTTAGGGCGTCCCACATCGTGCCTGTTCGGTCCACGCTTCCGGTGTTACTTTCAATGAAGCTCTCTATAAATTCGTGTAGGTCATCTCTGAATACTGGATCATCAAGGGCATCTATCGGCATTCTCCACATTGGAATGGGAGGCCTGGGGCCCGTGTGGTTCCAGTCTACCAGGAGTGGCGAGTGGTCGGAAATGGTTCTGCCCAGATATTGGGCGTCGGCTATTTGTGGCAAGTGTTCATTGGTTATGAAGACATAGTCTAGCCTCGTGTGGAGACCGTGAGGGGAGGAGAAATATGAGTAACCCCGGGCGTCAGGATGACACTCTCTCCAGGTGTCTGATAGGTGCAACCTATGTATTAGTAGGGAGAGGGCAGTTGTGGCCGCTGAAGGTCCCTTTGGGTGCGGGAGGGACCTATCTAGTTTTGTATCATGGACACAGTTGAAGTCTCCCCCCCAGAAAAGGATTCCATGTCTGTATGGTGCAATCTTAGCGTACATGGAGTTTAAGTGGGATGGGATGTTGGTATTAGGGAGGTAAGAGTTGACTATGCAGATTTCTGTTTGTTCTAGTCTGCCCCATAGTATTACGAACCTCCCCTCTGGGTCTGTCTCCGACTTAATTAGATGGAAAGGGAGTTGTGGGTGAATCCAGGTAAATACTCCTCTTGCATATTTGGAGTACGAAGTTCCGACCCCTTGGCCTCCCCAGTGTTCCCTCAACCTCGCCAGTGATTCCGCCGTGCAGTGTGTCTCTTGCAGTAGCGCTATCTGCACTTTCTTTCTGGTCAAATAGGATTTGATTCTATTACGGCGTAGGTAAGAGCCCAGGCCCCTCACGTTCCAGGTCAATATCTTTATGTTTGCATTAGACGACATTTCGGGGTAGTTGAGTTACACTTACAGTTATTTGGCCCCTGCCGACCATCTTTTCCGCTGTGTCCCGGCCTCCTCATCGTCTGGCCCCTCATTCCGACTTCGATCTTTCCGCTGATTGGAGATTTTTGAACTTGTGGAACTCCCATCATGTTAAATGGGGAAAAACTAGACAAAACTTTTCAAACTGTCCCTAGCAGTTGCTTTTAACTTGCAGCGCTCAGGGGTTCCTGAGCCTTCCAGGCCAGTCCTGGCCTTCCGGATCAGGTTGTGTGTGAGCAAAGTGCTTACACCTTTCTTTGGTGGGGTGGGTTGCTTGTCCGCCGCTCGTGTGTTCCTCCGAGCTCTCGTCCGATGTAGCATACATCACAGCAGGACTTTCGTGGTGATTCATTCGTCTGCAGTTCGTTATTGCCTGTGCTTTTATTTTTGGGGGGAACTGTCTTTAGCCTGCTTTCACCGGGGGGAGAACGGTTATCTCCGATCTAAGTTCTGTGGTGCTTCCTTGTCGTCCGCCAGATTATTATGCTCGAGCCACAAGTTGGCAGCGGCCGGGGTTTCCAGGAATGTCGCCTTTCCGTTATACAAAATCTTGAGACGTGACGGGTAGAGCAGCATATACTTCAAGTTGAGCTTTCTCAGCCGAGCTTTTATTGGAATGTAGGAATTTCTGGCCTGCTGCACCGCCGGGGTGTAGTCCGGATATATAACTATTGTTGAGTCTTTTCTTTTTATCTCCCCGCCTTCTCTGGAAAACCGTAGTATGGTTTCGCGGTCTCTGAAATTTAAGATCTTGGCTATGATCGGCCGGGGATGAGATCCGGGCGGAGGACGCTTCTGGAGAGACCTGTGGGCCCTTTCAACAGAGAACCCCTGGGAGAGGTTTCCCGCCCCTACCTCTTGTTGCAGGAGCGTTTCAATGAAGATCGTCGGGTCCGAGCCTTCCAGGTCTTCGGGAATTCCCAGTATGCGAATATTGTTACGGCGCGCGCGGCCTTCGGCATCTTCAGAGCGGGCTTCCAGTCTTGCCACCTTTTGTTCCAAATCTCTGACCGTCTTTTTTAGATCTCGGGTGTCTTCAGTGTTTTCATGTAAGGTAGTCTCTGCCAGTGTGACTCGTTCCGTTAGGTTGCGGGCATCGTGGCGCATGAGTTGCATATCCGACTTTACCTCTTCCAGTCGTCCCTCGAGTGATGTGCGGAGGGCAGCTATTGCTTGGAGGACTTGCGTGTGTTTAAGGTCCTCTTCCTGTTGGGGCGAGTTTTCGGGGGTCTCCCGGTCTTGTTGTGCTGATTGTCTTTGAGATCTGCTTGTTGTAAAGGAGTCCATCGTGACTAGTTTCGGTTTGATCTTGGGGGGAGACATCCCTTGGCTTGGAGGTTATGAATGCGATCTCCTGCGGAGTGCAGGGCCGGCTCCGGCCCTTGTTTGGTAATTTACCTGGGGACCCCGCCCCAGCTCTTCCGCTGTTTCTAGCCGCTAGCGTTTCTGAGGTCAGTTCCCAGAAGCTTGTGGGTGCGGGTTTTTGGGAGGCCTCAGGCTAGCAGAAGACGTGGTGCAGATCAGTTTAGTTTTCAATGTTTGAGTGGGTTCCGATTCCTGGGTGTGCCTCAAGTGGGCTGTTGTCGGGGAGATGTCGTCCCCAGTCTCTCCAGCGATCGCCCTTTATTGCTGTAGGTCTAGTTTTGTTTCATGGGTGGCCTCCAGGGACGGCCAGGGCCTTGCTGGGCCAGATCGGGCCTCCTCGCTGGAGTTAATGCAGGGCCCCAGGGTCAGCCGCTGCGGCGCAGCCTCGGACCTCCGGGGGATCGAGGGAAGGTCAGGCGCCGGCGCGTGCCACGAAGGGGGCCCAGCCCGGCCTGCGTCGCTGCACCAGGGTCCTCCGTCTGCAGCAGCGCCCCCGGTGCCACCACCCGGCCAGAAGCGCACCCGGTCCCGCCTTCCTGCGGGTGCGTCGGCGTCTCGGGAGCAATCCTGGGTTCCGCGCTCCTGGGTCCTCGGCGGGCGGCTTTTCTCCGACGGCCGACCTCAGTGCCAGTTTCTATGTCTCCAGTGCCCGCTCGTGGCGCAGGCAGCAAGCCCCACCGTTCTGGCTCCCCCAGCCGCAGCGGTCCGATGGATGATCTGGGCGGACGGGGCCGGATCAGTCGCCTCACGCAGTGGGCGCCGCCATCTTGAAGGCGCAAGGGGCACGGTCCCGGGCTCCCCGTTCTCCGGCGTCCGCTCACCGATTTCGTCCGATTTTGTTGCCGAGTGCAGGCAGTCGGTTCCCCTGTGGGATTCTGGAGTTGTGTCAGGTCTCGCACAAGGATTAAGCGAGAGCAATTTGTTCGATTAAAGGATCACGGACGGAGCTCCGTGGAAGTCTGTCCTCACGGCATGCGCGCTGGCCACGCCCCCGTGGCCACAACTTGATAACAAGCATTTAGGACCAATTGTTGTAATTGCCCAAATGTAGAGCAACCAAATTGTCATAATCCACCTGTCCCAACACAGCGAAAATCCATATGGTCTTGGGTCTCTAAGGTTATTAAAGATAACAATAAACCTACAATAGAGTAGCATCAGGAACCAATACCTTCATACTCTTGTACACTAGCTCTTTGGAATCTTAGGGTATTTTCACATCTTTTGTCGTCTAAGGCTTAATTCCTAAATTCATTTGATATCATCATGCTACAAGAGACTTGGCTCACCTGAAAACCAATTTGTCCAAATCACCAAGCAACTTGGGTCCTGGCACAAATGCCAATAGAGGACGCCCGGCTGCTGGATTACTTATAGCAACCAAAATTCACACGCAAATTCACCTGGAGCAATGGCAATCTCTAGATTTGGTGATTCAAGTGGTTAAACTGTCACCTACCAATCCACACCATACCTTGTGTCTGACAAAATCATTCCTTAATATATATATATATATTGGAATCCCCTAGCCTCCAATGAACATATCTTTTTAAATAAAATAGAACTATTACTAGACACAATTCTACTAGACTCCCAGATTACAAACACCATTAAAGCTGGAGATTTCAATTTAAATTGCTTTCCAACAAGCTCTAATATACTGAATCCAAGGGCAACCGCTTGTCTTTCACTCATCGAGATTACAGAGTTCATTATGCTGAACGGCTCGATTCCTAAAGATACACCACCAGCCCCAACCTGGTCTAGACGACTAGTTGCATCCACACTAGATTATATCTTCATTTCTGCCAATGCAAATAAGAAAATTCTATCTTTTAAGGTAATCACAAATAAAGCTAGTGATCATAATGTACTAGCGACACAATGGATTCCTTCCACCATGCAAACCTCTCAATACAATGTCCAGTCACTGAAAGTGAAGTCTAGTCGAAATTGATTACTATAGAACTGTAATACTTTAGCATTGTTGTCACATCAACTGACTAAAACTCATACTAATAATCACATAACAGTACCACTTTATTACAATGATTACACACAGATAATCATTCAGACTACTACTACTCAAAATCCAATCCAACGACAATTTAAACATAAATATAACTTCATCACGGCTATTCAGGACCTAAAGAAAAAACGATGTCACGCTATAAAACCACAATCTCCTGTTACTGATATTGCCCAAAGGTCGAAACTTAAAACCTTGTATAGAAATTGAATCAAACAGATATTAGCTTCTAAGAAACAAGGCAATGCGAAAGCAATGCTGAAAGCGATAACAGCAAAATCTGCATCTCAAATATGAAATCTAATAATGATCATGAATCTAATGCCAATCAATCGACAGAGCTAAACTCAATCGATGAAGAAGGTTGGACCAAACATTTTAAGAGTCTATTAAACAAGCAAATCACATTGCCAGCAATTAAATCTGCTTATCGCACTGAATTGAAAAAACTAACATTTGACAGGCTTGATATTATCCTTCTAATTAAAAACTAAGTTCTTCTCGGGGCCCAGGCCCAGGTAACTTGTCTAATATAATGCTAAAAGCTCACCCCATGCAATGGGCAAAGATTTTAGAAACCATTTTTACACAAGTCACATACTCAGGGATAATTCCACCATCGTGGCAAAAAGCTGTTATAATCCCAATATTCAAAAAGAGGGCCCATAGCAAACCAAACAATTATAGACCAATAGCTCTCACTGACGTACCGGGGAAATCTCTGTTACCGGGGAAAATATATGTTAATTTTAAGTGACTTCACTACATGATTGGTCACTAACAACTTGCTTGACAAATTCCAGACGGGCTTTGTAAAAGGAATAGGTACAATCTTAAACCTGTTATTACTCTCATCAATCAAAAGACAAGCAATCATGAACAAGCATCCAGTTTTTATGGCCTTTATAGATTTTACGCAGGAATTTGATTCAATATCCAGCGAAATTTTATGTTCAAAACTTACAAATTCCAAATGTCCTCCATATATCATTCATTTTATTGAACAATTTTATTCAAATGCATCTATTAAAGTAAAACTGGCAACCAATGGTGTTTTATTAAAGGATATTTTAACTTCTCTAGGATTAAAACAAGGCTGTATTCTGGCATCGATTTTATTTAACTTTATATTAATGATCTAAACACAGCTTTTGCTTCAGTTTGCTCCTTTCCACCCAAAATAGGATCAACTGAGATTTCATGGCTTTTGTATGCTGAAGACTTAGTCGTTCTTGACAAAACCCTGATCGGCTTGCAAAGAAAACTAACAGTTTTAGCAAACTATGCCGACACCAATCATTTGACTATAAATGTTCTCAAATCCAACATCCTAATCTTTCATCACCACCTGCCTAAAACAGGATACAAATTCAATTGGCTACTGTCTAACTCACTAATTCAAACCACTCATAACAAATATCTAGGTACAAACTTAAACAAACACCCCTCAAACCAACCATACAAGAGTGAATTAAAAAATAGAATGAAGTTGCTTACCACTCAAGGAAGAGCCCTCCAGCGGAAGTATGGCAAATTCTCCTATTAACCTGCAATAACCTACTATAAACAGAAGGTAGTTCCTATAATTATTTACGGAACGCAAGCGAAATTTCCAAATGACTCCCGTAGGTGGGACATTTTGGAAGGTACCTATTGGAAGAAAATACTATCTCTACCCTTGAGCACACCTATCCCAATCATCAGGTCTGAGTTAGGGCTTATATCACTAGCAACGTTGGTAGCATGGCAAACATTGTATACAGAAAATCTCTTATTTGCCCGAAACTCACCAAAAACCTTTTCCAAGTCGTAAGAACTTTAATCCTATCTCCATCCATTGACTCCTTGTATCCTTGGAAAGCATGTTGCCAATCCATAATTGACCAAGCTGACATCTCTGACCAATTGCTAATAGAGACCCCGGACAAAGCCAAATTAAAATTGTGGTGCTATTGAGATTGGAGATTGACGTCGGAAGCATGTAACAACTATATGATCTTCAAAGTCAGTGTTTTCATCCAAAAGCCTATGCATCAAATAGCAACCTATTAAACAAATTTTCCTGACCCAGCCCAGCAGAGGATCCAGGCTCCGAGCGAGCAACATGGACAGGGCCTGCCTGACCCTGTCCCCATACGGCGCCTGACTCGCCCATGCCGGGCGCTGCGCGGCGCGAAACCGAGGCTGAGCCTCGATTCCATCAGCTGGATCCGCCGGCAGGCGGAATCGCCGGCGGCCAGTCCGAAGGCCATACAAAGTCCTGTTCCTGCGCCCCAGGTCCCCCCATTCCATCCTTCTTCATTGAGGGGTGAGGGCAGGAGCCCCCCCCAGCCCAGCAGAGGATCCAGGCTCTGAGCGAGCAACACGGACAGGGCCTGCCTGACCCTGTCCCCATACGGCGCCTGACTCGCCCATGCCGGGCGCTGCGCGGCGCGAAACCGAGGCTGAGCCTCGATTCCATC
This sequence comes from Ambystoma mexicanum, assembly GCF_040938575.1. Taxonomy (NCBI): domain Eukaryota; kingdom Metazoa; phylum Chordata; class Amphibia; order Caudata; family Ambystomatidae; genus Ambystoma; species Ambystoma mexicanum. The sequence continues at coordinate 696,333,717 of NC_090926.1, read as the reverse complement.
AGCTGGATCCGCCGGCAGGCGGAATCGCCGGCGGCCAGTCCGAAGGCCATACAAAGGCCTGTTCCTGCGCCTGTTCGTAGCACTGTGAGCCTGGGCCACAGATGCTGCCCCTTAGTTCTGGCAAGTAAAGGCTCTGGAACACTCACCACCCCGTCTGCAGAACTATCCTGGGACTCCATTAATTGCTTTTTCGACCAAAGTGGCGTCACTGATGTACCAATGTTCTCAAGCCTCCTTATACCCACCTGGCCATGTGAGTAAACTAATCTTAAGTGCTATAGCGTCCCACGGGGACCCTGAATCTAGCAGACGTTCTAGCCATAGATTGCAGCCTACTTGGCCTTGGTTGCTAAGACGCACAATATATCACTCAATCTTCTACTCTGTTTCCTTTTGCTGCCTCGCTCTGCACTCGCCCGCTTACTCCGGTGGCAAGTGTTGGTCTTTCTATAGAGCCTAATACCTGCTTGGCTAATGAATACTAACTGACCTCACTGTCTGTGCTGTGCTTTATGGTCACTAGCAGACCACTTCTAGACTGTGTTGTGCCTTACGGTCAATATCTGACCACTTTTAGTCTGTGTTGTGCCTTATGGTCACTAGCAGACCACATTCAGGCTGTGTTGTGCCTTATGGTCAATAGCAGACCACTTTTAGACTGTGTTGTGCCTTATGGTCAACAGCAGACCACATTCAAACTGTGTTGTGCCTTATGGTCACTAGCAGACCACATTCAGACTGTTGTGTGCCTTATGGTCACTAGCAGACCACATTCAGACTGTGTTGTGCCTTATGGTCAATAGCAGACCACTTTTAGACTGTGTTGTGCCTTATGGTCAACAGCAGACCACATTCAAACTGTGTTGTGCCTTATGGTCACTAGCAGACCACATTCAGACTGTGTTGTGCCTTATGGTCACTAGCAGACCACATTCACACTGTGTTGTGCCTTATGGTCACTAGCAGACCACATTCTGACTGTGTTGTGCCTTATGGTCACTAGCAGACCACATTCACACTGTGTTGTGCCTTATGGTCACTAGCAGACCACATTCAGACTGTGTTGTGCCTTATGGTCACTAGCAGACCACATTCAGACTGTGTTGTGCCTTATGGTCAATAGTAGACCACTTTTAGACTGTGTTGTGCCTTATGGTCAATAGCAGACCACTTTTAGACTGTGTTGTGCCTTATGGTCAACAGCAGACCACTTTTAGACTGTGTTGTGCCTTATGGTCACTAGCAGACCACATTCAGACTGTGTTGTGCCTTATGGTCAATAACTGACCACTTTTAGACTGTGTTGTGCCTTATGGTCAATAGCAGACCACTTTTAGACTGTGTTGTGCCTTATGGTCAATAACTGTCCACATTTAGAATGTGTTGTGCCTTATGGTCACTGCCTTAGTCACTGCAGCTGCCCAACCACTATGACAATTGTACTCAGAACTAATCCTCCGCACACACTGCTCACAACTGCACACCTCTCTCAAACCATACTGTGATGCAATGCAGACATACACAGACCACCAGAACTGAGTTGTGCCCCATGGTCGCTAACAGACCCTCTGATATATGCATTTTAGTCAATGTCAGGAATTGTCACATCTAGATGCCCTGTTGTATGCTCCAACCTTACAACTGGTTGTATCCAACCTAGATACTATAGTGCACAGGCTGTACCTGACCGATTCTACCCGATTCCAACCAGCCACCATCTATCTTAGTCTGACCTGCTCCCCTCCAGCGCCACCAGACTCCACCGCTATCCACAGACCATGATCTTCTGGCTCGCCCTAACCATGTTCCCTTTCTGCTTAATACAGGACAATGTACCCTGTAGCAACAATAGCTACATAGCCCAACAGGACGGCCTGGCTAAACTAGGGTGCCCCAGACACCACCCCATCCCCTACCCCACTCCGTTCCTACCCTCCACACCCCCTTTCCCCTCCACTTACCACCACCCCCTCACCTCCACATCCATCGCCATCCATGGCCTACCCACCAACAGCCACCACAGTCCCACTGCTAAGTCTAACAAAACCAAATCGACCACCAAACCTCTCACCCGCTTTAAGCTGCCCGGACCAACCCCCCTCCCCCTTATTCCCAACATCACAACCCGCAACGAAAGATTAGGCTCCAGGCTCCCCACCACAAACTCTAAACCTTACTCCAGACCTTACACCAAAACTAATACAAAGCACATTGCACCAAGCAAACCCACTCCTCCCCCACTAAAAGGCGCCCTCTCAACGTCAGATCCCTGGCTGCCCACCCCACAGAAATTGCAGACATCATCCTTACCAATGACCTTGACTTCTTAGCCCTAACAGAAACTTGGCTTCATGAGGCGTCCGGACCTTATTTATCGCTAGCCATCCCAGACAAATACACTATCCTCAGAGTGGACAGACCTAACGCCAGAGGTGGAGGCGTAGCAATCATTTCCAAATCCGCTCTAGGCCTCAGACTAACCGACACAGTCGCATTCACTTCCTGCGAGTTACTCACAACCAAACTACAAACCTCCCCCACAGCTACGATAAATATCCACCTCATATACAGACCCCCAGGTCCCCCTGGGACCTTCGAAGAAGACATCACATCCCTCATCACCAAAATTTCCAAACCAACAGCACAATTCATGATCCTCGGAGACTTCAACCTCGGCTACCAAGACCCTAACGACGCACCTGCTGCATCCCTGGCCAATGCCCTAACCGATCACGGTCTCACTCAACTCATTGTACTCCCTACCCACCAAAAAGGCAGAACCCTTGATTGGGTAGCAACCCACAATTGCAACACAACCTGCAAAGACCCCCAACCTCTAGCATGGACCAATCACCACATGATCCCCCTTTAGGTTAACACCAATCAGGTACTGCCCAATAAGCACCCCATGGCACCAGCATACCCCACCAGGAATAAACGCAACATCACTGCTGAAGCCCTACTACCACTGGTCTTACCTACCCTCAATGCCCTCCCAGCCAACGCTGACTTAAACCTGCTGATTGACACCTTCAATGATTCCATGGCCAAAGCAATGGACACCGTTGCCCCCTTGAAAATACGCAAAGCTAAACCCAAAGCTCATCTGAACTCATGGTACACCCCTGAGCTAAAACTACTTAGAAAAAAGAAAGCTAAGGCTCACCTCACCTGGAAGACTAACCCCACTGCAGTAAACAAATCCAACCTCACTAACTTATCCTCACTTTACAAAAGCGAGATAATCCGGACCAAAAAGATAATTACAACACCAGGATCACTCAGGCAGGATCATTCACTAAAGAATTATTCAAAATTCTGAAGGAACTAGAAAACCCTACTTCGCCCCCGGAAACCTGCCCGAAAGACAAACCCTGGTGCACCAACATCCAGAACGCCCTCATCAATAAAATTTTAGGACTCCAAACTAAAATCGAAAACAAACGGCAACAACTCAACAACAATGTCACCAACCTTAGCCTACCCACACATAACTACACTAGCGCAGGCTTCTCGTTCAAAAAAGTCACCATACCGGAAGTTTAAAAAATCATCACATCCCTGAAACCCTCTAACTGTAAAGGAGACAGCTGCCCGGCTCAAATCATAAAAGATGCAGCCAGAGAGCTCTCCCCCTTCATCACCAAACTCATCAACCTATCCTTCACCAGTAGCTCCATCCCCAGAAACTTAAAACAATCATGGGTTCTCCCCCTCCTGAAAAAACAATCCCTCGACCCGGCCACACCCACAAACTACAGGCCCATCACCACAGTCCCCTTCCTACTGAAAATCCTGGACAGTCGCCTACATCCAAATTCAGGAATACCTAGAATCCAACCAACTGCTAGGAATACGTCAATCTGGCTTCAGACCTCAACACGGAACTGAAACCGCCCTTGTTGATCTCAAAAGCCAGATTGATGAAATTAAAGACAAAGGCAATGCCGCTATCCTACTCCTCCTAGACCTCTCAGCGGCCTTTGACCTGGTCAGCCATGAGGTCCTCTGTAATCATCTTGCCACCCCAGCCCACTTTTCCTCCCCTGCCATCACATGGATACAATCCTTCCTGGCTAACAGAACCATATGAGTCTTTTCCACCACAGCTGCAGCAGACCCCACCCCCATCACATGCGGGGTCCCACAAGGTTCCTGTGTATCCCCCACTTTGTATAACATATTTACAAAGCCTCTATTTGACCAACTGGATCATCTGGGTGTCACCTACACAAACTACGCAGATGACACCCAGATACTCCTCACTATCTCTGGTAATTACCAAGAAGACTCCGCCCGGATCAACAAAATATTCTCCATCATTCAGGCATGGATGGCCTCCCATGGTCTCTGCCTGAATGATGAGAAAAAAGAGCTCCTAATTCTCGGCTCCCCCAACACTCTAACTAAACTTGACCCTTGCTATAATAACATCGCCATCGATGGTCATCCCATTCCCATAGCCAAAAGCGTAAAAACCCTGGGTTTCTATCTAGATGCCAACTCCAACCTCAGCAAACACACCAATATGATCGCCTCAGCCGCTGCCTATACCGGCAAGCTCATTAGGGCCAGCAGACCCTTCCTATCACCCAACAGCTGCCTCACCCTTGCCAGAGCCCTAATACAATCCAAACTGGATTACTGTAACAGCCTGTACCTAGGCGCTAATCAATCCGTACTCAATAAATTGCAGGTAATACAAAATAACACCTTACGCGCAGCCCTCAACATTCCCAGACAAGAGCATATCTCTGCCACTAGGAAAGCCTGCAAATGGCTTTCCATACGCCAAAAAATTGATCTAAAAATCATCTGCCTCACGTACAAAGCCCTCAATCACCTAGCACCACCTTATCTAGCTAATAAACTCACCCTGAAACCTGCCACCAGACTCACCAGATCCTCCAACACTCTTTGCCTACTAGTGCCCAGGTTCCACCTAAAAAGAGCGGGAGGGGTAAGCTTCACAGTGCTGGCCCCCCAACTCTGGAACTCCCTACCGCTTAACATCAAAACTGTCGAATCCTTCCAGATCTTTAGGAAGCAGGTCATCAGATGGCTGCTAAACAAAGAATAACACCACTAACTCTAGACCCGTGCGGATACTGGCTTAGACACTGTATTTATTCTGAAAATTGTATATTGTACGCACTGCATATGTTCTGTTTATTAACCACTGTATATATATGTATATATTATAAACCTGTACGAAGTATGCACACTGTAACCATATTCTTAAGCGCCCTTCTACCTCCGGGTTTGGAGCGCCATACAAATAAAATAAACAAACAAACAAACAAATAAATTGTACGATTGTGCCTAAATTTATGGCCGACAAGAACAAGATTAGCAATCTATAATCAAGAAACCGACTGTAACACCATTTGTCCATTCTGCAAACTTCCAGAGTGCAAAGAAACTGTAGAGCATCTGATAACCGAATGCGCTGCCCTTACAGACACCAGGCATTTATACTTTTTCAAACATCTCAGGCACTTATCACCACTTACAAAAGAACAAATGTAGATCACTATATTCAATGCAAGTACTATATCGTTAAATATTGCAACCATACAATTTCTTACTTCCTCGTCCTACTGAAAACCTAAAAATGTGTATAAGCCTAAAGAGACTCATGTAGTAAAATCAAACAGATGTCGGGAATGTAGATATTTTGATGATAAAATACACTTAGCAAAAGTAGTGTACTCTATAATCTTATCCTTATAGGAGACGATATTAGCATTTTATATGATCTTCTTACTGAATTGCGTTCATGTGATTTGATACTCTGAACGATGAAATATCATTTTACCGATTTTAATGTTGTAACGAGATTGTGTTTTTAATGCAACAATGGTATTTGCATGTTTATGATCCTTTTAGAGAACTGATTTTATGTCATCTGATGTTTTAGATTGTAACATATCATTTTACCAATGTTACTGTTGTAATGAGGTATTGTATTGATGTATTGGCTACAATTCTGTTTCCTATGCTTCAAGGAAAATTATCATACATGTTGTCCTATCTTAAATCTAACATACTCAATTAGCATGGAAAACTAAAACATCTATTACTTGATAAAGTAAAAGCTGCAGCTAGATCTCAATGCTAGTAAATGACAAATGTAATGTGACAATTCTCCTATATGCGTGATGAATGAAAAAAAACAGCCTTGTCTAAGTTAACACTAGTGCTCCACTTGTAAAATGTGAATCTAAGAAAATTAGCACCATCACTCGAATCATGAACATGTGCAAAAACTTAAAACACTCTGTTAAAGGAGAGGAATGCTAAAACAAGAAATGGCGCACACTGCAATTGTTACTGTTTGTATCAATGTTGAAAACGTTGAAATATCAAGTAAAACATCTTTAATAAAACAAATTAAAATAAAAGTAAGAATATCATAAGAAGTAAGCATACATGTAACCTTTCAAATCAACGATGTTTTAATTTATATTTGGTGGAGTGTTGGTAGATTTAAGATTGACAATATTTATGGTGAATCGATATGGTATGGTTTAACTAGATGGACTAAAGCTCTTCTAGTTGTAGAGCCATTATGTAGTTCGATTTCCACTAACAATTATGTCATATGACAAGTCATGAGTTTGTTATTAAGACGACCCTTTGTAATGTTGTTACAAGTGGTTTTGCATATATATTTTTTAAATGTTGAAACAAGATAGACCAACAATTGTTTCATTTAAACCACTTGGTTCTGTTTATAGAAGTACTTGGGTGTGTTGTAATTGTCACGAAAATTATGAGAGAATGGTAATTCGGTAATGACTTAGATCATGATAAAGCACATACTAGAGGCACACTATTATTTCACTGCTAATTGTCAAACCTGTGATGTACATTTGGCTATTTGGAGGAATTTAGAGGTGCAACTAAGGGATTTAAGGGATCCCCTATCTACGTTTCTTTACACAACTTTAAGTTTATAAATTCAAATGTTACATAATTGAATTAAGAAAAGGCAACACATGTAGATATATAGAATTACATATCCTTAAAGAAAATAAGACTACGCACTACTTTGCAAGTACCTTTTTATAGAAAGCATTTGTGGCTCATAAGGGAATCCCTATTATAATTTCACAGGAATGTGTGTCTTACTTACAAGAACAGCACAGAGACTGAACATGGTGTCAGTGATTAATTCTTTCTTATTAATGTACTTTTGTCGAATAAGTAAACAGGAACTATTTCTTCTATGGTTCTAAAATATATATTTTAATGCTAGCAAGTGTTTATTTTCATCATATTCCGTTTTCACCTTGCTTTCTTGCAATACGCATATACATTTATTTATACACAATCTATAGTATATGTGTTTCACTTTCTTAATATGCTTCACTTTGTGTTGCGATTTATTTCTCATTGCAGCTCAGCATTTACGTCATCCACACAGCAATGGTATTCCTGTATCTTAACAAATGTGTGCCTATGGCCAAATATTCTTTTTTGATTTGGATTGGGATTCGGCTCACCAACAAATGATAGAACATGGGTCTGATTCACAGAACGTTTTTCAATGGGATTGCACCATTATAAAAAGGCTTCTGTGAATCAGGCCCCAAGTGTTTGTGTGTCTACCTCAGTCAGTGTGTACAGGGTGTGCTTTAGTAGTGGTGGTAGAGTCAATAGGAAGAGATGAGTCATGGAATTTTTTGCACAATTCAAAGTGACTTTGCACTGCTAAAAAGTGACTTTGCACTGCTGACACAGACCCTGATTCGTGCAACTGTCCAAAGTGTATTTTTGCAGTGCAGTCTGTGAAAAGTCATTCTGTACTGCAAAAATTACTATGGGTGTCGGATTTAGGGGTTCCGATCTGACGCGTGTATGGATTGTAGCTGGTTGCAGGAATGCTTTACGGGTGTTCGCATGCAGAATTTCTACGTTTTAACTGACTTATGCTAAATCGTACGCATGTTGTTGAGGTGCTGGTAATAGTTACTGGGGACTCTGTGCAGGGTCCACGAGATGCAGGCCTGCTTGCGGGGGACTCCCACACCCTGTTTGAAGGGTGCATGTATTTGCACCCGGGGGAGAACGCAAAGGTATCTATTCTGCCTGTTTTTGCTTTGCGTGGGGGCGTGTCAGGGGCGTTCCGGCCGCGACTTGTGTATACGGTTACTTTGCATGAACAATTCCATGAATATGCGTAGAGTCGTTGACAGGGCATGGGATTTGTGGGATCTCTGCGCTGTTTTCCATGAATCAGGCCCAAAGTGTTTCTCATGTATGTGGGTGAGTTGGGGTGCATTGATGAGGATTGCCAAGGCCAAGGCCACTTGAGGCTTCACATTTGACTAAAAGACATAACGGAGGAATGTGTTTTCATTTATAGTTGTGTGTTTTTGGTTTGCTTCTGTGTCTCCATCGAAATAATTAATTGGACTTACAATATTCACAGTGCATTGAGAATGAGGCCTCCACTGGAGCATGCTGGCTCAGAGCAACTGCTGAGATACACATAAACGTGAATCTTGAATTTTGATGGTAATTCATGGAATTAATGTGCACTGAAAACGGGGGCGCAAGAGTGAAAATCGCAGCGCACACATGCGAAACCCGCGCCTGCGCGCATTTGGCAATTCATGGAAGGTGCTGCGCGTGGCTTACCTGGTACCTGCGCCGAATCTGCGTGTGGCGCACATGTCATTGTGACATCCCAAAGGCTGTGCGTGAGACGCCCAGTGAAGGTGCACACGACCCAGCGCACACACCTAAAAAGGGGGCGGATCACGCGGAATGGGGAACAGCATGCGAAAATGTGGGCGTTACGGGGTAAGTACCGCTGCAAAATCCTCACAACGCCCACACGTGCGGTAACAACACGTATTCATGGAATCGAACAGGGGAAACCTATGCGCCACAAAAGATGCGCTAAGCCAAAAACACGCACGCCTGGCGAATGCTGGCGTAAGCACCCCCACGGAGCATAAAAGTGCGCGCAAACAACAAACCAGCTCATACTGCTACAACAAATGTACCGTTCCTCACAGCAGCGGTCAGGGGACACCGCAGGAGGAGGAAGATAGCAAGGCCCCGCATTTTTTTTACCCAGGACCAGCCTTTTTGGGATGCCTGATGACCAGGTCTATGGCAGGTACAGGTTTCCACCCCATATCATCCTAGACCTGGTTGTTCAGTGGGAGGATGACCTCACACCACCCACCCTTTGCTCCCAAGCACTGAGCCCCTTGGAAAAGGTGTTCAATGTTCTTCATTTTTTGGGCACTGGGTCATTTCAGCGCACAACTGCCATAATTGGGCACATCCCACAGCCCACGCAGTCACGCTGCCGACACCAGGTGTTTGCAATCAAGACTGAACACCCCTCAGTCCGCAGGCACATATACATGCCCAGAACACCTGCAGAAAGGCAGGCCATGGTCCAGGACTTTTACGGGGTGGCACACTTCCCCAAAGTGCTTGGTGCCATTGATTGCACCCATGTGGGTCTACGTCCACCTAGGGCCATTGAGCACATCTATCGCAACTGCAAGCACTGGCATTCCATCAATGTGCAGGTGGTATGCGATGACAAGGAAATAATCACCTCTGTCTACGTAAACTATCCAGGGTCCACCCATGATAGTTTCATCTTCAGAATGTCACCCCTAAACCGGGACCTGGAAGCTATGAGGCATGGCGACACATGGCTCACTGGTGAGTACAAATGCCTGTGCACATGCATGCATGTCACAAACAGAGAAATGGCAAAATCCAACTAATCACAACCATTATCACCTCCCCAGGAGACAGTGCCCACCCTCTGAGCACCTACATGATGACGCCAATACGGAACCCCACCACACCACGCGAGGTAAGATACAACGCAGCCCATATGGCAACCCCGGTCACAGCCCATTCGGAGTGCTCAAGTCACGTTTCCGCTCCCTTGAATGCTCTTGTGGGAGCTGGTATATGTGCCCCCAGTAGTGTGCAGGATCATTGTGGCAGCATGTGTCCTGCACAACGCTGCAACCCGGCGGGGCGTACCAGTGGACATGGTGCCCCCACATCCCCAACCACACGCACGGCCGCTGCGCATAGGAGGGGAAAGGGCACGTGGCGAGGCAGCCCCTGTGCTCTTTAATTATCTGGCAAAATGTGGACATTTCACATATCATTTCCCCCTCATTCTCTGTGTCTTCGAACAGCGGTTCATCGGACACATCCCTCAAATGCTGTGTTGGGTCAATGCAGAGAACTGTGCGCTTTTCAAGATCTTCTTCATCAAAAATTGACAGTATTACAATGTTTGTCTTGGTGATCACTGCTTCCAATTATAAAACTGCATAAGAAAATCACTGCTGACAGCCACTCAAGTTGAAAATATGTTTTTTTTAAATATATCTGTATGTGTGTTTTTGTGAGAGATATTGTATTTTTTAAAGTGTGCATGTACAGAGGCTGTATGGGTGTGTGACTGCTTATTCTTTTCTCTGTGTAAAATAAAAAAAAGTGTCATTCCGTAATGAACCAATCAACATGCTGAAGGACATTGGAAGCACTGGAGGAGTAGCCTTCTGTGACAGCTGGCCATCAGTGTAGTGCAATGGCACTTGCACATTGGAGCAACGGTGCGGCCGATGGAGTGGCTTGGGGGAACTGTGAGCTGGAGGCCGTTCACGGCTGGGCTTATTTCGCAACTGCAAGTGAGAGGAGAGCCTGGTGCACGCTGTGGGTAGCAGAAAATGGACCATTGAGCCATTTTGGATATTGGCACGTGTGTCGGCTCTCGCTTTTCCTCGCTCGTTTGCCTACCTGCTCAACATGTCGGCAGGCTGGCATTGGTTTGGCATGATTGTAGCACTCTACAACTTCACTCCGCAGTGTCCATCTGCTTGAGCGCTGTTACCTCTTTCGGTCTTGCTGCTGCAGCTGCCACAGTGATGCCTTGCGTGGGTGTGGGGCTGTGGCACCATGGTAAGGTTGACAAGCAGAACTGACGGTCTAGGTGAGCGATAAAGAGCAACCTTCTTACTACTGCTGCTGTGCTTTGGGACATACTATGACTAAAGTCAATCAACCGGTTTGTTTCTGGTCATGCTATTTGGCCATCTGAGTGCGACTGCTATTACCTTTTACTGCCTGGTATCACTGTTGGGCTAGAGGCTAATTTCATATGTGTTCCCATGCATTCTATGCTTCCCTCTCTCATGCGCCATCGGAATTTCATTGGACTCCATTATCCATTACCCTCCCTTATTCGTTTCTAGTGTTTTTAAGCAAATTTGTTCTGCAAAATTCATGCATTTGCTTGACTCTCATTTGTACAGTTCAGCTGGTTCATATTTACATTTTGTCTTGATGGTTTTCTTTGTGTTTCTTCTTGCTTTTCTGTATGGTTGTTTACTTGTCATCATAACTGTGATTGCCCCAACTCATTAACTATGTACAGCGCTTAGATACATAAAATACAATACATGGAGCTTGCAATTAGGCGCAGTGACAAATTGACAAATTGACTTCTGCCCTGCAGGAGTACAAAGATGAGTTGAGGCTGACGCGCCCACTCAGGCCTCGCACTTCTGCAAACCACAAGCCAAACCCAATTATAAATGCACAGTTGCTGCCCCTCCCCTATGTATGGCTTGCAAAGCCGCCAACTTGTAATGCCTGTGACTGACGAAGAGCTACTGGCGGCAGCTAACATCCCGCTCTAACATCCCGCTGCCGGCTTCTCCACTAGAGGCCGTATTTATATCTTCAATGCCTACAAGTATGGAAGGAGAGAGGGGGAAACTGATCTTGGTCATGCTCCGGCGAATGCTCTTGTGTGCCAAGTGAAAAATATCTACACCAACTCCTTGGGTCTGATTACTGCTTACTTTAAGTCCAAGTCGGCTTCTACATCTGCCACCCACTACATATCCAGAACGTTGATTCCCACTGTGCTTATGGTGAAAAATGGGGATTAACTCTGCTACTTGTATTCCAGCGGTAATTCTGCTGGACCAAATGACATTTACAGTAAATCCATTGGGCAATATTCTAGCGGATTTACCACCGGAATACGGCCCAACTAGTATTGAGGCCATTATAATTTGGCAGTGCGGGAAAAGAGGTGTTAAGGGAATTACCGCCAATTTTTCTCCCACACTGCCTACCTTGGAATGAGGCCCCTAGTCTTTTTTTTATCTCCAACAACTTAATCAACACGGTAGTACTCTCCCATCATAGAGGTGGCATGTTTTGTTCTAACAAATCTGTATATTGTATGGTAAGCATATAATTAGGGTTGTTGAGGGCCCTCCTTTTTATTAGCAGTACCAGCATCCTTTGCTTCTTTCAGAATTCCAAGGGAGCAGGTGCTAAAAATTCTGGCTGATTCAAAATAGTGAAAGGGAATGTTACAGTCCATGGTCTTGCAGTCTATCCTGCCACATATGTCTCCCTTTTCAAGAAGAGGTCCATACTGCAATTATTAATACTTGGACCTAATGAAGCACTCCTTTTCCACGTCTGAGAGTCTGTTGCTGGCTCCGCTTGACCCTTAAATTGCCCCTTGCCCACCTAGATTAGGTGTGGATGTGTAGATCGGAGTGACAAAGGGCCATGCCTGGGCCAGTTTTGAGGGAGTGGGTTTTAAGAATAATTGTATTCCCAACTGGGCACTATTTTCTCTGATTCTACCTCTGCCTCGGTACCAATCAGAGACTGAACATGTTAGCACATTTATTTAATGGGAAGGTATTGTAGTTCTAACATTCTTTCTGTACATACAACTGCATGTCGCTTTAACAATAAACTGCTTACATTTAGAACTACCCATTATTCAATTAGTATGTTGGTAGTTTATGGTGGCAATGTGTACACATGAGTATATTTGTTTTAGAATGTAACACTAGGCATGTGTTGGCCCTAACAGTCATTGGGCCTCATAACGAGGTGGGCGGTAAGGGATTACCGGCACTGGTAAGGGCACCGGTGCCACTAATCCCTTACCGCCCTACTACGAGGTCCTTAGCGGGTCCCTTCCTTTACCAGGCGTTATGGAAGGGACCCGTTAAGGGACTTCAGAGCTAATAACGGTACCGCAATTTGCGGTACTGTTATTAGAACCTTCCTCCTTCCCATTGAGCCCTATGGGGGCTGAAATGGGAATGGGGAATGGCTTTTTCAGTGGGGACTTAAGGTCGAAATAGACCGGTAAGTCCCCATTGAACGGGACCGGATACGGTACCGGTATTGGGGGTAGTCATGGCGCTAATAGCGCCATGACTACCTCCAACCTCGTAATGAGGCCCATTGTGAGTAATATCATACTTCCTCTGACCAGTATCTTTTGTGCTGATAAAGTCAGTTGAACCGCTAGTCATGGTTGTATTATTACGTCTTTTACCCATTGCCAATAAGATGTTCAAGGAATATTTTCTTAAACATTTTCACAGACTTGTTACAATCACAATTAGTAATGTCTACACATTAGTAATGTCCAAGCTGGACTATTGCAATGCCCTCTATGCAGGCGCCAATAAAACCATCATAAATAAAATGCAAATCCTTCAAAATAACGCTCTTAGAGCAGCCCTTGACATACCCCGTAGAGAACATATTTCCAACATCAGGAAAGGCCACCATTGGCTTAAAATCAGCGACAGAGTCCTTCTCAAGACACTATCGCTCACCCACAAAGGGCTTAACAACACAGCACCCCCTACATCTCGGCCAGACTGACCAGAAAATCGTGCAGACACCACACCTGGGCTACCAACCACTTCCTGCTTGAAACCCCTAGATTTAGACGATCCAAAGCGGCCGGATATAGCTTCCCTGTCAGAGCTGCCCAGGCGGGGAACGCATTGCCTACCTCATTAAGGGCTAACCTACCCTACACCAACTTCAGATGTAAGGTAAAAAACTGACTCTGGTCCAACGACAACTAATCTGCACGGTACCTACGGCCATGATACTCCTGAAACCAGTCTATGACTATTCTGCTTTTACCCTTTCACCTTTTTGTATACACCTTCAATACTGTAACATGTTAGTTTTTCATTTTCAACTGCTTGTATTGACATATATGCACTGTATTGATATGCTTCTTATCCTCTGTATGTAACCTAAGCTTAAGTAATCTTGTACCTGCTTAAACATAAACAATTCATTCTGCCTGCAACTTTTCTTCTTTAAGATGCCAATGTGCTGGTCTGTCTTTGGACTGTGCACAACAGAGGTTGCTATGTATCTCCATTAACTCACTGGGCCTCAACACGAGTTGGGCTGTATCCCGGCTGTAATACCAGCCAACTGTAATAGCCTTAGCACCCACCGTTCCGGCGGTATTACTACCGGATCACGGGTTAGGTGTTACCGATAAAACCCCATTCCCCATTGGGTCTTTTGGATCCAATGGGGCATTTTTGTGCTTATAAATACAGCATGTGGTAATACCGCCGAAAACATGGCGCTAAATGGGATTTTCACCTGCAGAAAAATGCTGGATGTAAAACAGCCCATTTAGCACCCAACTTGTGATAGGGCCAGCCCTTAAATGCGGCAGCAATACCGTTACTGGCGCATTTAAGTGCTACAGCCAAATTTGTATGAGGCTCAATGTGTATGACCTAGTTACATGCAACCCTGGGCCAGGTATCATACCCATTTTAATCATTGACACCACATTTTGCAAACAGAGAACATGTGGAAAATGGGTTTGATTAAAACAGTACAATTTCTTACAGATTCCACTTTCACTTAGCACCTTATACTTTAAAAGGATCTCAGGAGAGAGCACTTTGCAAATGACATTCTGTCATTGGGGCTGATGGGGAGAGAGAAGCTGCAATATCCATGTGTTCAGTGCATCAAAATGTTGCATGTAGCTCCCAGAAAATATGGAATATTTATTGACTTCAAAAAGAAGGACCTTTTGCACTGTTATGTCCAGTAGGGGTCACATGGGTCAGCTTAACAATTAATGTTGCTTTACTGGGTTTTAATAAGAGTTCCATTGCGGCAATTTTCGTCTGTGGACCTATCGTCTCAACCACATTGAATCGAAGAATGCCACACTTATGTTCCTCCCAAAATTGTGCAGTCACTGAATAGTGAAAATAATTTGTATGTAGAACATGCATGTTTTTTCGTAAAATAGTACTTTTGACCCAGACAGTATTACACGTGCAAAATAGAATGCATAACACAAATTCACTCCTACTGTTTAAAAAGAGTAATTCTAAACCTGTTTCATTGTAGCCCTTTAGTCTGTGGTGCTACTTAGACCATATTTGCAAATTGTACATGAAATACATGTCTTCCTGTGTTGATGTTTGTAATCACTCACTACTAAAATGCCTTTCAAATTTGGGAGTCATTGCAACCTTTTCGTTTTTGTAAACTAAAGGAAGTGGAAAAATGGTGTCACTTAGCACTTGGATGCATACAGTTCTAGATCCCCTGAATACAATGGGGGGCTATTAGCGCCATGGCTGCCTCCAAACCCGTGTCCGGGTTATCAGAATGGGGACTTACCTGGTCATTCCAACCTTGGATTACCCAGTAAGTCCCCATTCTGAAAACCATTCCCCATTCCCATTCGAGCCCCAATAGGGCTCAGTGGGAATGGGGAAGGAGCTAATAACGGGCCCGCAAATAGCATGCATGTTATTAGCTCCCTGGCCCCTTAGCAGCTCCTGCTAAGGGTGGCTGGTAAAACCAGCCGGCCTTAGTGGGACCCGCTAAGGGACCTCGGAATGCGGCAGTAAGGGGTTAACGGCACTGGCATCCTTACCGTAATGGTAATGAGGCCCAATGTCCCTGAACTTTTTAAAATAGTTACAGGCAAAGCTTCTATGAAAAGAATGTGGCACTTGCTTTTTGAAGTTTCGCAAGTTTCTCCTGAGTTAAATTTTATTAAATTATTTAAAGTAATACTTGATTGAGAGCTCGATGTGTAATGCTTTCTTCATTGCAAAATGCATTCAATTTTTTTGACCTTTGAAGATTTTATCGTTTTTTTTAATTTTAATAATGTTCTACGTAAACATAAGATTCTTACATGATTAAGAATAAGGACATGTTCACCCAGTAATTGGAGAACAAATTATGTAATGTAATATTCAATGTATGAATTAATTTTATTTATTAAAACCAAACAAGTGATGGGTGTGAGGTTTTGTATTAATCTGAACCACTGGCATTGCTGTGGGATACCTTCTACATCACTGTTTTTAGCCCATCTCCTCCATTGCAAAAGGGGTCCAGCCATATTGAAATCAGGCAGGTACTGCCACCAATGTGAGCAGCTCTGCCCGAACTAGGTACCCTCTGCACAGAAATACAAGCAACCCCAGACATGTTTCAGCCTTGTTGGGCCTCCTCAGTGAGGTGCAGCTTGATTCCCTATGGTGCAGCGCGCAAGGGAGCCACGTCTGGGCATACCCTCACTCACATAGAGAGACAAACTAAAACCATAAAAGTGTTGAGTGGAAGGTTTTGAACTAATCTGAACCATTGGCATTGCTCTTGGCAACCTTCCACACAACTGTTTTTTTAGCCCATCTACACCATTGCAAAGGGGTCCCGCCATATGCAAATCAGTCCAGTACTGTCACCAATGGGAGCAGCTCTGCCCAAACTGCTATTCATCTAATGCTTTGTAATGTTTTCTACTATAGAGGAGAAACACCTAAAATGTTGTTTGAAACTGGTTTAAGCTTCACTCTGCTTACTTGAGATTCTCCATCCAGGTTACTGAATCCAGTCTGATAAAATCGCCATCCTTTGTATCTAATGATCTACATTTCCATCCCAATGTTTCTTACATATCTTCAAAAGGTGTGAGCCTCAAACCCATCATGTGCACAAGTGTGTGTGCAAAAGAATTACGCACGAGCAAGTTCACGGATAAGTTCCGCTTTGCCGCTGGAGACTGCTTGCTCACGCTTGAACTTCTGTCATTTTGTACTTTGGACTTTGTGGACTTTCAATTGGCATATCAGCCGTGTATTCTGAGTGGACTGCTTTAATTGCTGCGCCAACTCTTTGAGTGACATTTCCGCTAACCTGCCAATCCCGTCCACGAATCGGCGAGGACCCGCTTCCTATAAAGTGGGATCGCACGGGCACAGCACGTGCGCACAAGCAGGTTCACGGATAAGTTCTGCTTTGCTGCTTCGCCGCGATGCAGCGGCTCACGGCGGTGTGTGGCTTTCAGTAAAGACACTGTCCTTTTTCTTTGCCAGCTCCTTAAAGTAAGGACAATCTTGTTTTGTTATATTTGGTGCACTTGTTTCCACATTTGTGTTGCTAGTATTGCATAGGAAGTCGGCCTGATTCTTCTCCTTTGCTTTACATGGTTTTTGTTCCATATTCTTTGAAAACCAATATGCCTGTTAACATTGTTAACATTGCAAAACCACATACTTCTTGTACTATTCCTCAGATGTTTCAGTCTCAGATTCCCCCATTTACCCTGTCTCCTAGACCCCCGAGCTCCTCTTTAGCTCCCGCTATGGCACAAACAGTTAATACTGAGACGATCAGCCAAAAATCGATGCAGGCGGTGGCAAGTAAAATTCATGTGGTCCCGACTATTGTTGCTCCACAGGTGGTGCCTCAGACTCCTGGTGTCCCCATTGTGGGCTCATATATAGAACACTCTATCTCTGATAAGACCATTCTTGCCTCATTAAAATCAAGGAATGTAAAAAGAAAATTTAGTGAAAAGACTCTAGCAAGTATTTCTCCAATTTCTCCAATTATGCTGGATAGCTCGAGCATCTCAATATATGCGAGCCAGTGTGAATCCCCTATCTCCCTAAAAAGTGTCCCTCTCTGTGGAGAATATATCACACGACTCCTATTCCACTCCCTCAAACTCGGCCATTGCTTCCTTTTCTCTCCCAACTCCGAGAGCGTCAAACCTCCTCTTTGTGCCTTGCCACCAGCAAATTCCAACATGCTAGAGCTTACTCTCAATGCTATGAATACCTCGGTACCGGGTCTACACAAGTTATTTGAAGTGATGCAGGAAAAAATGACCACACAAGGCTTACAATTGGAGGAGCTGGTCCGTTAGTCGCACCTTCAATCCCAGCCCAAAAAGGTGAATGTGTTCTCCCCTGTTAGTAAATCTCCTAATATGGAGGACTCAATTATAGTTTGAGGCAGTATGTCCGAAAATGTACAATACTTCTCACCAACCAATTCTCAGGATGCTAGAGAGGTCCTCCAGTGTGTCAACTCTGAAGTAACTATCCAACTACCTATGTTTTCCAATGTTATCCGAGCCATTGAGGAGGACTCGGTTGCTCACGAGCTCCCTGTGATCCCGACTAATCTCTCTGAAGAGACCCAACTCCCTAATGGGAGTGAGTCTTCTCCATCTATTTCTTCAGCTGAGAATGTAATCGGCTCACGGGGAAAATGACCGATCAGACAAAAGCTGCAAAAACATTTGGCAACGATAAAAAAAAAACAAGAATCAGACAGCACAGAGAGGGGTAAAAAAAACTCTCAATGCCTTCTTTAAAGCAATTGGTGGCTCGATTCCTATGAAACAGAAAGAAAGTGGTCTAAACCCCATACGCCTGTTCCTAATATGAACTCTATTGTAGACCCTGCTGTACCAACAATTGTTTCCACGAAGGACATTTTTCTAACACAGCTCCCTCCTACTAGAAATCAAACTCTGGCACATCAACCTTTAGATGCACTGGTTGTGGCTTTGAGTTTGCCCGAAAAGGGCCCTGCCATGCCCGCAAACTCTGCCACGAGAGAAAAAACTGTGTCTTTCTGTCCCAATCCACAAATGCCCTTTCGACCTATTATAGAACAACACCTTTCAGCTTCGGTCCAATTGAAGCAAGCAGTTGATGCATACTTACTGGAAAGGCTCCTAATGAAAACATACCAATAGATCCTCAGACCCCTATGGCAGATAATTTTGAAGCTGTAGGTAGATCTCTTAGATCCAAACCCCAAGCATCAGACTATCCAATGCCCACAGAAAGACTTCATAGCCAACATTCCTTTGAGCTGGGCCAACTCAGAAAGAATACCTTCCACAATGAACGACCAGCGAGAACTTCTCAATCCCTATCGCATGTATCAAAAACCTCTAGCTTTTATTTCATCTTAAAATGCACAGAAGGGCCATATCCTCTTTACAATCTTAATAGAAGAAGTGTTCTGAACATCTTTAGAGATGTTGGTGAACTACAGGAAATTACATCAAGAGACATTGAGCATATTGAGTTTATCTCTGATACTTCTAGTTCCATCATCAGATTGTGGATCCCTTGAGGAATTGTGGCAAATACTATTTGGCAGGCAAAAATTTCTTTGTTTGAGATGGGTTTTTTGCTAGCTCGTGATCCTAAATACACTTCGAATCAGCCAAATGAATACATCTCAAAACTTAACACATATGAAAACGTCCAGACTGTTTTTGCAAACAATGAAAGAACACAAGTGTCAACATCTAGCACACGGAATTAACCACTAACGGATGATAACTCCTCTGTTCTAAAGATAGCCAGTTGGAATACAAGAAGTCACAAGCATCTGCTAATCTCAATCAAATATTTCCCGTCAACTTTTAATATCTTAGCTTTCCAAGAAACTTGGTTAATTACACCACCGTTTTTGGGATGGCTATGAGGTAGTTCTTCTTCTGGCATTATTAACCAGAGGTAGACCCTCTTCTGGTCTTCTTGTAGCTACTAACCATACTCTTGGCCTCTCCATGTCACCATGGGCATCTTACAGCATTCATTTGCAACTGGTCAAAGTTATGGCTTCAATGCACTCCCTGGCTGTCTTAAATGTCTATAGGAATCCAGGTGCTTGCCCAGGTGAAGCCTTTTACAATGGTTTAATATCCATGTTAGATCTGGTGAATAAATCAGCATCCACAACACATACTATTATCATGAGGGATTTATACTTGGATTGCTGTAATTCCTCTTGTTACTCTATAGAGGGTGATAACTGGAACCACTTTATGAAAGAAAGGGACTTCATTATGGTCAATGGCTCGGTCAAGGGCGACAGTCCGGCCGAAACAACTTGGTTTCGTGACAACAGTGCGACAACCATTGATTATATATTTGTTAATCATGGCTTGTTTAATTTGACACAAGAGCTTACTATCGCTCCTTACACCTGTAGTGATCATAAATTGTTAGCCCTAACGGTTGCATGGCCACATATTAAACCAAGAATGTTGACAATAAGTTGCGGATTTGGGGTGAACAGTGCCAAGTCAAGATTAAAATGGATTGATGCTAGAGTTTCTGAATTTGAGAGCCTGATAATGTGTAATTTGAGGTGCGTGGGTGTCCAATACACTGAGATTCTTGCTCCATTTACTCATACGATTTCAATCCCAAGCAAAAAATCTATAAAGCATCCAAATGCATATGATCAAGTTGTCAAAGACAAGAAAACAGAGTTCAGACAAATAAAACGACTTATCCTCGCATCAGACAATATAGATCATTGGTAATTACTAAAAGCTGCCAAAACACGATATAAAAACTGGTTAAAGAGTCATAAATCACTAATGTTTCAGAAGGACAGCAAAGTGATGGCGAAGGCAATGTTTAATAAAAACTCTGCCCAAATGTGGCATCTTCTTGTAAATCATGCGTGCAGTAGAGATGCAGATGCCCAATTAAATACAGCAAATGAACAACAATGGGTGACATTCTATTACAAGTTATATGCTGATCCCAAATTTGAATATATGACAAGATATTTTACTAATCATGTATATAATATTGTAAACATTTTCATGATTGTATTTTTCACTATTTGTATTAATACATGATGTAATGAAATACATTTGAAAGGTTGATTTGCTTCAACCAATACAATAAAAAATTTTAAAAAAAGATTACGCATGTCATTAACCAAAAATAGCCGCACACCTCAAACGAAAAAATCTGAGGAAAAGCAAACACTATTCTATAATGCTGGGGCCTCAGTACGAGTTCAGTAGTGTGGTAAAAAAAGTGTTGGTAATTCTGTTACCATCGCTTTTATGGTGGTAATAGAATTACTGCCATTTTTACCACATGCCACATTCCTAATTTGGAGGAAAAGTGGAGAATTGACTTCCAGCCAACAGCTGGAAGTAAATCTTCTATTTTTCCTCCAAAAATAGGCAGAATGACTGCTTGTGGAAATTCGGGCAAAAATGGTAATTCTGCCAAAAACCCATGGAGTATTATGGACTCCACAAATGGAGACACACACCCCCCTACCACCACTTGTAATCCCATGGTAACCCCACAGGTCAAAGTGGCTGTAACGGTAACCGATTCTGGCAGTCATTGGCAAAATTACCAACAAATTACTGTCAAACTCGGTCTTTAAACATCACAAACTACCTTGAAATGATTAATCTCGCTAACACCCTCCAGTCAGGCTTCCATAGTCATCACTCCATGAAAATGTCTCTCACTCACATATCTAATTTGCCAACTATCGCAAACCATGAAAAGCAGTCTTCCATTCTCATTCTTCTGGACCTGTCTGCAATCTTTGCAACTGCTACCCACTCCTCCCGCTCCTCCCTCAGGATTCAAGGCACGAATCTTGCCGGAATCTTGCCGGATTCTCCCCGATCTTTCTGATCTATATTTTTCTATCTCTTGGAAGGAGAAAACCTCTGACCACTGTGTTTCTAAACTATCAATCAAGCCCACACCTCCAGTACAGCAGAAGGGATCCAAACAGATTGGAAACACAAGTCAAATATAAACCTCCTTGTCCAATGTTGGTAACATGGACGGAACAAGAGGTTTATCTCTGCAAGGTTGTCTATCGTTGGTTAGTTGTAACACAGAAAAAATGCAAGTATTAACCAATGATAAAAGGGACTGTCCAGTCAAGGTTGTATAACAGTATCTACTTCATTATTATTACAACACACAGTTATAGCACAATACAAAATACAGCCCACCCTGTAAAGGAACACAAAGGACAGACAGTTTCATGAAGGAAAGGGATGCACTGTGGATACTGACAGGAGGGTAGTCAGTAAAGCAATCCGTCTTAACTGTTCAAGGTTATTTGGTTTCAGCACCAAGGGAGCAAGGGGTCATTAATGTCACTAGGGGCTCCGGAGAAGGACCGGGGGGACAAAACAACAATGTTCCTGGTGCTTGACATGATCTTGATGCTTGACGCCATCGAGTCGGTTCCAGGACGCTTTGGCAACACCTGCGACAGAGTTCAAGATGGGAGACCACTGTGGGTATCAGCCGTCAGGCAGTTCAGCAATTGAGGCTGGACGGATGGCTGCAGGCTGGCCTGCACTGTGGCTCAGGGTCAAGAATCGTTGTCTCTGTACTGGTTGGCGGATCTGGATCACTGTCGAGGTGTTTCGGATGGCTTTGGTGACTGCAGCATGATAACAGTCAGTGGTGCAGCCAGTCAGGGTTCGCGGGCTCAACAGACTCAAACATTTCTTTAAAATGTGGATGCTGGTTGATACTTGTTCTGGCACTCCTCCTAGCTTCTTCGCAGGGCTTGTGTCGCCCTTTAAGGCAGACAGCCCAAAGCTGAGGAGAGTGTTTGCAGGCCACACACAGCCTTGTCCTTTGTTTAGAGACTCTCTGGCACTTCCCACCTAATAGGCTTGCTGAAAGAACCTAGCATGGCACATTGTGTGCTGGCTGGGTACCGGTTCTTGGGCTGCTGGATGGGTCCTCTGAGTATCTCCCTCTGTTCCCGGGACATGTTTAGGGGTGGGATCTTGCTTCTCTTTGGAAATCCTGGCCTACCTTCATTAGTGGAAGATGTTCGGCAGACTGTACTTTTTGCCAGGGTCCAATTGAGTGCTTTCATATTCCTTTCGAAGTCGTCGGATGATCTGCTAGGTGAAAGGTTTAGCCCTCTTTTAAAGCCAAATGGGACCCAATTATTGGTGCAGGCTACGCCTACCTTAAGGAACCAATCCTGGGTCCCCACCAACAATCCTCTTACATGCAGGAGGTCAGGACCAGAGTGCTTTGCAACAGGAAAGGTAATGGGTGACAACATGTACTCCTATGGCCCACCCATCTTCATGTCTGTTGTAGATCAAGTGTTCTCTATGGTTAACTGAGCCCTCTGGTACTGGTGATCAAAGTGTATGTGTCCCTTGAGGTTTGTGATGAGAGCAGACTTCCTGTCTCCCTTAAATCACATACTTCTTCCCTCTGAAAGAGGTCCTCTCTGCTGGGGTTGCCTACAGTAAATAGTGGACCCACACATGCCATTCACTGCCTTTCATACAGAGGGGTCGGAGCTAGCTTCATGTTGACACATTGCCTATCAAGAGGTGTTAGTCCTGCCTTCCTCTTGTCAATTCTGCGACCAAGCCTGTCGCAGGCCTGTCCCAATTAACATTCCAGCTGAACATGACATGGGAGCACGGTACCTGTAGGCTGTGTCCTCACAGATTACACGTTACTATGTGTTTGTCATACGGTGAGCAGGGAAAATGTGTGGGGAGTTGCCCCACACATTTTCAAATTCTGATCTCCGATCATTCCTTTTCATTTAAAATATCAAAAAAGCCCAGGCGAGCACACACTCACTGTGCTGATGGTCGAATTCCTCACAACCACACCACCCATCCCAGAGTGTTTACCCCGAGAGTCTGTACTGTGCCCATTGCTTTTGACACAACAGTCCTTATCCCTTAGAAATATCGACTTCACCTTCAGTTTATCTGAGGTTAACACCCAGATCTTTTTCTCCTTTTTTACCCATTCTTGAGACCTATCCCTTCTCATCTCCATCTGTCTGTTACCCACCACTGAATTTTACTTTGCCCCCTAATATTCCATACCTCAAAGACCATAGTCATCTGCCTTCCCTACGATCACGCTCCTCTCCTTTCTCCTCCCATTAACTTTCCCATTGATCTTCTCCTGCTACACCCCAAAGCTTTGAATTTTAGTGTCCTAGTTACAGCGATCGTTAACTCCACCAATTCATCACCTCTAATGTGATGGCAACAAAGCTCAACCTCTGGAATATCATAAAACCCAAGAATCTTCTTACATTCCATTAAACAAAAGCCATGCTATCTATCGCACTATTCCGTCATCTTGACTAACCTACTTTTAGGCCACAGCCAGCTCCCTTCTTTATTAGTTTAGTTTAGTTTATTTATTTGTATAGTGCAGCCAAACCCTGAGGTAACTGGGTGCACAGACTTGTAGAGCAAATAGTTTACAGAAGGTTGCATATGCGAAGTACATTAGAGGATGATACAGTGGATAACATGAGGACCGGGTTACAATGTGGTCGGCGGCAATGTTACACGTTTACATGCTGGCCGGTTTACAGATGCAGGCAAGTATCATATAATTGCTGAGATGTGAGCCACATTTTCACCTTAGCTCTGAACGACCCGAATGATACGTCAGCCCTGATTATCATGGGAAGTGTGTTATTCATTCACCTCTCTTAATTCCAGGGGTGGACTGCCCTATATGGAACTCAAGAGAGATTTCCTGGTAGGCCTCTGAACCTTAGGCCTCTTTTGTGTGGTATTTCTAAATGTTCCCATAGGAAAAGGGTTGGGATTGCACACATTTTGTAATATGGGGCTACTTTGAAAATTATTTCCAGGGCCTGTCATGGCTCCCAGTCCACCCCTGCTCAATAACATTCTTAATTCAAGATTCCTGCTCTTTTTACAACCCACCCTCTCCACACTACCTGGAGACACACTCTGGCTGGCTATTGACGCAACACAGATTTCAATCTATTAATTACATTGCCCCCCCACCCACGACCGTAGCAACACCATCACCTGCTACTCCACCACAAGTACTCATTTCGCCAGTGTCTTTCTTAATCGCTTGATCCACTGGTCCCTTACCCCTTTTACCATCCTGTCTACATTTGACTGGAACTCCCTGTAATCAAAATACTACCACTATCATTGGATTCAAATTGCCACTGAAACTTCATCTTATGTCCCTTAAAGTGGAGCCTGCACCTACTCTGCCGTGTGCACCAACATTCTGCTCTCCCTCCCCGAATTGTTGATGCTATAGATATTGTGCACTATGACTGCGTGTAATACCCAGCTTCATGTAACACGCTGTCTATAATGATTGCTGTCTTCTTCACCTGTCTCCATTTTAAGTTCT
The DNA here is from genome assembly GCF_040938575.1 of Ambystoma mexicanum. Lineage (NCBI taxonomy): Eukaryota > Metazoa > Chordata > Amphibia > Caudata > Ambystomatidae > Ambystoma > Ambystoma mexicanum. Next base: position 696,308,578 of record NC_090926.1, on the reverse strand, counting down.
CAACACTGTTACCTAGAACCACTGGATCTTAACTCAGCTGTTTAGCCCCAAAGCATGTTGTAAAGCACCATGATCAGGGAACGCTCTTGCTAATGTGAACTCTGTGCACAGTATTTCTGTTGAAGCACTGCCCCCATTAGACAGGGATTGACTGGTTTATAAGTGACTAAGGCATCTGCAATTCCAAATGTTCACATAGGAAAAGGGCTGGGATTGCTGAAAATGTGTAATATGGGGCAAATTACAATGGCCTCCTTTGGTTCCCAGTCCACCTCTGCCATTACACCAATACATGCAATGAAATACAAAAGGCAATGCAAAGCAGAATGCAATCTGGGAAATTAAATTAAAAGCAGAGGCATCCAAGGTAAACTCAGGTGCACGCAACATTGTCATCGTTCATGAATCACGGTGTCAAAAACACAGAAAAGGTAGGAATAATGAAATACACATTTGCCACCTGCCACTAGCCGTAACAATAATTGATATATTTCGGCCCACTAGGTGTCGCTAAATTGGCACTTATGTTCTAAAATCTAAAGACTAGGCAGAGAGGGCAAAATGAATCTCTTAAGAAATGGAAACACATGTCTTGTCCTTATCCCACTGGCTTCAAAGCTGGGCCTGTAGAATGGGAGGGGAAGAAGGGAGGCGATGTATGCCCCGCCCAACAAAACCAAAGCCTGTTGGATATGCTCAACTGTAAAGATACAATATTCCTGAAGCTAAGTCAGCCCTCAATGAATACCCTAACAACAAGTGATGTGCAGAACAACAACGTATTCATAGAACTCTAGATGTGCTAATGCTTGATCTCATGTCGGAAGATACTGCACAGGTGTATAAACACACAAGCATTTTGCGCATGCCCAAATGTCATTTGCGCATACAGAGTTGGATTAGCGGCAGTGCAAATTACTCTTCCATTATTAGTATGAGCAGGGCCTTAGCTAACGTGCACGCTTTCATTTAACAAATAACGTAACTGCAGGCAGCCTGGGGAATGGCAGTGACATATAACTCTCCACAAGAAGACTGCGCCAGCTAGTGTGGCTGCATCCGTTCAGTGCACGCCGGTCTGCTCTGCCCACATGAGGACATCTGAGACTTGCCCTTCAAGTGTCAGACTGAATACGGCATTTGCAGTCTGCACGAGGAGCAACCATGGCAGTTGATCATCTCGCGACTTTAACCCGTTGACCTATGTCTGAGTCATGCGACGATGGCCTCGCCTTCTCAAACAAATTCAAAGAGTTCCTTTAAAAGCCCTCCACCTTCTGCCAAGGTCAGATTCGGATGGCCGCTGTGGGTTCCATCGGGTGTCAAGAGTTTATGCTAGAGCTTTCATGAAAGGATTGGTTCAGACGGTCAGAGGATAACGGTGGCCAACTCTGAGTCATTTATGCATTGTGCACTTTCATAAAAACAGCTCCCGCTTCCGATTAGCAACCAATCCGATTGAATTAATATCAGTCAATCATGGGTCAGGCATAACCAGGACCCTAAGCCTCTAACCGATGTACTGGAGTAGCTGGGGATGGCAGACATTCAAGCACAGGAACGCCCATGGTGCCCATGCATGCATGTCTTAATATATGCATTTATTTATGTGTGTGTTCGTTATTTGTTTATTTATTAGCATGCAATAGAGTTTCGACTATGCACACCGTACAGCTCACAATTGTGTACGTTTGTTGATTCACACATCGGGAAACGACATGTCAATGGGAAAGTACAGAATGGTGAACGCGAGGAGTGGAACAGATAAAGAGAACAAAACACGAAGTGACAACTCCATGGGAATGGCCCAACACTACAATAAATTAACGTCGACATTCACTGGCGTGAATAGTGTGACAGTGAGATGACATCAAGCCATGTGAGAGAGGTGCGTGGGGTATTAGAAACTGTGATCACAGACGGCGTTTGAAGATAGGAGAATAAGTGAATCCGTTTATGTTGTGAAGCAATGAAGAGGAGAGAGTGGGTCTACCTGGCAGAGGGAGGGGCGGTGGAAGCGAAAGAGGATTGTGACGAAATGCCTTCTGGTGAGGGTAGGATAATCTGAGCTTTTTTGATTTATATTCACCTAAAATGATGTGGGTAATTCTGTTTCTGAAAGGGAGGTCTGCAATCAAACCGCTGTTTCATAAATGTTCCATGTCCAAATTATGGTGCACTAATGTGCTTTGCTTTAAACAGTCTTCAAACATCTATAGCACCTGCTCTGCAGTGGCACAGAACAGGAGGTTCAAAGTTCCCTTGTTCTTCCTTGACAGCTGCTTTGAAGCAACATCCTTGCATGTAGAGGTGGCATTTCGACTGTCTGATCAAAGTTAATATGATTGTGGAATCTGGACAGTTTGGTTGCTCATATTTCACACAGTTATAATGCCACATCGAGCTCATAACACATCTATCTGCCATATGAGCATGGCTTACCTATGGCAGGACTGATGTACATGGCTGAATAGGCTACAGCTGTCATGTAGAGCAATAGCCAGTGGGCCTAATTCATAGAAAGTTGTGCATGTCACAAAGGCACTTTTGTGGGGCACACAACTCATGTTGCTGGTTCACGGATTAGTCTTTGCATGGGTCTGCACTCACTTTGCATGGGTCCTTTGCATGGTGCTGAGCGCTTTGCGGGACACACTGCTCAAAGTGTGAGAAGGGTTTGCGCAAAGAAACAAATAGGGGACGGAACATGCATATTCTCCATTCCTTGCGCAAAATGAGGAATAAGAAGGAATAACGTGGGAATGTGGAGGGAAGTGCCACCTAAAAAACGAACATTCCCAGTCAAGCGCAAATATATCCCAATTCATGGATCACTAACTACAACTTCCCAGACCGAAAAGGCACACTCAAACTTTGTGATCACACTGCCACATGATACACAGCACAAAATACCAAGCCCAAAGGATACATATGAAAGCATGCAATGCACACCATTACAAAGTTGCACTTCCAGGACGGATCCTGCCGTAGTGGCAGCGATCGTACATGTTCATGGAAGGAGGAGTAGGAGGATTGTGAGGGACAGGATTTTCCATCCTCGCACACTGTTTTTTAGTATGCCAGATGAATGCAAGGTACAGGTTCTCTCCCCATGTCATCCTAGACCTGTCAGGGAGTGGGAGGAAGACCTTGCATCACCAACCATCTCCTCCCATGCACTCACACCCCTGAAGAAGGTGCTGACAGGGCTACATTTTTTGGCTACAGGCTCATTCTAGCACACCTCTGACATTGTTGGGGGCATATCGCAGGCTACGCAATTGTGGTGCCTACACCAGGGCATGGGCGCATAGGCACATATACATGCCACATACACCGCAGGCAAGGTAGATAGTGTTCCAGGAGTTTTATGCCATAGCACACAGGTACTGGGAGCCATTGATTGCATGCATGTAGTGCTACAGCCCCCCTGAGTGAGCTAGCACATGTACCGCAACCCGAACCATTGGCATTCAATCAAATCACAGGTCATCTGTGATGCAAAGGGAGTCATCATTCATGTGAATGCAAATTTCCCCGATAGCTTAATTTACCGCCGTTCACCACTATACCAGGCCCTGGTATCGGGAACCTTTGGCAACACCTGGCTCATCAATGATTATGCACTATCATGCACATGCAAGTCATCACGTGACAGACAGAATATCAGGCCATGACAATCACTGCTAATAACAACTACTTCCACATTTGCAGGGGGCAGTGCGTACCTGCTCTGACCATTCCTGCTCAAGCCATTCAGGAATCCTGCCACACCAGCTGAGGTAAGGTATAACGAAGCACACATAGCCACTAGGGGCATAGTGGAGTACACCTTTCGGGTACTGAAGTCACCTTTCCACTCCCTTGATCACTCTGGCAGCATATTGTTATATGCCCCACCAGTAGTATGCAAGATCATTGTGGCATCTTGTGTCCTGCAAAATGTTGGCACAAAGCATGGCATACCAGTAGGGACATCGTCCTCAGCCACAGGCACTACCCTTTCCCTTGGCAGGCCAAAGGGCACAGGGACAGGATGCTTGCAGTCAGGTTGTACAAACTTACTTCACCTGAATAGCAGCCCCTGTTGAGCACACATAGTGGAGCCAAATCCCTGGTCCCTTTCAATGATACATTGGGGCTAATCCACCTTGCCCATAACAACACCCTGGGAATGTGTGTCTGGCAGAGACAAACTGTGTGTGCCCTTAGCCATCAAGTCAAGTGCACAAACTACTGATACAGTCATAGCAATTGTGAACAACAGTATCCTTGTTGCTTACACAAAAGTGCACAACAAAATTAAATCTATAAGCATTTTAACATGATCACCACCAACAATTGCACACTGAAACCCCCAACAGCACACAGGAGAACACAATTGGAAAGGCACAGCATATAACGTAAGCAGGAACAACACTTCTGAGGACTTCCCCGGCCACCATAGGCGTGTCTCACCCTAATATGTGTATGATGTATTGACCCACTCTGCTATACTATGCATCATCACTCTGCTATCTATGGTGCAAGAAACAGCAAAAATGGTGGCTAAACCTTTAGGTGCGCCAAAACCTCAAAAACTGGGTTTTCAACACACAAAAAATGGGCTGCACAACCTTCCATCCATGGTGCATGTGTGGTGGAATAGAGCCCACATTGCAGAAGTGCCAGTGGGCTCCATGGCAAGCAAACATAGAGAGCAGAGGGAGCAGCAGCACTTTGCAAGTGAAACTCCAAAATGTGCCTACAATGACATTTACTTTGCAGCTAAAAATCCAAAATGCCTGCATATAACACTTCTCAAAACTCAAAATTTGGCTTGGCGCTAAAATTCATTTAACCTAAGGAAGCATTGTGAATGTACAAAGTCCTGAAAGGTTAAACGCAAAACATTTTCCAGCAAGACTGGATTGCCTGTGAATGACAGTTCCTGTCAAAAATCAGCACACTGGGCTCTCCTGATTAGACTTTAAAGTTATCTAAACTAAAAGCCTGCAGGATTAGCAAATATAAAAGGATTGTTGATGAAGAAACACAGATCTCAGTTATTTTTGATTCCACATGTTTAAGTCAAGAAACTAAGAATAAATTAATAAGCCTGGCTGGGCCTGCCAGAAGCTGAAAAACAGGTTTTTCCACCCAAGAGGAGGGCCATCCTCTCAGCAGATACTCACTGAAATATGATAATTGAGGGATAGGACAGACTTTTGTCTACAGCCAGAGACTGAACAATGGCAGATTCTCCAGGCCAGGAAATGGACGTGGGAAGAGGTTGTAAACTTGGCTTGCAGAAGGTTCCCAAAGGTGGGGGTTACTCCTTGAGCTCCAGGGAGAGACAAAAGGCGGACCATTTGCTGCTAAGAACATATAATGAACACTTTTTAGAGACTCATAACTTGTTATCAGGAATGGTGAAAAATATAAAAAGGGCAGATTTGTTAGTCTAATTTATGGCGCTACATTTTAAGATGTGATGGAGCTGTGTAGCATATTCGGAACAGGAATGGCAATATATGTTGCTTTATGGCAACTGTATTTATGCAAGAATTGTTAAACTTTGCACACACATTCCTATGGTAAACCCACATAATTGTAACATTTGGAAAATGTTTTCATGGTGAAATGGACAAAATGCTGCAGAAAGCCGAAACAAGATCTCACAGCAGCAGGATTTTGAGGAACAGATACTCCATAACATGTGTAATCCCTGTATGTGATTCTTGTCGAGGTTACACATGTATAAATATATATTTAGAACAAAATTCGATTTTGATACCAATGGCTAGAGGAGGTTTCTAAGGATGGTAAAAGCCAAACTATGAATGTGACATCATCTGTCTTAGATCCAATCCCTTGTGTGCAAGACTGAGATGAGACTCAGATCCAATCCCATTCCACAGGAGCAGGTTTAGTTAAGCCGGGCCATACACCCATTTTTGTGATGTAATTTGAAAGGATAAATAGAGACAGCTGACAACACATACTATCTCACTCTTCTTATTCCAGTGAAGCACTCTGATCCAGCATTCAACATCCAGCATTTAACATCTTTCCAGATCCAGATGCCAAGGACCAGGCCAAGCAGCTCCTGAACCATTTTCAGCAAGGCCTCAATCCTCAACTTATTCTCAAAACCCAGTGAAGCGTTGTGGTGTGAGAAAATATCCTGAAACTAGCAGCCTGAAACTATCGGGCTTGCTACCATAATGCTTGCCTGATGAACTCGCAATCCCACTGAATTGAAATATCCAGAAACAAGAAGGGCAGATCCTGTGCAGTTCTGGTGACCGGCTTAGCTGATCCAGTCTCACGCCTGATGTACTGTCTTTCCATGATAGACCCAATCCATTGACCAGAACCGTGACTGTCCAAAAATCTTAAATCCCAGTGGATTTTGAGTATTAACAGGACGCTAGAGAACTATTGTATACCTTGCTTATCTTGTCCCACTCTAATCTCTGAACTATCCCTACTTTCATAACCAGTAACAGTGTCAACATCTTTAGTGCTGTCTTATTCTGTCTAGTTGCTAAAGCGCCATTTTCATAGTCATCTTTATTTGTGTAACTCTAATCCATAAATCCCACTTTGGGTCTTTGGACTGGTGCCGCCGGGGAAGGTGATAGGGATCTGTTACTGAAGTCATGAATCAGTCTCAGAACTTACTTTGTCCCAACTTGGCTGCCTAGCCTGAACGCTCTAGCCTCGAGTAAAAGCAAGATCCATATTTTCTGATGCTAAACTGAAGTCCTTGTTCAAATTTGTGTCTTTATTTTCGAAAAACACCTCTCACTAAAACCTCCATAACTCCCTCAGTTTTTGAAATAGAAGCGACATTTCAACTCCCACTTGTACCTAACATCCTCAGCTACATCTACAACTTACAAAACAGTGTTGTATCAATAATCGCATAAGTAAATGTTTGCTGCAAATTTACATTTCGAAAAGTTTTACACATGTGAATTAGCTTTAAATTATTTCCCACTTTGACTTTGAGATTCCAATCGTTTTCTTTTAGTTAGATCATTGCTTTTGCTTGTTTGCATCTGTTTGGTCTGCATTATTCCTGAATACCTGCCCTCTCCTCACATCTATTTAAATTGCCTATTGGTGGGTTGATGGGTGTTGCAGGGGGAACCCCTAACCATAGTGCTATCTGTTCTAAACCAAACCAAAAGTATTCCTTTCTTTGCTGCATTATTTTAGTGTTCATTACTTGATTCCTAGTGCATTAAAGATATTATTCATTGTTCCTGTCACCCCATTGGTGATTGTTGTTACCTATTAAAAATATATTGTGATGGTAAATCCTAAACAAATCAATAAATAATTACCTTTACAACTAGTCTGATTCCTGGTTCAGTGTAACCTGGGGGTATTTTGAGAAGGATGTGATATGAGTGGTATATCATTCAGAATATTGAACTTTTAGACAAAAATAAATACGGGTTTCATTTGCGCACTACATGCTGGGCGAGACTTGGGTGTGTGCCTGATTGAATCCCTTTACAGCTTGGGGGCTCGTGACCGGGATCCTGAATTTGACATACCACTCGTGACAGCCTAACACTGTCATGATTCCTGCCCCTCATGTCCCCAGCCCTCCAAGATGTCAGGCTGGAGCCATGCCACGATCACCTACGTGGCCCTCAAGGGCCTCTCCATCCCTCCAAAGACCCACTTGGAGTCTGACTTGGCTCTTGTGGCACCAGACTCACTCACTCCCATAGGATAACATTGGGGATTGGACTTGTAGTCCATTGATGGGGACAAGATGGATGCCCCCACATATTTCGGTTCCCCGAACTGCATGTGCGTCTAGTCTTTTGGGTGTGGTTCAGCCCAGAGGCACCAGGGATACCCAGAGACTATTTAAGCCACACTCAGGCTGAGAAACATGCTCACTGTGTTCGGATCGGTCTCCAGTAGGCCTGCATCTTTCTTCTGCGCTCAGCTCCTGCAAGAACAAGAACACTGTTGGGAACAGCCTTACCTTGCGGTGCTTCTGCCCATCAGTCATTACTCCTTCTGTTCTGCGGGTATCTTTGGCGGTGTCATTCCCACCCCGGCACGCCGCTTCCTAAGGAAAAGGGAAAAGAACAGAAAAAAGGCATTAGTAAGCATTCTGCAAATCTTTGCTTATTTTTAAATACTGTACGAGCTTCAAGCGTTTACCTGAATCCCGCCGCTCTGGGGTAGCGCTGTCTCCGGAACTTCTCATCCATCTGCAAGAGGGAAAAGACACTCCAGGTTAGCGTGGAAACATCTAGAGGCGCCGCATACTGCGCTTACCCACCGCATTTGTTTTTCATAACAGGCATCCACGCTGAAAATGTTGCGGCACTTAAAAGACACAGAAAAATATCTCAGCAGCATGCCGCCATCCCCGAACGCGCCATCATCTAAGGAAGGAAAGGAATGAAGTTAGAGAACTGTTCAAAAGACTCATTATACTGATCTGTCGGACTCTTGCAAGTGAAGTAACTAGGCAGCAACTAGCCTGCATCAATCAACGCGCCCCTGCGCTGAAGGCAGGATGGAGAGCACACTATCTAAGAAAACAAGGTGAGCTGTGGATCAAAGGGAAGGGTTGGACCACGGGGAAGAAGGGGTTCAAGCACACAGAGACAATAGGGACTTAAACTCTACCAATCCTGTGTTTCAGGCCCAGTCTCCAGTTGAATAGCCTCCAGGGAAGGGTTTGAGGTCATAAGAGGTCAGAATAGGCTGAGTGACATCCCCGTGGATACCAGGTGAGCGTTACAAACACAGCATACTAGTCAGTGGGGTACATACACCTTGTTGGGTTGCCATACTGTGCTATACTGTATAAGCATCCCTGAAAAGAAATACTCAAAATAATTGGGCCTGTTTGCAAAGGTAAATTAACCCTGAGATAAATCAGAAGGAAATTAATATTTCTGGAATGGCAACTCCAGTGGAAATTAATATTGCTAGGCAACACCTCCTGCACAAACTATTTGTCAGGGATTAGTGGCCAGAACAGGATGAGCAGGTATGGTCGCAGGAAATAAAACAACAAGTCACTGCTATCGACCTTGATACTTGGCAGGACAAGGGTCCATTGCATCAAGCAATTTGTGAGCTGTACATGGCCCCAAAAATGAAAGAGGAGCAGTGTAAGATTGCTAAAATAGTAGCCTACCTATACCTACACATAGGAATCATACAGGAAAAACATGCAGACAATATAGATTTAACAAAGAGGCAATGGGAAGCGCTGCAGAAAATCCAGACCAATCTGCACTCTACAGGGCAAAGGCTCAAGGAAAGCAAAGAATCATAAACAGAGGCTAGGCAGTATATCATCAAACTCCAAAAAGATCCGGCTCTCTTGCAACAAAAGAATGTAGAACAAGATCTCAAATTACAAGTACTGCAAGAGGAGTATCAGGAAAGAGTTGACTCTATACAACAGAGTAAACAGAAACTAGAGCATCAATTGAATTATAATAGAGTCTGTGCAGTCACCCTACAAAACCGCCAAGAATCCTTGAAAGAGGAAAATAACAAATTAATTAATTAAAGACATCCACTCTCAAGAGGAGTTTGATGAGGAGCGCCAGAAATCTAGTGCATTTAAAAACAGAGGGATGACTTGGCTGAGCAGAGGGGTACTCTAACTCAGGGGAGGGACGCCTTAGGCCAGGAAGTCAGCCATTTAAAAACTAAGTTAGAGGAAAGAAAGATGGCCCTTCAGGAGTTTAGTGAAATCAAAACGGATTATGAAAAGCTACTAGAGCATACCAGGTGGGTGGAGGATGTGCTGGCAAAGAACGATCAGACCAATAAGGACCAAACTCAGGAAGTGAGTCTCCTGCAGCAAGAATTGGCCTAGTATTTCCAATCTAGGCAGGAAGCACAGAGAGACAATGAGGCTCTCTGTGAAAAGAATGAAAGGCTCCACAAACAGATAGTTGTGCAGGAACAAATCATTGAGACCAGTAAGGCCTTAATCGAGGAGCAAAATGGTTAGCATTTGGCATGTCATCAGCGAAAAGGGGCTGAAAGAGATGAGGTAAGATGGGAAAGAGAAACCCCTGAGGACAACCTCAGGACCCCTGTCATCAGGGACTTTAATCCCTTCAATTTCAGGGACTCTGCCACCCTCATGTCCACTGGCTCATATGATCCAAGGGCCACAGGGATGGTAGACTTCAACAAAATGGGAAATATGGGACTGACTGATCAGCGCCTCCCAGAAATGGATGGGTGGGCATCACTGTACAGATTCCCAAATGTGAGGGATAGCCTCTCAGATCAGGAAGCCTCCAATGAGGGGAGAATCAGAGAAATTAATTCTCAAAAATATTGCTTACCAAGGGATCAGTCTGTCAAATTTGGTGGGGAACCCCATGAAACTAGACTCACCAAGAGTACCTTAAAAACCTCTTCCCAGCTAGGGCAGTGGGGTGGGGTACTCAGCCAATCCTGGGAGCAAGGGAGAGTCAGAACACACCAGAGACTAGGCTCCCACATTCTGCAAGCCATTCCCAAGCTCGCAGAATCAGGGAGAGCCTAGAGGATCAGATAGCCACCTCCTGTAGCAGTACCTCTGAGTCAGAGGATGAGTGGACAAGGGTGACCAAAATTAAAAAGGCCATAAAAATTAAGAGGGCTCTACTGAAGGATCCCCTGAAACAAATCAAGGCCATTAGGAGCGTCATAACTCACTATCATAACAATGGCAAATATTCAGTGTGGGAGCGCCTCGAGTTGTATGAGCAAATGATGGATACTTTCCACCTGAAGGATAGCCAAAGTTGCATTCAATATGTCAAGTGGACATTTTCCCCTGAATATTCCACTCAAGATGGTCCAGCTGTAGGGCGGCCATCTTAAAGCACTTCTCAATACATAGAAACCCTCAAGAGGCCCGCAAGGGGGGCCTACAATCTGCAATGTGGGGAAGACCAGGCCCCATAAGAATTTGTACAAGAGTTGAAACGTGCCTTTGCGCAGACCACCAGGAGGGTGCGCACAGACAGTAGGAAGTTCATAAATAGCTTCTTTCATGCACTCCCTAAATGCATAATGACCCAGCTGGTGAGGGACTTTCATGAGAAGAGATCACTAGACTGGGTCATTGAACAGGCAACTCGCATTTATGAAGTGCTGAAACCGGTCGAAAATAAAAGTACCAATAAAAACCCCAAACCAACCAACACCCCTGCTGCTGCTAAAGAGGCGGATGTGAAGGTTAGCCCCATTTTAGATCTGCAGATGGGGGAGGCCTAAGAATATTCCTGTGCAAAATCCTCCTAACCAAAGACCCAGAAGGCCCTTGGGCCAATCCCAACCAGGTAGTCAGGGAGGTAACCCCACAAATGAAACCCCTAACTCCCCTGACTACATCAACCCCCATTACAAGGGCAGCAGACCCATCCTGGGCTATGTGTGGACTCCCGGAGCCCAAGGGGCGCGGTCCAACCAAGCAGCTTCCAACCCAGGAACCTTCCCTCCTAATTTCCCCCAGGAGGGCAATAATCCCCCAAATGCCAGGTTGAGTTTCTTTCCCCGGTACCTGCCAAACATCAACCCCCAAAACAACCCTTCTTTCTTTCCCCACTTTCCTGAGCCCAGACAGCCCAATCCGGGAGACCGGGAGAGGGGAGGCCAAGGTTCCCAAAATCCGGGAGACCGGGAGAGGGGAGGCCAAGGTTCCCAAAATCCCAAAAGGAGGCCAAGGTTGGAGGGGTACCAGAACTATCCCAACCAAGGGTATTATGGGAGAAGGGATAGTTACCCTTCCCGTGATCAACCTAGGATGGACCAGAGAACCCCGTACCAACCAGAGCGGATGTCCCAACTGGAGCGCCAGGTCCCGAACTTGACACAGGATCTGGGTCGCATGTCGAGGGCTCAGCAGAACCCTCATATGAACATGATGGCCCAGAAACCCTCAAATCAAAGGTCTGTTACTCCAAAGCAATGATGGGGAGAGAACCCCGACAACCCGCCGGTTGGCACAGGGACAACCCGAGGAGGCACAGGGAGAAGCAGGGTGTAAAGCCTTAGAGGAAGCTTCCTTCCCCACTTGTGAACACCCCTAGAAAACCCAGGAACCAGAACCAAAATCTCCTGCCCCCGAAAATCTGCAACCTAAGGAAAAGAGGGCGGGTAGGAGAAATAAAGGACCTAAAAAGACCCATTTTGTGGAGGATGTTAGAATCTTCCAATTCGAAGGAGAGGGGTCCTCAGAGGATTCTGGGGAAAGGATCTTCTCCTTCAGGGATGGGGGAACTCCTCCCAAAGAAAAATGGGTCCCGAGAGATCTTAATTCAGACTGGGTAGATGTGGGGACTGAGTTAAAGCCGCCCAGCATTGAACCCCAGAATGACTAGCCAGAAAATCACCTGGCCCACACCAATTCTGGTGACTGCCTCCAAAAAGAGGGGGGCAGCCCAGAATCAGAACCAGGGGAGTCCAAAACTCCCCCAATATGCAACTGTCACCTTTTTCTTACAGGTTCCCAAAATCCCAAACAACATCCTGCCCAAACTACCCCTCTGTCAGAATCAAGAGCAAAGAAATTAACCCACCAATTGGCCCAGAATGTGCATTATCTTTGCCCCCTTGAGGAAAAGGAGGGAAGATTGTATGCCCCGGTCCAAATACAGGGGCAATGTACATTTTTGGCACTAGTGGACACTGGATCCCAAGCCACCCTTCTCGTCAAAAGGGCCTTTGATCAGCTGAATTCAAGAAGGGGGGAGAAATATCAGATCACTCTGACCCCTCTTCCTGGACAACTTCAGAACTTCAATCGGAAGGAAATTCCTGTCGAGGGGACTGCAGATTTAGACATTAAAATTGTGCGACACAAGGTGAAACACCCGGTCATAGTTGTGACTCCAGAGGGCACACCGCGTTTACTAGGGAATTACATCTTGCGTAGATTGTCTCCCCTCATAGATTGTGTAAACAAGATCCTCTGGACCCAGACTAACCGACCAATAAAATTAAAACATAGTGTCAACAATGTTAGTTTAAATGGCACATGCCACATGGTTGAACAAAAACCTGATCAAATTGAATTCCATTTCCAAAACCACCAAATCACTGACGTGACAGTAATTGCAGTAGGACAACATACTGGTGATGGGAAGTCCTCTCTATTTCTGAAAATCGAACTTCCTTCCAGTCTCAAGGGGCATTCCACGCTGGAAGGGAATACTCTGAAATTCTATACAAATTCACAATCAGAAAATACCACTGCTATAGTCCAAAATGATTAGAAACCAGCTCAAAGCTTGGCTGACCTTCAGAAAATTGAAGAACAGTTGTTCATCCCCATTTAGTTAATTGGGGGGAAGGACTCTGTTCTCGCCCGAGTGTGCGTGAACAACGGTAAGAGCTTCATCAGCGAGGCCATGTTCCGAAAACTCCCAAAAGATCCAGCCATTCCCACATTTAAATTGATAGACAAATGGCAAATGGACCTGGAAACACCCAATTCCAAACATCTCCTGCCTAGCAGGTGTATGCTCAAAATAGGCAACAACAGCATAGTCCATAATTGTTGGGTCGTGCGAGATGCCCCTGCTGCATTTTATTTAGGCAGTGACATTCTCAATCGCTTTGTCATTAGGTTGGACCTAATAAACTTCAAAGCCTGGTCCCGATTAGCGAGTAATCCCATGGACTTTGATCACACAGAGAAAGCATTTCAGTCAGCTCAATTGCTGCCATAAGCAGTTGAAATTCAGATTGGAGAGGAAGTCACCATCCCAGAACACACCTGACAATTCACACTTAAAGCAAAATTAAAAGAGGACAGAAACTGCAAAATCCTGACGCATATGTTCACCCCAATGCCCATTTCCATCAACAAGGTTTGGGGTTAAACCCAACACCACTTGTCAATAGAGAACACAACACCATTGCAATAGTGGTGGATAACAGAGACCTTAGGAGTATCACTCTGGGCACAGGCACCATTATTGGAATGGCGGTTGACGACCGACATTTTTCCATAGATTTAGGAAATGAACTGGTAGGACCAATCCCCAATGACTGTTTTGACAGTGATAGCGACAATAACACAACACCAGACAGGATCTTCACCCGGCATGGGGGGAATTCCCTGGTGTACTCTTTCTACTATTATGGTAAGGAAGATGTGACCTGTGACTTCAGGAGGAATGAGGTGATCGTTGAAGTCCACCAGGACTGCCTTCCCCACCTGAAGCCATCAGTCCAAGTCAGTACTGTAACCAGGGACTTCTCCACCCAGCTGGAGGGGGCCGCTGAGATAGCCAAACCAGAAGACTTTCCAGGCTTCAGGCAGATTGTTGAAGAGAGAGTCAATCTAGCGGATGCCTGTGAGACTCTGGAGCAGAAGAAAAATTGAAACAAGTTTTCTTAGATTTTCAAGATCTCTTTGCGGTGGAGTCGTATGATTGTGGTTGCACCGAAATCCATACAATAACAATTCCCACGGATCCTGGCATGACTCCAGTGTTTGTGAAGCAATACCGCTTGCCTCTCGCATCAATGGAGTCCCTTACAGAAATACTTAAGAACCTTGAGTCCTGTGGGATAATTCGTCCAGTCCACAGCACCTTCAATAATCCGGTGCTGGGGATTTTGAAACCAAATGGCCAGTGGAGACTCTGTGCTGACGAAAGGGAGTTCATTAAACGGGTCCACACTTCCCGATGGCCTCTTGCCTTCATTGGCCAAGGGCTGGCCCAAATCCAGGGTTCAAAGGTATACACTGCCATTGACCTGACCAATGGGTACTGGACTGTACTTGTCAGTAGGAAGGACCAATACAAGCTGGCCTTTACCTCCGGGGGGCAGCAGTACCCTTGACCCGGACTCCCTTCGGATACATCAACTCCGGCAACTAATTTAATATCTTTCTGCATAAGGTCATGCCCGACTTGGATGAAAGAGGTAACCTAGCCTGTGTAGATGATATTCTACTCAAAAGCTCAACTGTGGAGGAACACATAGCAGTGATCTGTTATGTTCTGACACAGTTGAGGGCTGCTGGAGCAAAGCTCTCTTTCCATCCCAGAACAGACCTGACAATTCACACTTAAAGTAAAAATCAAAAGAGCACAGAAACTGCAAAATCCTGACGCATATGTTCACCTCAATGCCCATTTCCAACAGCAAGGGTTGGGGTTAAACCCAACACCACTTGTCAATACAGAACACAACACCATTCCAATAGTGGTGGATAACAGCGACCTTGGGAGTATCACTCTGCGCGCAGGCACCATTATTGGAATGGCGGTTGACGACCAACATTTTTCCATAGATTTAGGAAATGAACTGGTAGGACCAATCCCCAATGACTGTTTTGACAGTGATAGTGACAATAACACAACACCAGACAGGATCTTCACCTGGCATGGGGGAATTCCCTGGTGTACTCTTCCTGCTCTTATGGTAAGGAAGATGTGACCTGTGACTTCAGGAGGAATGAGGTGATCGTTGAAGTCCACCAGGACTGCCTTCCCCACCTGAAGCCATCAGTCCAAGTCAGTACTGTAACCAGGGACTTCTCCACCCAGCTGGAGGGGGCCGCTGAGATAGCCAAACCAGAAGACTTTCCAGGCTTCAGGCAGATTGTTGAAGAGAGAGTCAATCTAGCGGATGCCTGTGAGACTCTGGAGCAGAAGAAAAATTGAAACAAGTTTTCTTAGATTTTCAAGATCTCTTTGCGGTGGAGTCGTATGATTGTGGTTGCACCGAAATCCATACAATAACAATTCCCACGGATCCTGGCATGACTCCAGTGTTTGTGAAGCAATACCGCTTGCCTCTCGCATCAATGGAGTCCCTTACAGAAATACTTAAGAACCTTGAGTCCTGTGGGATAATTCGTCCAGTCCACAGCACCTTCAATAATCCGGTGCTGGGGATTTTGAAACCAAATGGCCAGTGGAGACTCTGTGCTGACGAAAGGGAGTTCATTAAACGGGTCCACACTTCCCGATGGCCTCTTGCCTTCATTGGCCAAGGGCTGGCCCAAATCCAGGGTTCAAAGGTATACACTGCCATTGACCTGACCAATGGGTACTGGACTGTACTTGTCAGTAGGAAGGACCAATACAAGCTGGCCTTTACCTCCGGGGGGCAGCAGTACCCTTGACCCGGACTCCCTTCGGATACATCAACTCCGGCAACTAATTTAATATCTTTCTGCATAAGGTCATGCCCGACTTGGATGAAAGAGGTAACCTAGCCTGTGTAGATGATATTCTACTCAAAAGCTCAACTGTGGAGGAACACATAGCAGTGATCTGTTATGTTCTGACACAGTTGAGGGCTGCTGGAGCAAAGCTCTCTTTCCATCCCAGAACAGACCTGACAATTCACACTTAAAGTAAAAATCAAAAGAGCACAGAAACTGCAAAATCCTGACGCATATGTTCACCTCAATGCCCATTTCCAACAGCAAGGGTTGGGGTTAAACCCAACACCACTTGTCAATACAGAACACAACACCATTCCAATAGTGGTGGATAACAGCGACCTTGGGAGTATCACTCTGCGCGCAGGCACCATTATTGGAATGGCGGTTGACGACCAACATTTTTCCATAGATTTAGGAAATGAACTGGTAGGACCAATCCCCAATGACTGTTTTGACAGTGATAGTGACAATAACACAACACCAGACAGGATCTTCACCTGGCATGGGGGAATTCCCTGGTGTACTCTTCCTGCTCTTATGGTAAGGAAGATGTGACCTGTGACTTCAGGAGGAATGAGGTGATCGTTCAAGTCCACCAGGACTGCCTTCCCCACATGAAGCCATCAGTCCAAGTCAGTACTGTAACCAGGGACTTCTCCACCCAGCTGGAGGAGGCCGCTGAGATAGCCAAACCAGAAGTCTTTCCGGGCTTCAGGCAGATGGTTGAAGAGAGAGTCAACCTAGCTGATGCCTGTGAGACTCTGGAGCAGAAGCAAAAATTGAAACAAGTTTTCTTAGATTTTCAAGATCTATTTGCGGTGGACTCATATGATTGTGGTTGCACCGAAATCCATACAACAATTCCCACGGACCCTGGCATGACTCCAGTGTTTGTGAAGCAATATCACTTGCCTCTTGCATCAATGGAGTCCCTTACAGAAATACTTAAGAACCATGAGTCCCGTGGGATAAATCGTCCAGTCCACAGCACCTTCAATAATCCGGTGCTGGGGATTTTGAAACCAAATGGCCAGTGGAGACTCTGTGCTGACATAAGGGAGTTCATTAAACGGGTCCACACTTCCCGATGGCCTCTTCCCTTCATTGACCAAAGGCTGGCCCAAATCCAGGGATCAAAGGTATACACTGCCATTGACCTGACCAATGGGTACTGGACTGTACCTGTCAGTAGGGAGGAGCAATACAAACTGGCCTTTACCTTCGGGGGCGCAGAAGTACACTTGACCTGGACTCCCTTCAGATACATCAACTCCGGCAACTAATTTAATATCTTTCTGATATGGGTGAAAGGGGTAACCTGGCCTATGTAGATGATGTTCTAATCAAAAGCTCAACTGTGGAGGAACACATAGCAGTGATCCGGTATGTTCTGACACAGTTGAGGGCTGCCAGAGCAAAGCTCTCTTTCCAAAAGGAACAGTGGTGCAGGACCCGTGTCAACTTCTTGGGGCATGAGATAACTCCTGAGGGCCTCTGTCCCCAGGAAAAGAAAGAAGAAGCACTCCAGAAACTAAAAGACCCCAACACGCTGCGGGAACAAAGGAGCCTCTTTGGACTGACTAATTACAGTAGAAAGTTCATTGAGGATTATGCAGAGATCACAAGACAATGTGAGTAATTCCAGAATTACTTCCTGGATTCTGTCAATGCAAGGCTTTCCTGTGGAGGTCGGATATGGCCAAAACAAGAAGAGTCCCCTCGCGCAAGGTCTGGATGACTTGCATGATTGTGCCAGAGAAAACTGTCTCGAGAACGAAAGTCTTAAAATTAAGGACAACATGGAGGCATATCTTAATTCCCCACACAAAGTCTATGAAGAAGACCAGTGTGAGGGAATGCCCACTGTCTATGTGGATGGGTGCTCCTAACATGTTGACAAAAACGGGGAAAAGGAACTTGTGGCCGGCGTGGGGAATGCATGGGTGAATGATGCCCCAGAGCACTCCGCTGGGTACAAAATCAGTCCCCGCCGTAGTCAAGTGGCAAAGCTGACGGCTGTGCATCAAGCCATCCTCACTGCTGTCCAACACCAACTCCATGAACTGGTCATAATCACTGATTCAGATTATGTACGGTACAGGTTCGTGGAGCACCTGGTTAATTGGAAAACCAGAGGCATGCTATGTGCTAACAATAAACCACTAAAACATGGAAAATTAATTTGAAATATTGATGATCTGGTCAACTCGAATGGGATGACCATCTACTGGAAAAAGATCAAGGGTCATTCTAAAGTAGAGGGACCAGACAAAACTGACCAAACTGTTCAGCTGGCCAAAACCAGAGCCATCCAAGGGGATCTACTGGAGGTCGAGTCCCTGTTGTGGGAAATCCAGGTCACTGCTATCACTATGTCCCAGACAAATGCTCAGAATGAACTCTCAACTGCCCAATGGAGTAAGACCCCAGATGCTGATTTGAATACGTCTCAAAAGGGTGATCCACTAATTGGTAAGTTTTATCAACACATTGAGGACCCTGAGAACTTTCCCCTGATGGATACCGATTGCATTGGGAAACAGGACCTCAGAGTGTTGATGAAATGTCCAAAAATGTTCTGAATACACAACGGTTTGTTGGTGAGGAGATCCGTATCTGGCCATTACCAGTGGGTGGTCCCCAACTCATTCCGAAGGCTGCTGCTAAGTCATGTCCATGATGCAGCCACAGCCGGTCATCGGGGGTTTCATACGACATTAGAAATCTTACGAGAGGTTGCATACTGGCCACACATAGGACAAGACCTCGACCAATACTTCAAGGGGTGCTTTGTGTGTGCACAATTTCAGCCAACATCACTCACACACCACGCTCCCCTACAAAAGAGGGGGATGACACTGCCTTGGTCAGATTTGAAAGTCGATTTTATCAGGCCTGTGATTCAATCCTCTAGGGGGAACAAGTACATGTTGACTGTAACATGCTGGTTTACTAAATGGGTGGAATGTCTCCTGGCCACAAATTGCAATGCAGAAACAGCAGCTGCCCTGATAATCAATCACATCTTCTGGCGTTTTGGACTACCCCAAAGGATTGAGTCAGACCGAGGTAGTCACTTCACTAGCGAAGTGATGACAAAGATGTGGGAGATACTTGGGGTAAAAATGAAACTACACATTGCCTACCTGCTGTCTGCTAGTGGTGAAGTTGAGAGGTACAATAAAACCATTGTGAGCATATTAAAAAAGTTTGTGGCAGATTGTGGGCCAAGTTGGGACATTCGATTACCCCTTATCCTGATGGCCATCTGATCTACCCCTTCTTCTGCAACAAAAATGTCTCCATTTGAGCTGATGACTAGACGAAGGATGGTGCTACCTCAGCATCTGCTCTACAGAACCCAAGCGCAGACCTTGATAAATGCCTCCACAACTCATGAGTATGTTGATAATCTGAGAAAACACCTTCAACATGCTTTTGCCTATGCTCAGCGGAATCTAGAGAGATCTGCAGACAGTATGAAGACCCACTATGAACTTAAAACAACTAAAAAAGAATATCAAGTACGAGACCAGGTCTACTTGTACAATTTCCAAAGGAACCAAGCCAAAAAGCGCAAATTCCTCCCAGCTTGGCAGGGTCCTTTTGAAATTGTGGAAAGAATCTCACAAGTCGCCTACAGAATCTGCATCCCCAAGGGCAGTTTGACAGAAGGGGAAGACAAGTGGGTCCACATAAACCAGCTAAAGAGTTGCCACCCCAGGTATACTTTGCGGCAGATAGAAGGGCTTACCGGTAACCCAGAGGGGGAAAATCCGGACAGCTAGATTAAATATTTGTTGATAACACCTGTGAAAATGGGTAAATGACCACTGAAGATAGACGGGGAATATGGCCAATTGTTAAGGAATGCAAGTGTCTTTTCCACTGCTGACATCCCCCAAAAGATGTGTGGACACAGTAGTGGGAAAATTTCCATAACCATGCTATGTTCTGTTTTCTAGCATTTGAACTAAGAATCATCCCAAGAATCACCAAGGAGGACCACTCGGGGACCGGGAGAAAAAAAAACAAGGAATCCAGAGTATCATCCCATCCTAACCTGAACCGGCGAGGAGAGCGTGTCGCCTCAATCACTGACGGGGGAAGCAACTGAATTTCTCCACATGGACAGAAAAGAACATCCCAAACGCCCGACTCCCTCTCGACTGGAAGTCAAAATGAAATTGTGAGGGGGTATTTGTGGGATATATTGCTACACTCTGCTATACTATGCAGCATCACTCTGCTATCTATGATGCAAGAAACAGCAAAAATGGCGGCAACACTTTGTTTGCGCCAAAACCTCCAAAACTGTGTTTTCAACACACAAAAAGATTGCTGCACAACCTGCCACCCATGGTGCACGTGTGGTGGAATAGAGCACACACTGCAGAAAAAGTGCCAGTGGGCTCCATGACAAGCAAACATAGAGTGCAGAGTGAGCAGCAGCACTTTGCAAGTGAAACTCCAACATTTGCCTATAATGACATTTACTTTGCTGCTAAAAATCCAAAATGCCTGTACATAACACCTCTCAACACTCAAAATCTGGCATGGCGCTAAAATTCATTTAACCTAAGGAAGCATTGTGAATGTTTTTTGTATTTATTTATTTGTTTTTGGTTATAAAAGAAAAACCTTTACAAAAGAATAGTGCTTTTCCAAAGATAAAATTGCAATAGGATCTCGGAAACCAGGGAATAACTAGAGTAACTGGAGGGGCCAAAAAGTGTCAACCAGGAAGCTCGATAGGCCGTGTCGTCTTTTGATACTTTGTTAGTATAGTGAGTTTCTCTGAGACTTTTACTATCGCTGCAGCGAGCATAATTTCCTGGCCGGAGATCAGTCTGTTCCAGAATGCATCTTGGTTTAGACTCTCTTCTCTGCTTACAAATCTCCTCAGTAAGGACACTCTTATGGGCCATGTGCCTTCGCACTCCAGCAGTAGATGTTTCAATGTTTGGAGGTTCGAAGTTTTACAAATTTCGCAGAATTTTATTACCTTCTCTCCCTGGTTTCTTTGAGCCAATATTTCTCCTGTCCTGTATAGGCTAGTTTCAGTCTCAGTCTGAGAAAGCTGTTTCTTATCTCTCGAACTGGGAATTTTTCCAGGTAACGTGGCATGGTGCCAAGTTTCCTGTCTACTATCAAGAAGGAGTTTAATGTTTTTAAGTTTCTGACTCCTGTGATTGTTTCGATCCAGTCAGCCATTTTTAGTTTTTTTTTTTACTTCCAAGGGGTTTTGTAGAAGGGTTTCTGTTGGTAAATCAAGCTTATGCAGAATCTGTCCAATCTTTTCTTCTAAGCTCGATAGTTGACTTGATTTTGCTTTCTTTAAATGTTGGTTTATATCGAAAAAAAGAGTGGCCCTGCTGGCTATGATTATATTACGATAGAGCGACAGAAGTTTCCACTCTGCACGGCAGCTCAAGGAGGTCAGGCCTAGTTCGAACCTCAGACTGACTGACGAAGTGCACATTGGTAGGGAAATGGACGATTTCCAAATGAGTCCCTCAATTTTGTTCCAATCGTAGTTCCACAGCAGAGGTTTTGCCTCCAGTCCATAGAGGAGGACAGGAACTGCTTTGCCTACGTAGAATTTCTTGAGTGGGGAAAATGAAAATTTACAAAATTTTCCGTTTAGGTTTTTCATTTGTGCAATAATTTTCGAGGTCTTACTGAGAATTAATGAATTCACCTTGTTGGCAGTTGGATGGGCTAAGACTTCATATCCTAGGTATGTGAGCTCATCTACTCGGGGAATTGCCTTATTGTCCAACACCCAGATCCTTGATGTTACCTTTTTTCTTGGATGTTTGAAAATCAGGACCTTGGATTTTAGTGGGTTAATTATTAGGCCGTTTAACTTGGCATGTTCATTGAGTTTGGACAAAAGATGTTGCAGTCCTAATGCTGTTCCATCCAAAAGAACTAGATCGTCCGCATAGGCCAGCCAGTGTAGTCTTCTGCTGTTAATCCTGGGGCAGATGAGCAACGCCGAGGCCAGAAAGTCTCCCATGTCTGATAGAAATAGGTTGAAAAGCAATGGTGCACCCAAACATCCTTGTCGTACCCCTTTAAGGACCTGGATTGCTTCTGATAGGTTGCCGACGTCATCTAGCCTCACTCTGATCGTGGTATTTTTGTGTAGTTCGATGAGCATAGCCAGCAGGGGGGCCGGAATTCCCCAGTTGTTTAGTTTCTGCCAGAGGAGTGATCTGTCCACAAGGTCAAATGCCTTGGACAGATCTACCCATGCCCCATACAGTAGAGAGCCTTCTTTCTCATTTGAGCTTTCGCTCAGCAGGTTCAGTATGAGGGCATTAAGGCTGGTAGAGAGCCCTTTCCTGAAGCCTGTTTGTTGCGGGGGGAGAATCTCATTTGAGTCCACCCATAGAGAAAGTTCCCTCAATAATATTCTTATGAATATTTTACTGTCTATGTCCAAGAGGGCTATGGGTCGATAGCATGTTGGATTTAGCCTATCATATCATATCATAATCACCGCGTTCTTCCACGACGGTGGGAAAGTTTTTTCCGTCAGGATTCCTTGAAAGAGATGAAATAGCAGTTTTGACCATCATTTTGGCTGATTTTTTAACACCTGATATGTGAAGCCGTTCGGACCTGCTGCTTTTGAGGTAGAGGATGATGTTATGAGTTCTTTGATGTCTTCTTCAGTAAATTCCAGAGACCAAGTGATGTTGCAAAAGCTAATGTCTCTTGAGCCTGTTGCTTCGAAGTTCTTGGCCATATAGTCTACCCACTTGTGTTCCGGCACTAAGTTGCAAAGAGAACTATTTTGGCCAGTTTCTAGTTGATTTAGAGCTGCCCAAAAATTTCTGCAGTTATTTGCACTAAGAAGCAAAAGCATTCTCTCCCCATCCTCTTGTATTTTTAGATGTTTATGATTCTTGGACCAGTTTCGATAAATTTGTTTGGTCTTTTTAAGTTTTTGAGTGCAGCCTAGAGGATCTTCTGCTCTGGTCTGTCTTATGATCGCAATGTTTGTCGCAGGATTCTTTTCCTTTTGAAAGTTTCCTCATCAAAGTGTTGAAGATGTGTCTGTTTCCCCACCAATTGTACTTCACTTGGTCGGCAGATGGACCATATAAACTTTCCGAATCTTTCTGGATGGCACTCTTCGGCCAGTATTGAGGTTTGAACTACTGCTAAACGATCGTTCAAGTTTTCTCCCCCCTGTTTGTACTTTACTACTTTCAGTTTCCCCTTTGAGCACTCCAAGTCCTGTCCGATGCGTGGGTTTGTAGAACACTGAGTTTCAGGAAAGTAGAGTTCCAACCTCGCATGATCACTTCCCCCTTCCCAGTCTAAGGTGAAATGATGTGGGTGCAGGGTAAGTGATGGTGAGGCGAAGATGTAGTCTATTATTGATTGCAACCTTCCCTGACGCCATGTTGGTCCGGGGTTGCCCGTACTGCTATCTTCTTCAGATATCATGTCAAGATCCCATGAGTGAAAGAAGTCCCACCATTGTTTACCTTTCTGTGTGGTGCTGTGTTTAGGTAAGCTGTTTCTCCTATTTCCTACACTAATGAGATCTGTGTTCAGGTCCCCTGCTACAACAATCTGTGCTCCTATGTGATTAATCTTAACCGTGGAGAATAGTTCATTTAGAGTTTCTATGTAATCTCGGAGTTTGGAACTGGCTGGGTTCCAATAGATATTTACCAGAATGAGAGTGGCCCGGCAGTCACTCTGTCCTGTCTCTGCTTTACAGGCCTGGATACCCACTGGATTATTGCAGAGCGTTACTACATTTTTAATGGCGGAATTTTTGGTTGCTATTAACATTCTTCCTGCTGGTCTTCCTTTAGCTTTTTGAGAGGCCTTGAGGTTTTGCACTGTAAAGCCCTCTATCTCGATGGGATTAGCTAACCATGTCTCCTGGAGTAATAGAATATCATTGCGCTCTAAGAGGTCGTTTTTTAGTTGCTTTTTCTTCAAAAAGTTTGGGCCTCTGGTGTTCCAGGAGACTAGTCTAAGGCCCCTCCGACTAAAGACTGTTCTGCTCCTCACCCAGTTTCTGGAGGACTTGCGAGATGATTTCTGGGAGTTTAGTTATCAAATCATCTTTTAGTCTGAGACCACTTGTCGCGTTGTTTTGGAGCCCTCTAGCAATTCCGGCAGTGCCCACCGCGGTGGGTGCGGCTTCTTCTCCTGTCTGTTTATGCCACAAACGATTTCCAGATTTTCCTTCTTCCTCTGATTCGTAAACCCAGAGTCCTTCTTTAGCCAGATCGTCTTTATTGTTAATGAGTGCCTGTTGCGCCTTTCTTGAGGTGAGAGCTATCTCCACAAAGAATGTATCCTCCTTGAATGGGAAGGCTAGGTATTCAATGTCCTCTGAAGCGAAAAGAAAAAGATTATAGTTCTTTTGAATTTCTGACAATAGGACAGATCTACAGAGTGATGTCTTTTTGCTCTGATTCTCTAGTCTAAGCCACAATCTTGGGATTGAAAAGATTGATGCCGCTCCTTCCTCTTTTCCTGCAGTAGGGGTTTGTTGTTTTTGTTCACTTTTCTCTCTTCCTCCATATTGAGGACACATTTCCAGGTTTTTAAATTTTCCGGTCCCATTCCAGCAGTCTACTTCACTGAATAAGAGGCTTGGTGATGTCGCATCTTTGATGGCTAACACGGGAAATGTATTTTTTTCTTGTAATACAGGAGCCTTTTTACCTGACGATTTTAGGAAGATGGGGGCCATTTTTATAGATACTTGCTTGGGCTCCGCACTAAGTCCCTTTCTTGGTTCTTTATGTAGATTTTGTTTTAGGAATATTGGGGCAATCTTAATATTTGTAGAGGCCAGTGCACTTTTTTGGTTGTAAGCAGCTACAGGTAATGAAAATATAAGATCCGTTTGCATGCCGAAATTTGATGTTTGGACCTTGATTTTACTAGGACTCTCCCTGCCCGTTGAGCACGTCTTTTTGCCCTGGGTTCTCTCAGAGGCACACTTGCTTACAAGGGCATCATGTACCTTTGAGGTTTGTGAAGAGTTAATTGCTGGGGATGCAATAGCAATGGAATCAGCTGCCTTTTCAGCTGTAGGAGTAGTTAGATTTTTCAGGAATGTGTCCCTGTTTTCTTTTTTGCCTTATTTTTCTGATTTTTGGGTTTCTTCATCATTCCACCTGACGGTTGGGAAAAGGTAGCCTCTATTTGATTGCCCCTTTTGTTCCTTTTGTGACACTTTTTCCTTCTCAATCTCTGTGGTACCTCGAAATTCTGACTTAAACTGTCGGTCGAATTTTCTTTTTCTTCCTCCTCTTGGGTTTTTTGAGGGCTGTTGTTGATGTCTTCTATATAGTCGACATCAACATTTGCCAGCCTTCGAAATTCTTCCAAGATTGAGTCTGAGAGTGGTGTGTCGTCGAAAAGATCTTTTGGCCCTTCTTCATTTAAAGTCTTGTCCTGGTTTTGCAGTTTTTGAATTTCCGAGGGTATTAGCTTTAAAAGTTCATGGGTAGTAGAATTGCTTTTTACCCCCTCCTTCAGTAGGTTTTGAATTTGGGCGATGTCTAGCCCCTGTTTAATGCCCTCTATTTGTGTTTCTTTTAGAATTGGAATCAGAATGCTATTCATGATATTATTTACAGCAACCATAGCTGATTCGTTTTTAGCGATTTCCTGCGACATTTCCAATAGATGGCCTGCTTGTGTTTGCACCTCTGTTCTCAGAAGTTCGAACACTGAGACCAGAGAATTTAAAACATAGCTCAGGGCTGCCAGTGTGTTTTCGGGTGCCATTGGGGGCCCTTCTGGTGAGATGGCCGATGGCTCTTCTTGTTGGCTACGGTTTCTCGGTGAGATTGCCCTGGCTCCTTGAGTTTTGTTTGTTGAAGTAGCGTTTACTTCTGACCCCTCTGTAAGTGTATTTGTGGCCGGGGTATTGTGTTTACATGTTGGTAATTGCCAAGTAGTATCAATAATGTCCTCTAGGTCGTTGGTACTCTTGTTCCTTTTTCTAGGGAAGTGGTCATTGATTCTTGTCTGAATTTTTTCAGTTGTCAGAGTGTACTCTAGCCCTCTTTTCCATATTTTTTGAATGTTAAGATTGGGGAATCTTCCCGCTGGAGTTTGTTGTGCGTCTGTATGTGTTAGAGTCTCCTGTGAGGTTGCTGGGTCTGCGTCTGAGACAATAGAAGCCCCCCTCCCTGGCTCACACCCTGCCTCTATGTAAGACCCATCTTGTGCATCCATGTCTTCCTCAAGAGGGGAGCTGCGCAGTCTCATTACGGGAGTAACAATTATTGTTTGATGGTGTTGGTACATGCAAGACACAATAGTTATTTACCTGCTTGGTACGCCTCAGACCGCCAAACAGCCGCACAACAGCCAGCGCCCTTTACCCCTGTCGGGCTTAACGCTTTAAGCCTCAGTGCTTTAAGGTCGTGGTGAGTCACGTGATAGATCACGTGTTCAGTGGCAGCTCCGCCTCCTCCAGGAAGCGAGCAGATGCAGGCAAGAGCCCCTAGGCGGCTCGCAATGCCGTTTCTCACAAAGGCAGAACGTTCGTAAAAATGAAAGCAAATCCCTTCACATCCAACAGCACTCGCCACTCGGGCGGAAGCCTCAGTGCTTTAAGGTCGTGGTGAGTCACGTGATAGATCACGTGTTCAGTGGCAGCTCCGCCTCCTCCAGGAAGCGAGCAGATGCAGGCAAGAGCCCCTAGGCGGCTCGCAATGCCGTTTCTCACAAAGGCAGAACGTTCGTAAAAATGAAAGCAAATCCCTTCACATCCAACAGCACTCCTGTCAAAAATCTGTGTCCAGTACCCTGGGCTACCTGTGAATGACAGTTCCTGTCACAAATCGGAGTGCAGCACACTGGGCTCTCCTGATTAGACTTTAAAGTTATCTAAACTAAAAGCCTGATGGATTAGCAAATATAAAAGTATTGTTGATGAAAGAAACACAGATCTCAGTTATTTTTGATTCCACAGGTTTAAATCTAAGAATGCAATTTACCTATGTCATCTGATGCAACAAGTTTGTTTCTGCTGGATTTTAAGTCAAGAAACTAAGAATAAATAAATAAGCCTGGCTGGTCCTGCCAGAAGTTGAAAAACAGGTTTTTCCACCCAAGAGGAGGGCCTTCCTCTCAGCAGATACTCATTGACATATGATAGTTTCGGGGTAGGACAGACTTTTGTCTGCAGCCAGAGACCGAACAATGGTAGATTCTCCAGGCCAGGAAATGGATGTGTGAAGAGGTCATAAACTTGTCTTGCAGAAGGTTCCCAAAGGTGGGGGCTACTCCTTGAGTTCCAGGGAGAGACAAAAGGCAGACCATTGTCTGCTAAGAACATATAATGAACAATTTTTAGAGACTCATAACTTGTTATCAGGAATGGTGAAACTATAAAAAGGGCAGATTGTTAGTCTAATTTTTGGTGCTACATTTCAAGATGTGATGGAGCTGTGTAGCATATTCGGAACAGGAATGCAAATATATGTGGTTTCATGGGACCTGAATTTATTCTAGAATTGTTAATCTTTGCACACAGATTTCAATGGTAAACACACATAATTGTGGAAATTTGGAGAAAGATCTCACACCTCCTGGATTTTGAGGAACAGATACTCCATAACATATGTAATCCCTGTAATCCCTGTATGTGATTTGTGTGATTTTTGTAGAGGTTACAAATGTATAAATATGTATTTAGGACAAAATTCGATTTCGATACTAGTGGCTAGGGGAGGTTTCTAAGGATGGTAAAAGCCAAACCATGAATGTGATATCATCTGTCTTGGATCCAATCACACATGTGCAAGGCAGAGAAGAGACTCTGATCCAATCCCATTCCACAGGGGCCAGTTTAGTTAAGTCGGCCCATACACCCATTTTTGTGATGTCATTTGAAAGGATAGATGGAGACAGCTGACAACACATACTCACTCACTCTTCTGATTCCAGTGAAGCACACTGATCCAGCATTCAACATCCAGCATTTAACATCCTTCCAGATCCAGATGCCAAGGACCAGACCAAGCAGCAGCTGAACCATTTTCAGCAAGGCCTCAATCCTCAACTTATTCTCACAACCCAGTGAAGTGCTGTGGTGTGAGAAAGCATCCTGAAACTAGCATCCTGAAACTATCAGGCTTGATACCATAATGCTTGCCTGATGAACTCGCAATCCCACTGAATTGAAATATCCAGAAAGAAGAAGGGCAGATCCTGTGCAGTTCCGATGACCGGCCTAGCTGATCCAGTGCCGCGCCTGATGTGCTGTCTTTCCTTGATAGACCAAATCCATTGACCAGAACCGTGACTGTCCAAAAATTTTAAATCCCAGTGGATTGTGAGTATTAACAGGATGCTAGAGAACTATTGTATACCTTGCTTATCTTGTTCCACTCTGTTCTCTGCACTATCCCTACTTTCATAACCAGTAACTGTGTCAAAATCGTTAGTGCTATCTTATTCTGTCTAGTTCGCTAAAGCGCCATTTTCATAGTCATTTTTATTTGTGTAACTCTGATCCATAAATCCCACTTTGATTCTTTGGACTGGTGCTGCCGGGAAGGTGATGGGGATCTGTTACTGAAGTCATGAATCAGTCTCAGAGCATACTTTGTCCCAACTTGGTTGCCTAGACTGAACACTCTAGCCCTGAGTAAAAGCATAAGCCATATTTTCGGATGCTAAACTGAAGTCCTTGTCCAAATTCATGTCTTTATTT
This sequence comes from Ambystoma mexicanum, assembly GCF_040938575.1. Classification (NCBI taxonomy): domain Eukaryota; kingdom Metazoa; phylum Chordata; class Amphibia; order Caudata; family Ambystomatidae; genus Ambystoma; species Ambystoma mexicanum. The sequence goes on along the minus strand of NC_090926.1, from coordinate 696,279,683 downwards.
TCGAAAAACACCTCTCACTAAAACCTCCATAACTCCCTCTGTTTTTTAGATAGAATGAAATTTCACCTCCCACTTGTACCTAACATCCTCAGCTACATCTATAACTGCAGTGTGAAACAGTGTGGTTGACTCGTTAAATCTAAAATTACATAAGTAAAAGTTTGCAACAAATGTACATTTTCGAAAAGTTTTACACATGTGAATTAGCTTTAAATTATTTCCCACTTTGACTTTGAGATTCTAATTGTTTTCTTTTAGTTAAATCTTTGTTTTTGCTTGCTTGCATCTGTTCAAAGTGGCTCCCATAGAAATGTATAAGAATTTCAGCATTTTTGAACATATTTTGTGTTTTTGCTCAGCCAATTTCAAAGCCATCCTGACAGTTTAAAAATCAAATCTGTTTTTCTCTTGTGTGTAAGGGGGGAAGGTGGGAGTGATATTCTGTTTGGTCTGCATTATTCCTAAGTACCTGCTCTCTCCTTACGTCTATTTAAATTGCCTATTTGTGGGTTGAGGGGTGTTGCAGGGGGAACCCCTCACCATATTGCTATCTGTTCTAAACCAACCCAAAAGTATTCCTCTCTTTGCTGCATTATGTTTGTGTTCATTACTTGATTCCTAGTGCATTAAAGATATTATTCATTGTTCCTGTCACCCCATTGGTGATTGTTGTTACATATTAAAAAATATATTGTGATGTTAAATCCTAAACAAATAAATCAATAATTACCTTTACAACTAGCCTGATTCCTGCTTCAGTGTAACCTGCAGGGTATTTTGAGAAGGGTGTGATATGTAAGGGTGTGTTCAGTATATCATTCAGAATACTGAACTTTTAGACAAAATTAAATAAGGGTTTATTTTGCGCACTACATGCTGGGCGAGACTTGGGTGTGCGCCTAATTGAATCCCTTTAAAGCTGCAGGTGAAGTGGCTACTCCATTCCTGAACAACAATACAGCTCACAAAATACATATTTATGTAAATGGTTATACAGACTGAGAAAAGTGCAAATTAAGTTCAGCTTTTTCCCTTGAGAGTCTGCTCCAGCTGCCTTCAGTCATGTAGCAATGCACTTCTCTGTAGGTGCTGAAACCAGCTGCTGAGGTGTGGCGTGCAGGCATTCCACAGCCCTAAGCCCTTGCATAGCAGCAATGATCTCCCCTAGAGGATTTGCCTCAGAAGAGAGGAAAACACAAGGTCAGAGCAGGTACCACTTCCCTGCACCCAATGACACTACACCCTGTGCCCCCCATGACCGGCAAGCAACAACTGCAAGCAATGACTCGCCATCCTCCCATCTCCATGTCTCCCTCTTCACTTATGCAGCTGGACCTGCTCACCTCAGGCCACTGCACCATCCATAACGCCACCACAGTGTGCCCCCTGGGTGCCATGTAACAACTGAAATCAATGACTCATCAGGGGAAACTGGAGTATCAGAGTGCCAGCTATCCTGAGTGAAACATCAGAGGGTTCCAGACATCAGATGATCTGAATGTTCATCTGGCCCTATACTCATGTTGGTCAAATGATTAGAATGTCAGGGCCGCTATGGACCACCAACACAGTACCCTCTGGTATCACTCTGGTGAAGCATAGTGCACCATGTCTCGTTCCTGTTACACATGCTCATGCAACACCTCCACAACAGAGTGGGTGAAAGGTGCAGGTGGCATGTACGGCGCAATGGCATTACACATCAGCTGGGGTATGCTGGCCGAACAAGGCCAAAACATGTTTGGGGATGCTTGTGGTATCGTGCAGAAGGGATGTGACCTAGCAGTTCGGGCTGGACTGCTCCTTTTGGGGTGGGACCAGGCCTGATTTGCATATGGTCTTTCCCCTTCTGTAATGGCTTGGCAGGTGAAGAACGATGGTCTGGAGGGTTGCCCAGAGCAATGCCAGAGGTTAAGATTAATTCTAAACATTCCTGCCATCACCTCTTTGTTTTTGTACGCTGGCCCTTACCTATATATCGCCAGAGGCTTAGGTTTGACTCACCAACTCGTAAATGTTGGTCTGTGTCACAAGATGTGTAGGGTGGGTTGTGGACATGCCCACCTGGCGGTACTATGTGGTCGGGTTATACTGAGGACAGTCTACCCCAGTTGACAGTCACACTGGGAGCTGGGCCTCTTTCCATGTCTCTGTCCTGGTGAACCCTGAAAGATGCAGGGATGTTTTCCAGGGGAGTTTGTGCTGGTGGTCAATCACCCTTGGCCACGTGGACAAGTTCAAACTGGAACCAGGGGTCAGTAACACCCACCCTCAGAGTGAATAGCAACCTGCCCCATGAGCCTTTATAAGCTAAACTGGAGCCAGTTACGGTGCACCACAACAGAGATAATTTTCCCTGTATTAGCTGGATATGCCTGGGTGCCGGTCCTGCAAGGGGATCTGCTGTGTCGGCTGACCAGACTGCCCATTGTATCAAATCCCCACATGTTGGTCTCTAGATGGAATCATGCCCTCTTCAACTCATTCTTCAAATTACACTTCATCTGTCATTCACGGTACTTGTTGGATATTTGTGTCAAAATCATACTCATTCTTGGATGCAGTAAACCACCCGCTTGGTGTTGCATTCCCAAGTACCCAACTCAGAGTTTACCTGATCCCACTGTGCCGGTGGACGCTACAGCCTAACACCATCCATGTGGTGTGCCCTGAACAGAAGGTCTTGTACCCCCTGAGTGATGCTGCGGAGACAGTCTACTGTACAGCACATTTCATGTATGTGTATGCAGTGCTGGGCACCTCCTCCTCCATGTGCTGTTACTGAGGGAATCCTGTTCTGTTACTGCATGCCCTGCACAGGGTGTGACACTAGAAGGACAGGAGGCTGCAGAAACAAGTAACCACCCCAGGTCCAGAGATCCAGTGACGTTGCTGATCGAGGTCTGAGTTTAGGGGGACAATAATAATGGGGACCGTGTGACAGCCCCATTTGTTCCCCAGGGAGGGCTCTGGGGCAATTGACATGAAAATGGCCGTCTGACTGGCGTAGTCTCAGGAGGAGCCCAGAGCTGCAATATGAGATTGAAGTGACGATGATCAATGTGTCCTATAAATGACACATTCAAATTGCAGCTTGCTGCATTTTTCATTGATGTGTAAGCTGAGTGATCCACCAACAAGAGTCACAGACTATTTTCATTCATCCCGATTTCAGACAGAACCTACTGTTGCAGTAGAGGTTGGGGGGAGGCAGCAGCAGCCATCCTGGCTGCATGGTGAGATGGACCCATGTCCTTTTCAACATCCACACTTGGAAGTCCAACAAGACCATTGTGGAATACAACAAACATGTTCCCGGTTCACTTCCTTCTAACCCTGCTAGCAGTACTCTGTGGCAGCATAACAGACCTTCACATGGTGGCGATGGCCAGGGCCGGGACAGGCATATGTGTGTCTTGTGCAAAACCACCAGCCCAATCAAAAGATCCAAAAAAGGGCCAATTACAAGTACAGAAACTGTAACATATGCATGTAGACCTGGATTGACCATGGCTGCTGCCACCAGACTTTCCCCCCAATGATTCCCCTTTTAAAGGATGTGAACTGAACTCATTCCATTCACAGGGAATCAACATAATCCTGTGACATCGATTCAAATCACCACTTCCCCCAAATTGGGAGTGGTCAATTAGCATGCCTGCTGCCTTCCCTGGATGTGGTGGCTGTTTCTCAGGCTCACCCACTTGAACTGAAACATGATTCACCCTAAACTGTGAGCACCATGGTAGGCACAGGAGGTTGACTGGCCATACATCACTATGTATGTTTGCCGTGATGGGGAGGTGCAAACTGACCGAGTGTAGCTGCAGTCACTGAAGCGGCCATGATATGCCATATTGACTTTAGTGAGTCTTGCAATTATTGTATAGAATTACGTTATTTGTTATTCCCATTCTTTCTTATTTAGGGTCACTGTTCAAAGTGTTACACTTTTGGAACCCTATGTTTTTTTTAAGAGGCCTGAACAAGAAAGCCAGCCACTCCACTAACAAAGAGGCACATGGCACTGGCCACAGCCAAGGAGCTTAGATTTACGCACACAAAAATCATCTTTTTCTTTTTCATTTTTAGGGGTAGTAAGGGAGACCATAGGGGTAGCAACGGTGACCTCAGGGGTCGCAGTAGCGACCCCTGGCAACCCCCAAATGACATCCCTGGGTGATGGTCCTTTAGGGGGGGCCTGGCTTTGCTCTAGTGATGGCGCTGGACATTATGAGGCAGAGAACTGGTGAAAATGACTGGACGAAGAGCCCATTGTCAAGTCGAATAAGAACTCCTTAGTTAATAGAACCAGATGCAAGGGCATGGCCTTCATTACTTGAGGTAACAGGTGAGGCTCGACATTGTAGGTCGCACACAGATCCACCGGGTCATAGCCCGAACAAACTACTTGAGAAGCAGTGATCGGGGGAGTGAGCTTATGTCGGGTAGTGGATGTGGGTGTATTTGAGGGCTCACATGGAGAGGCAGTGTAAGTAGGTAAGTTGCGGTGCAGGCATAGATCAAGGATTAGGCTCGGCAGGGAGTTGGAGGGTGAACATAGGATATACAGGAAGAGCAGTGGCCAAAAATGGGTAATAAGCATTGATGCACAGATGCAATAGGCAAGTTTACAGGCTTACCTTTGAGACTCGCCCTAGGAACGGGGAATCGGTCTAATGCGAGGATAGCTGCTGATGGGCTGGCATTCTGGAGATTCATGTGGAGACCGGCAGAGACGATCAGTTGTTGTAGCCTTGAATGCTTCCCTTGCTTGATTGCTTGCAGCACCTCCTGGCTTGGTGTGAAGGGCTGGGGAGGGCCACTCTGTACCCAATCTGCAGGCTGAAGGGAGGCAGAGGAAGGCTGGGATCTCAAAGGAGCTTCCAGAATTATGTTGGCCATCTTAAGGTGGTGCAAATGGACTGCGATCCCAATGGAATGGCAAATACTGTTCATGCCGGGCTCCCAAGATGGACGGGCGCCCTTGAGAGTAAGATGACCTATATGATCAGAATTGTTGTTGACTTCTTTGTACTAAAGATTGAGGCTACACAGATTTGTTTTGTTAAATTACAAGCTGCTGATCCTAATCATTTTTTGTTCCATGTTAATATGGTATTAGATGCTACTCAAAAATAATATCTATTTTTTTGTCCACCTCCTTAGAATATTTATGAGCAACATTAAGTATTTTCTTTCAAATGTAATAACTCATCATTTTGTGTTGTTAAATTAAATCTTTAGGGTGTGTCTGGGACAGTAATTTTAACTACCTAGTGGATACACTTCTTTCTACCATTTATGTAGAATATTATCATGGGTTAAAACCTTTTAAAAAACGATGTCACCAATACCAAGCACTTTCCGTGTCAGACAGCAGCAAGAACAGTCATTTTCAACTTAATTTGTTATTGACTCACAAGATATTAGGATCCCAAACTAAAATTGAGATGGAAGACAGAACGTGTCGGTTTTGTAAAAGGGAAGATACTATAGACATACTCAAACATATGTATTAACATTGAATGTCAAGTATTGCATGACATTAGATTTTAATTTTAATATCAGGAAATGTATGTATAATTCTGCTTCTTTCGAGGACATTTTTTGTGGTCTCCTCTTTTATAGGAAGCCGATTGTATTAACTTAAGCTGTGATTACATTGTGTAAACAGGTTTTCACACATTTCTATATGATTAATAAGGAATTATAATTGTTGTGTGTTTAAGTACATTTAGTGGAAATGTATGCAAGGTTTAATTTAGCACCGTGTGCACAATAAATACATTAATTAATACATAAATCAATATATTATGCAGTTAATGAAGATTTGTAGGCACAATTAACTTTGCTGAGGAGTAACGTGCTGACTTGAGTTGTGTACCCCTGCAGTTCAGGGTGGCAAGACGGAGCAATACAAGTAGACACTTTACAAAAAGAAACAGCCTTTAGACTCTCACCTCAACTCTACCAGGGACGTCATTTAGGGGCAACTGCGACCTCTGAGGTCTCCCTTTGGACCTCTGTGGTCTCCCTTGTGACCTCTAGAAAAAAAAAAGAACGTCTTTTTTTCTTCTCTTTTATTTGTAATGCAAGCTCCTGGGCTGTGGCCAGCACCATGTGGCTCTTTACTTCTGGAGTGGCTGGCTTTCTTGTTCAGCCCCTTAAAAAAAGAATACAAATAAGAACAGGAGTGCCACAAGTCTAACACTTTCAGCACTGACCCTAAATAAGAAAGAATATGAATACCAAATAATGTGTCTTTCTGGAATTCTATACAATAAAAGCTAGGCTCATTAAAGGTTTATTTCAGGCACACTTCAGGGGGTGAGTCACTGATTTAGTCTGTTCTTAAACGCCTCAACTCAGCCTTTCATCCTTCTGAGTTCGATAAATGATAACCAACACAGGTTGGGTGATATTGGGTGTATATTTTTTCTATATAGCGCTTAAGCGTAACTGCTATATAATAACACATCATTTTCATTTGGTCATGGACGTCTTTTTTCATTCACAGTAATTTGGTAATATGGGCCTATACACACTGATCTTATCGATACACATGGCGATCCATTCTTGTATGAAATGTACATCACATTATAGTGATATCGTAACCATATTTTTCATAGTGTACAATGCTATGTGATTCCACTTCCTGTTTTGTCAATGGGTGAAAGGTTGTGTTCCATCACGCTACCGGGGATATCACTTCAGGATGGGGTCAAATGACATCACTTCCTGTGATGTCATCAGGGGTCATTGGTCGTGTGATGTCACTTTTGATGTCACTTTTGCTCCCCTTTGGCATTTTGGTGAAATGACATCCCTGGACCCTACTCTGCTTCTGGGAAGACAGGCACGTACAACGGACAGAAAAAGATGGAACAGCAGGTCCTCAATAGACTGCTGCCCTGCAAAGAAGTAGAAGGCGACAGGCTCCGTTCATCATCCGATGTAAACTTGTTAAGGTTCTATTTAAGCAATAGAACTCTCGCGGTGGGGACATTACTGACTCTGGTAATGCCCCGGGCCGATAGGTAAGGACCCGATCAAAATGTGGGACGGGAAAAAAAAAAAAGAAAAGTACCTGCGTCCCCGGCGGGGGACGAGGGAAGCCCCCAGCCGTGAGGAGGTTTCCACATGGCTGGAGGCTTCCCTCGTCCCCCGCCGGGGATGCAGGATCAAGAAGGTAAGTTGGGGGGGGTGGGTGGGGGGTTAGGAGGGAAGGGAAAAATAAAAAAAAATTAAAAGACTTACCCGAGTCCCCGGCAGGGGGCGAAGGCAGCCTCTGAGCCACGGGGAGGCTCAGAGCGGGGATGGCCTCACTTCGAGCCTCCTCATTGGCTGAGGGGCTGCCACGCCCCCCGCTGGGGACAAAGGCAGTGGAATCCCGACGGAGGGATTCCGGCCGGGTAGGGACCTGGCGAGAGCCAATCAGAATGCTTGTTGCATTCTGATTGTCTCTCGCCGGGGTACTAATTTCCAATGAAAAGTTGTCTTTTTGCATTCTGCCTGGTAACAGGGTCCACACTCCTGCATTCTGATGTGAACAGAGGGCAGCCATTATTACTTGCAAGCTGGCACCTGCAGTATATTAAGGTATTAAAAATGGTGTTTCACGTTAGGTGTAAGAATTGTCCACTGACAGAGCTGGGATGTTATTGCTATTCTTCCTTAATGAAACAATTGGACTGCAAGGACCATGCTCTCCTTCTCCTTCTCTTCTGTCTTTAGGACCCAGTTCTGGTGTTCAGTTGGTGATATATCAGCAACACAATTTCAGTATATTGGTACATTGTTCCATTGCAAAACAAACGGCTTCAAAGTGTTATTTATTTTCTTCTGCATGAAAAAGATCAACAGAGAGAAAAAATGAAAGATGAATGAAAAAATACTTGCACAAATCAGGTATTGTGGATCCCCAACAAAAAAAATAAATAAAATAACAACATGTTTTTTCACCACTATGCACCATTAAAAATTTGGCTGACAAAGTTCACCAAAATAAATGGAGGCATTTCGTGTATCAGTACTTTCTACAGTTTTATGGCGCGAGCTGCTAGACAACATAAACACACTTGAGTTGTGTGCAATTATGTAGTCATGTTACTACAGTATACAGCAGAAACGTAGCTCCTTGCTTCTTAGCTAACTGAGCTTAGCACCAAGCCAAAGACTTAGAAATAGAGCAATGCTTTTCACACTAGGATTGTGGCTGTCACGGTCAGCTACATATTTTACTCTGAGAAAACAGTGCACCCACAGAAGAGGATGATCAGACAGCAAAACAAGGAGGTAATGTGCCAATGCTCCGTGTACAGTTTCCTGCACAGCAAGTGTTGTGTGTAGGAGAGGATAGAGTATTTTGTTAATTATGTACTTAGAGTCTGTCCCAGAAACTTGTTTTTGCTCATACAATGAAGTACAGAAACGTAAAACTTTTTCATGCTTTGTTCATTAACAGATCTCGTGCAGGATCATTCATTTTAATCCTTTCGGTGGTTTCCGAATATTCTCTGATGAGACCTCTGTTTATATTATCTGATAACATTTAATGAATACTATTCCTGCCTACCACAGATTCCTCATTTTAGGAATATGCTCCCAGATACCACACTGGCTTCGTGAACCGTTTCAGTGACGAGGTGGAACACTACGGCTCTGCATTTGCTACACGTCATTTGCACACCATGGCCCCTGCCCCCGCATGCATGACACTATCAGAATGCCACTGCTTTCTCTTTTAGTCACTTCATCATGTCTTCCACCAAGGACAATGACTTGAAGTCCATTAAAGTCTGAGGGAAGCTGAGGTTGATGCTCGATCCAAAGGCAACACTGCATTTGGTGCCTGTATGAATGTGTCTTCTGCCAGTCATTGCATCCAAATACTGTAAGTGACCATAAAGCCAACGTGTAACCACCCTTAAAAAGGTGATTAGACCTATTTCAAGACTTCAGAGATCTCTAGTGTTAAGATGGATTTCTGAACTCTGACCTGGATTTAGTGACTTTTGTTATATTCATTGTATTCAGTGCATTAGGTTCTTTATTTTATTCTTCTCTGTCATAGATTACCTGCTTGACATTGACATTGACTAGCCATGGGCTAAAGTATTCCATCATCGTATTGAACTCATGATGTGGTTCATTTTATTTTAGTTCATTAATTTGTTTCTTTTGTTTTGTTTTTTCATTTTTTATTTAGTGTCAGTTATTCCGCCTAAGGGCAGGACTCTGTTTTAGTTTGACTTTCCATTCCAATTAATACTGTTGGCTTATTACACCATTCCCAACTCATTCTAATTTGGGGTTGGCAGCCTCCTTTTTACACGTTGGATCTCTGACGTGCAATACTATGTGTATTCACTTTGTGTTTACTTCAGTATTATTAACGTTGCCGGCATCATGGCGTTGATATTTGCTTTCTCTTTAACCCGTTACTTTTCAACGTTCCAGATCACGTGCCTTTAGCACATGATCATTATCTGGGTATAAACAAAGCGTCTGCTGCTGCAGTACGCCTAACCAGTTTGAGTCGTCACGTCCGTGAGAGGTTTTTTATATACTCCGGTGAATTGAATTGAAGAAAGTGTTCTCTCCATGTATTTGTTGTTATGAATTTTGGTCCACTTTTTCCGTATTTCTTTATGTTGTTAGTTTTTGTTAGACTAATGATTAATACCGTTTGACCTCTACTTTGAGAGTCTATATTTCATGTAAAAAAAATGTTTCCTGCTGTTTGACCATCCGTTTTGGCCTCATGCAGTGGCTCATCCCCAATTGAAGCTGTTTATCAGTTAGATGGTTTCCATACATGGTTTGACTTTTTAAGTCTCCAAGCTACATGAATAGATTCACTTTGGTCGCATGCAGTGGCGTGTTCTGATTTGGTGTTGTGTGAACTTAAAGTGTCTATACCAGATGAACAGATTGACTTTATGATTTCTTCTTTTTTTCCGGTCTCTGGTTAGATACAGTGCCTTAGCTGTCCAGACCTATCTGGCCTTTGACATTCTTTGGGCGCTTCAGAAGTGAAAGTTGACCTCCTTGGGAATTTGTTGACTATTTATTGACTGATCCTTGTTGGACCCCAGAATTGTTCCTTAATTGTTTCATTGATAAGCATGGTATTTAATCCATTTTAGTGTCCTTTAATTTCGTTACCCCTAGGTTATTTACATAACATCTTCCTAGTTACTCTCACTTTACAGGGTATTGACTATCCATTTGGAATTAGCCAACATGTATCCTAGCTGGAATTGGATCCGTATTTCCATTAGATCTTCAGTATCTTTGTTGCTGTGAATTTATCAATCTTTTGTTCCTTATCAGCTTGCTTTACAGGTAACATTTTCTTTCGATTTATTATAAAATCCTATTTCCCGTTTGAGGCCTTATTACTTTTCTTTCTTGGAGTCACACCTATGAGACGGTGGATGATTATGTCAAGAAATACTTTCTCTGATTGTAAATGTACTAATGTGACTACATATATGTGGATTGTCTCATTGTCTAAAAATTATATTTTATATACATCTTCTTTTTCTGGATATCTCCAATTTTGTGTACATTGTAAATATGATATTGACACTGATGCCTCTTTAATGTATATAATTACAGAGCACCTCATCACATCACAAGAATAACATTTCTTACTAGTGTTTGCTTAACTTTATAACAAATGTTCTATTTCTGTTGTTTTAAAGATTATTCTCATTTATGATGGCCTTATTTGAATATTTTATGTGTATATACCTTAATGCCCACCAGAAGTGTTCTGGTCAACATATTGTGAAACCTGTTTGTTTTGCCTAAATATCTACTCACCTTTTTGAAGTAAAAATTCTAACTACATTTGACTGACTGTGTATCAGTTCCAAAGGTGTGCAGGGGACGGGAGTGTCTTTAGATTTAGACACTTTTTTTCTGTTTCTGGAGGGACAGTAGTTCAGAAGGCCAGCCTAGTTTCTTGGAACAGTGTAACCTCTGGATAAGCCAGACCAATCAGCGTAGCAATGGCGGCGGTCGAGACTAAGTCTCAAGAGGGGCGAGGGTGACTGAAAGACCTCAATGAGCACACAAAGCAAGGACACTTACAAATTACTCCAGACAGTTGTTATATTAAAAATATAGACACATTTATTACAAGGCCTTTGTAACATCGACCATGGCAAAGAATCACAATAATACTGAAGTAAACCAACACATCACAATCAATACAATATATATACAAGACCGAAGGGTCTAAGGCAGTGGTATTCAAACTGTGGGTCGCGACCCCCTAGGGGTCCGCGGGTGCATCCCAGGGGGGCCCTGAGAGCTCAGCATGAAAAAAGATTTTTTTTTTTTTTTTAGATTGGAAGAAATGGGCAGGGGTGGCCCACATGGGCGGGCTGAAGCATGAAACTGTCTCAGGCAACAATGAAAAAGTGGCCCACAGTTGTAAATGGATATTCATTCCTTTAGTCACAGACTGGGCCTCATTACTACTATGGCGGACCAGTAACAACGGTGCTGGTAAGCTACCGGCACCGTTGCTACCGTTCCGCCATAGTAAGAGTTGTGCTCGTGGGTGCTTGACAGCCCCCGCCAGGTCTGACCTCAGCTCGTCGGATGCACCGGCACCGTTATTAACGGTGCCGGTGCATCCGAGCTCCCCCTTCCCATTTGAGCCATATGGGGCTCAAATGGGAATGGGGATCTACCGGCACCTTCGAAAGGGCAATTATCATGTCCGCCTAACTCGGCATGACCTAGTAATTGCCCATTCGCGGGTGCCAGACCCGGATGCAACTCCAGTGGCAGCCGTGCCGGTTTTACCGGCACAGCTACCGCCAGAGTAGTTATGAAGCCCACTGTTTCAATAGTACCCAAAGGGGTGCTTTGTGTTAAAATGTAAGTAAATTGTGATATATTCAGCAACAATGGTCAACATTACTAACTGCATAGTGGCCCCTCACCCATTATGGAGGAGCTAAGGAGCCAGCCCAGTGAAACAGTGAGCACTCCCTCAGCTGCTTTATCCAGCTAATGGAGTGCTCCTGGGCTGGCTGAACTGTCAAAGGGAAACACTGTTTCCCTTTGACAGTTCAGTTTAGTTCCCCAGCCGCACATGCTCACTGAGCCATGCAAGTGCTGGGGCGTTTTGCTTCGCCAGCATTGCATAGCTCATTGGAAATGCTGGCTGGGGCACTGCATGTCTGTATGTCCGAGGGGGAGCTCCTGCGCCTCCTCGCACATACGGACAGAGCAGCTGGAGCAGCACCCACACACAGGCCAATGCAGAAGGTACGTTTATGTTCATTGTTTTTATTTAAACATGTGTATGGATGCGTTATGAGTGAGTGTATGGTGATGGATGCTCATGTGAATGATAGAGTGATTGCTGTATGAATGTGCAGCGCCTTGCATATACACATAATCATGTTCATTGTGTTAGGACCAGTGGGGCCCAGGGGACAGGGATGGTATCTTTTTACCGGACATCTATCATTCAAAACCCTCTGCCTTGTCCACAAGGCTTTCTGGGGCCTCGGTCCAAAATACCTTCAGCTATTCCTCCGCAAATACCTCCCCTCTCGAGCTCTTCACTCCTCTACCTCCAACTCCCTCAGGGTCAGTCGTTTATCAAAGAAACGAGCTGGGGGTAGATCTCCGTCTTCGGCTGGGGCCTCCCTCTGGAACAGCGCCCTGCCACTCTAAAACTTGAGGAGAACCATCTTTCTTCCTGCTCTTATCAGACCTACCCTGTCTGCTGCCTTAAACGTAGCACTTGCAAATTGCTGGCTGCACTACCACTGTTTGTTGCCTTTATTATTTATTTATTGTTATTTATCTGTTTCTCCTCTGCTTCGCACTTTCCACTTCTCCCCCCTTCCATGCACTTTTCCCCTCACACTTGCGCGTTCTCAATGTCACTGGGCCTAGTAAGATCGCTGTTTTATTCTCCTCTGTTTCCCTCCCTTGCCTTGTCACGCTCTGAAACACTTGTGTACGAGCGCGATAGAAATAAAATATCAATGCCTGCCCCCTGGACTCCCAGCAACAATTGCAAACTGTTTGGCTATTTACCCATTTTTTGTTAAAAGTATGCTCTACAATGCAACATTTTAACCTATTATTTAAAAAAAAATTCACAGGGGGAAACCCCCCCGAACCTCCCCTTAATGCCCCTCCACTTAAAAAAGATTCACCAGCCGCCACTGGCCCTCAGACTGTGTTGGGAACGGGATGGGGGAACCGAGGGACTATGGTGGGAGCACAATGGGCGGGAACCATGGGATAGTGATGGGAGCAGAGTGGGGAGAGCCCTGGGTGTGTGATGGGGTGGGGAGAGACCAGCGACTGGGTAGGAGTGGGATGAGGGAGCCCAGCGACTTTGATGGGAGCAGGTGACGGCGCGCAATATAAACTGTCCATTTGGCATTTCTGGGGGGTCCCGACCTGCCCAAATTTTGCTCAGGGGGGCCCTGGCCAAAAAAGTTTGAAGACCACTGGTCTAAGGAGTTAGAAGCATGAAATATGTAGACCACCTAGATAGGGAGGAAAACAGGCAGTGCAAGTAATCATTAGACCCAGTTCGACATCAAAAATACACCTAACTAGGAGGCAGTCCAAGCCCTACAAAGAGAGGAGCCTTATGCTCAATAGTACATGCACACGCTTGTGCCAATGGACAAAATAGGGTCTCTTCAAGGATCTCTGACATTTCAGGAAGGTGGATGAGGCGATGAAGAACAAGTCCCCACTACTCAAGCAAGACCTCCACTTGCGGGCAGAGGCAGGTTGGAGCCGCTGTTTCGCAACAGAGGTAGAAAAGAAATGGGTTCCTGCACTAGGGACCACCAGTTGGGGTATGGACTACTCACTGGTCCTCGACGCAGGCAGAACCAGACTTCGCCAGTTCAGTTCACTTTGCTGGCAGGTTCGGATGCAACAAGCAGGACGTCTGAACACCGTGTAGAAGGTAGCGGGTGTATGATTAGCTCTGTTTTTCCATTTATAGAGAGCACTTCTGCTAGACGGTCGGGAAAAGCAGGATGGGTTCCATGGTCACAGGCTGAATTCTAGTTCAGCTCCCAGAACCAGACATGGCCCAAACTACACAGCTGTGAATTCAACCGCCCACTTTGAGAAGGAAAAGGAAAGAAGACCTAAAATGTATGGAGGCAAGGCAGATAGAGCTATATTTATTAGCCGTAGCAAATAATGTATTGAAACATAGGCTATAAGCAATGAATAACTGGGTGCTTGGACTTCCTCATTTAGTGATACACGGACCCTTCCCTGCTTGATAATAGAAACACGTGAACTTAAGAGAAAAGAAAGTGAGATTCCAGGGCATCTTGAAGACTTTGGCATAGGGACTCGCCCGTTTGGGTAAACCCATAAGAGGCTAGTTGACTGAAAACGACATGAGGACTCGTGAACAAGTATTTAATGGGTCCCCCTTTTTCCTCTTTAGCGGACAGAGTTCCCTCTCCCGATTGATGCGAGGCGGCTCCCTCTTTTTCTGATATTAAACACACAGCGCCGAGAATTAAAAGACACGCAGCAATCTACACACAGTATAACAAACGGTGAGTGGACCACACCAGCACGCCGAATCACTAATGAATCACTGTGAGAGTATAGGCCCACCCGTTTTTGGGTACTAGAATAGCTCAAAAAATGAAAAATGAGTTGGAAGAACAGATACTGTAGGACCTGTTCAAAATGCACAGATGTATGTTTTACTGTAACATGATGTCAATAGACTTTAGGCCAAGATTGCTGTTACTGATCAACAGTTGTCAGAGAGCTGAGCAACATTGTGTAGGTCCTGCGCTAGAGGCCACCGGTTGGGGTATGGACTACTCACCGGTCCCCGATGCAGGTAGACCCAGACTTCGTCATTTCAGTTCACTTTGCTGGCAGGTTCGGATGTGACAAGCAGGATGACTCCGCAGTAGAAGATTTCAGGGTCAAGGGGGTCACAAGTGCAGCGAACTTGCACAGGTCATTGCCGCAGCAGGGCAACACGGTAACCGCCTTTACTCCGGTCCAGGCGCACTCGTCTCACTTCAGACCTGGGAATGCCAACTGTACGAAATTCGGTGTGAGGGTGCCAGGGACACAGAGCAAGCAGGATACCAGGTTTCGAGGGGTTCCTCAAAACAGTGGCGGTGATAGAGCAAATGTCCCGTGTAAGCAGGTCAGCCCACTGGTTGGGCCAGGGAAACTTCCGAAGAGGCTTAGTTGCAGGGTTTGATGACGGTGGAGAGAATAGTTGGTCCCACTATTCCAATGGGTCGAAGCCCCTTTCGCAGACCTTCTAGGATGATCAGATTCAGAGGGGTCTCGCAGGACGACAGCGGGCTCGACTCGGCTTCTTGTTGAAAGATACTTGGCTCCTTATCCTTTGTTCGTGTGAACTCAGGAGATCAACATGGTAGTGGTGTTTTCAGCCTCCTCTTATCCAAAGTTCCCTTCGCGCCAAAACGGAGAGGACCCAATGGGATATCTGCTCACAAACACTCACTCCATACATGGACCAATCAGGGACCACGGTGGTCCTAGACATTCATGACACTCCAGACTCTCTGGCACCCAGGATGTGTATTGGGAACAGACATCCCAGCCCACATCCTGGAGGCACACACACAAGGCATGCAGAAGCCCGTGAAAGCTTTGGGTTTTGCGGGAAAGTGCATGACCAAATAAGGACTGACCCGGGTCGGCTCGACCTGGGGAAGGTGAAGGGGCAAGATGGCCAAAGGACAAAGAACCTCGTGGCATGGCCATTTTGGAGCCAGGCCACCTATTTGTGCCAAACGCGGTAAGCGCGGATAACATGGCAAAAAAGGGTTCAAAACATAAGATAAACGATAGCTGCCACCAGCCTGTGCGTGACACACATGCGAGCGGTCCAGCATGTTAACAATGGGCCCGTCATTAATGGGCCAGTTGTTAGCATGCTCCCCATTCCCATTGAGCCCTATGGGGGCTCGAATGGGAATGGGGATGCACAGGGTCTGGATTCCCTCTACCGCCCAGTTAACCCCCTACTACCAGGGTTGTAATGACCTCCATAGTCTCCTGTTCCGCCCCCAATCCTTGGACAAGCCCCTCACCCTGCCCTGCCTTTCCACGAATGTCCTCCTGCTGCAGGCGATTATTAATTGCACCAAATCCAGTGGTAGAACTGGCATCCACGTCAGAGTAGGGCAAGTAATGTTGCTCCCATGTTTTGGGTGGGGTTCTCCAGCTGCACAACTTGCACATGACCAAGGACAATTTCAAAATGGTGTCCCTGCTATGACAAAATCACCTCTGCTCTGCAGGTGTATAATGATGAGCAGTGGCAAAACTACAGTTCTATCAACCAACAGTGATACAAGTCATTAAGGTTCAACAGGCATGGCTAAAAGATATACTTCCTTTGTCTATTTTGGTCACTTGAGCCGAGGAAAGTCTATACCCTCAGAAGGCATGTTAATGTGATCCCGTGATGACCAATCCGTGGGAAGGGGCTAGGCTTTGTGTAGGGGGGATCAATCAATGTCCAATCTAAATCAGTAGCCAATGAGCAGGCACATCCTAATGTTGATATTTTGGGGTGTAACTTGGGGGTGGGGGTTTAAAACTGGATGCACAATGTGAAGGGGGAGAATTAGAATTTCCAGGAGCGAAAGGGGAACCAAAATCGGGAAGTAAAAACAGGAGAAGGGATGGGTGCCATCCAAGACATGGACCAGGAGAGATATAAAGCAGGACCGGCACTGAGGCCATCCATGACAGATACCAGCAGAGGCAGATACAAGAGCTTGGAGGGTCGTCCATATCCAGGCCCCATTGCTTCTCATGAGATGACCCAGGTTGACTAATGACTTCTCCTGTGCACAAACCCAGAGAGATCCAAAGCAAGTGTATTACTGCAACAGAACAAACCACTGGAGGGTATCTATTTGCATTAATATCTTTCCCTTATATAGATTTTAATGGGGTGGGTATACAGAAGTAGATCCCTACCATTTCCTTATTACTTAATCATTGAATTAATTCCCACATAGCCAATGATTGTGGGGTGATCGCTGGTCAATTAAACATTTCTTCTATCTGTCCCAGTTCTGATATTTATATAGTTGTTACAGTAACTGTGGATCACCTATTGCACATGTGCCTGAATGATTAAGCAAAGTGAAAATAGCTGACTTAAAAGCAAGCATCCTTCTCTGTACAGAATGTGCAACGAACTACAACTTGAAAGGGGGACATTTTCACTGCATAGTGGTAAAGGGAAAAGGTTTTCATTACATGCTGAGAAGAGCATTTCATTAAGGGGCTTATTCATGGAATTATTTGCTCCAAAAAATGGGGATTTGTGCGCCATTCTGCCTGCAAATCCCCATTTGTTAAACAGGGATTTGCGGGCAGAATGGCGCACAAATCGCTGTTTTTCAGCACAAATAATTCCATGAATCAGCCCCTAAATGTTGTGGTAGAATATTTTTGTAAATGGAAAGAGTACAGGGATGTCAAAGATAAAGTGCACGGAGCAGGTCAACTACTTTTGTTCAACCAAAGAGTGCTGCATTTTTATTTAAATTACACCACATACAAATGAAACTGCCAAGCAAAATGTTCATGCCATGTTCCAGGGTGCTGAATTAATAATCTTTACAGTAGGGGTAGTCTTGTGAGCGACCCAATTATATAAAGTATTCACTAGATCTGTGTTTCCTTTTAACATGTGACCCGGGGGAAATAGGGACCCAAAGTGGAAAACTGTGCATGTGGTTGTGTCTTATATCTTATGTGAATTCACTATTATAGAAAAACGAATTTGTAGTTTTCACTTGTTTGTCTGTAGTGAGAATGTTTGTCAGGAAGGAACGGTTTTGTGCCACAGAATGCAGTTGTGTGTTTCTTGATAATAATTTTGGTGGATAAGGATTGTGTCTATTGATTAAATAAAAATACAAATACATTCTTTCTGCACCCCAGTCTGGCTCTTGGCTTCTATATAGAAAAAGGTGTGGGGGAATACAGTGGTGTTATATACATCAAAGGCAGAGTTAGCTAAAAATCCGATCCAATGAATGGATCAATTGGTGTGGTGGCCTTGATTGCGGGGAGAATTAACTATCCAAATTAATTGTTTCCCCATAAATATATTCTACATGGTCAACCATGAGTGGTACATCATTCTACCAATGTCTGTACATACTGCACTGGTTTTATGTCCAAAGATACTGTGCATTTACAGAAAGTAATACTTTACAGGGACTTAGTTTATCTATGTAAGGTCCGCAATATCAGGCTGTGTACTTAAATACTGTAAACATAATGTTCTGATTGTTTTACACAGCATTTAAAGATCCCTGTGAGATCCAAAAGAAAAAAAAAGAAACAGCTTTAATGCACAGATGATTTCTTCTAAAATAAATATTTGTGTTAACTCAACTTGTTGTTCTAATGTTTTATTACTTTGTCCCCCATCTAAAACCTAACTCAAACTCTGATAATGTATTGGTTTAACATAATGTAATTCACTATAGGTTTTTTTGTACGTTACACATTCCCTTAGAGTAAAAAATCAGAGCACCTATTCATTCTGTTGCTCTCCCATCACCCAATGTGAATCCACACTCTGCCTAAAGAAAGACTGGCAGACTTTTCATTCTGGTCCAAGATCCTTCTATTCTTTGACCTAGAAAATGTTCATTGTGTGTCTGTAACAATATATTCAATTGATTCCTGACAGCGTGTACTTCAGACAATCTCAAAACCAGTTTCTAATAGTTTATAAAAATCCTTTTGGTAGTAGATTGTTAACTCATCTCTTTCTTAGGAAGGATTTCTTTTTTCAAGCTTAAAAAAACAGTATTCGCTTTTGAACATTATTGAATTATTGTGCTTCAAATTAAAAACAGATGTTCAAGGTTTACTCCTTGAGATTTGGGCTCTCAGGTAAAGACTGCCTCTACACATTAATTTCAAATAATTTCACGTTAAGATATCATATTCCCTTACCATACAATTTTGAAACACTGAAAACAGCAGTGCTGGAACGATGACCAGAAAAAAAGACAATATCAGATGTACTGTTGTTACACAATATATAGCATTATTTGTCCTGATTCTAGTTTTCAAGCCAGTCTGATTTAAAACAATATAGTTGAACTTAATGTAGCAGAACTCTCTAGTACAGTGGTTCACACCATACCATTAATCACTAAGAACATATTATTAGCCCAACAAAATATAAGGCTTATTTATATAGTGGTGTATAGGCATATTGCTTCCCTATAAGAGAAAAATTCAATTCCTTGCTCCTCTCATCATCTAAAACTTGCATTGCAGGTCGGGCGACATTTCTCCTTTTAATCAGAACAACTTCTTTACTGTTTTTACTGTCGATATTGGAATCCTCTTGTGAAAGTCCACATTTTTTCAAGCTTATCATATGGTTACTGTTACATTGAAGGACACAATTTAAGGGCTGCTTCAAAAAAAGCCTGAAAGAAAAAAGTAGGCCACCATCATTCCAGATTCAAAAAAGATTCTTCAAAGACTGCCACTTCCGTAGCGCCGAGAAACTAAATTGATTCTGTATCAGCCTTCTCCAAGATTGAGATTCCCCTGATGGCCAGAAATCTGAGCAGGTAACGCCTTTGATATTGAACTCTGATATGGGCTCTGGATACTGTTACAAATACCATTCCATCACCTGCCAATCCTTTTCTGGTAAAAACATTTTCAAACATCTAAACATCTTTCATTTCACTCATTGTTCTGTTGACATCAGTCAGGATACCTTCTAAGAAAGTCACGCAAAGTGTGGCCGATGATGCCATGCGCATTCTGGATGAGAGTGATGCCTGTTTGCTTGTGCACCCTGATCTCTCAGTAGCCTTCGATACAATGCACCATGTGGCACTTCTTTCCAGCTTGTGGACAGACTTTCAGATCTGTCTCACTGCCCATACAGTGATCTGTGTCCCATGGATGCATCCTACGCTCTATGCAGTTTAATTCCTGCATGTAAAAGCTGGTGGATGACACCCAAATGTATCTGTGAGGGTCAACAGTGGAAGACTCTCAGGGAATTTCTCAGTACCATGAAATACTGGAAGTCTTTCATTCCAGTAAATTCATTCATTCTACGGGTGAGTGTATTCTCTTCTCTAAGCCCATGTGAATGCATTCCGAAACATTCTGGTGTGCAAGAAAACTGACAGTTTTGGTTGGAGTGGGCTTTTAAAACTTTATCTGCGTTTCAGAAACAAAGTTTCAGTGATATCAGGCTAAATAAATAAGAGGAGGGTGACAGTGCACTGTGAGCCACCATCATACAAGGTTATGCATCATGCCATACCAGCAATTAAAGTCAAAGTAAGGAGACCAAGTGGGGGTTTAGCCATGTTGGTTGATGCAGCCATCAATGCCTTGATTAAAAGAAATAGATAATAAAAACCATGATTCGCAGGAAATTTTAATAGCCCTAGACAGGGGAGAAAAACTATACATTTTTAATATATGTAACAGAATCACCCATGAACACGGACAATATATCTTCTCAAATCTTTGATAGATGAACAGAGAGAGAGTGGTGAAGCTAATACTCAAATCATGGACTTAGGCAATGTTAACATCCATTTGAGTTCTGAAGAAGAAGACATAGCTTGTGACATTCCAGACATCATGGTTGTTTATCCAAAATGCCAGCCTAGACATACTCTAGTGGTAGTACATACGTGGATCTTACTTGGCATGAGAATGTGCAGTGTCATTTTAGGAGCTGATAGACGAGGTAGTAAAACCTATTCAAATGGGATCAAAGGAAGCAATTATGACTAGATTATAGAGGCATTACAACTCTGGAAATAAATAAACGAGCTCATGGTGATAGAATGAACTGATAGTGACCACGGCCCACTTAGGTCAACACCACATAGAGACATTATTGTAATGCTGCATGCTGAGCAAGTAAATAAGGCAGTGGCAATAGCCTTTGAGCGTCACTCAAGAATGTCTGTTAATTGGGATGTAGACCAAAGAGGGGATACAATATCTTGTATTTACAATGACATTTTACCATTATTAGAAATACTGTAACTTGGCTGCCAAATACCCAAAGGCAAGGTCTTAGCAACCTTTGATAGCATTCTGACTAAGAAACTTTCATTAATTACTTACCCAAGCACTTGGATAGCCAGGAGAGCCACAAAAAAGAACAAGTCGTACGACAAGGATTGTAAAAAAGCAAGACAGCAACTACTGAAAGCCCTAAAAAACCTAACAAATGTTGACAGTAGTGTAGGTCAGATCAAAAGGAGTCACTATAAGAACACTATTGCTAATAAGAAAAACAACTATATCAATGAACAGTGGGTGAAAATTACAAATGCAATGAATGTAATGTAATACATCATTTGTATAGATTCTTTCACCATTAGCATGGTCACAACACGCTGTAAATTGAACAACTTTGGGGTGACTGGGAAGAATTCGAGGAGGTACTAGTATCTGTGTGTGCATATTGGCCAATACGATCGTATGAGGGGTAACCAAGTCTGTGCTAGCCACCCAGGTAGTCTAGAGAGGGTATGTGAGAGTGGAAGAGACATTGTGAGTGCAGCTTCTTATCGAATTCTTGTCATGAGCGGTAGCTGCATTCTTATGCAGCAGTGTTGTTCAAAGTGTGTTCGAGTGGTGTATGATGGCAGATGAATGTGGGTAGGCAGCTGTGACTTTGGCTAGTTTCCGTATGCATGGAGTGTGAGAAATTCAATGCATTGTCTACATTCTAAGAGAGACCATGGTAAATAATGATGGCTAGGCTCTAAGTCACCTTGCTTTGATTCAGAGGCTAAATTTTACCTGCTCCTAGATTAAGTGCAAAAACTACCTTCAGAATTCTTCTAGCTTCAATATCTTGCTACATTCTTGCAACTAAATTACAGCATTGAAATATCCCACAGCACATGTGATTTGAACATTTTAAAGACCAGTGTAATGAATCACTGGATTTCGAGGAAACAATTAAGACAATTGAGTCTAGATAGCGAGAAAACTTTGATGAATTGCTAACTTTTACACTAGAGGAAGTGAATAAACCACTACATGCACAGAAAGTAATATAGCACCTGGCCTAGATAAATGCCCTCTTGACCTTTTAAAAGGTGAATCAATAACATGGGTACCAGTTTTGCTACGCCTATTTAATACAATTGTTAAAACATCAGAGAAACTAGACTCATGGACGAAAGTGGATATTATCCCATTATTATGGTTATTATAGTTATGGAATTCCGTTACAAGGAATTTGAAGAGTTCATTGATACAAGTATGCAATCACACATAGCTAATAACTATTGGGCCTGTAAAACAATGATTGCATGTGAATACTATCTGGTTATGATCAAGCCCAACTTAGCATGTGCATTATTCGTCAAATTTAGATGTGGCACTTTACCAATAGGCACCTGCACATTTCTATCAGGCATGATTCCCAATGGCCATTGTCCAAATTGTATTGACCAAAGTGAAACATAGATCCACTTTTTGTTTATTTTTCCCCTATATATGAATTTGAGAATATTTTATATGAGATTCAGATTTAACGAATTGAACATTCAAAATACTCTTGATGCTCTTGTCACCAGGATCGGTGATATCTTCGCCAGAGAACGTAGAATCCGATTCACCACCCTCCCCTAACTCCTCACCTTAGTCTCTTCTTCCAGTACCCTTCTTTCCTTTACTTCTTGGTCGCTCCTTTTTTTATGTAGGTAGGGGCGACCACGGAAGGAAGCCACCGTGTCACCCAAAAAGGGTTTCCGGTGCCTCCTCCCGGGAACGCCGGGAAGGGGAAAAAGCCAAAAGGCACAAAAAACCCCTAAGCGACCTGCGTGACTCTCCTACAGAATGAGCCGGAATGTGCTGGGAGAATGCAGTCGGCTGAAGCAGATACTCCGTGGTAGTAAGGATGAGGCTCCGGAGGAAGGTAGACAGTAAGTAGTACGGAATCTCACAAGGAGAACCAAGTCCATAGGTGAAGCACAAATGAATAGGCAGTCCTTAAACAGGCCGGGATCTGGTACACGGGAGATCACAGAGGAAGGTATCCGAATCAGAAGAATCGGCAATCCAAGAAAACAGGCCTAGGTCTGGTACACAAGGAGGCAGGCAGGAGGAAGAGAAACAGGAAGGGGAAAAATAAGGAGGAAGGACGGAAGCAGAGAAGGGACGGGAGAAGGAGGGTGGCGAGGAGAGAGGAAGGGAAAATAGTAGAAGGAAAAAAGGGGCAGCAGGCAAGACAAGGGGAAGAGGACAAGGACCCGATAGAGATCGGGTACTACAGCAGCGAGTGAGAGCGAGGGAAGAGCAGGCGAAAAAGGCAGACAGCACTAACGGAGGAAACCGGAAGCGTTGCAACGCGTACACAACCCGGAAGGAGCTGTATTTATGCTCCAGGCCGCGTAAGCGCGCATACGCACACGCACGGGCGGAGCTGCAGGTGGGCGTGACAGGCTACCAGCGTGCGCGGCAGAATAATGTCCGCGCCGCCAGCGGTTCCACAGGCGCCAAGTGCCGCGCGGCATGACAGTATGCCTCTCCCAAGGGACCCTCTCCCTGGTTTGCCCGGATGGTAAAAGTGGAACTTGTGCAACAGTGTAGGGGCAGAAATATGGGAGATGGGTTCCCAGGAATTCTCAGAGGAGGGGAAGCCCTTCCATCGTACAAGGTATTCTAGTTTGCCTCTACGATACTTGGAGTCGCATATTTGAGCTACCTCGTATTCTTCCGGAGTGGAATCCTGAGGAACAGTAACTCTCTCAGCTTGACACCTCCAGGTATCAACATGAAAGGGCTTAAGCTGAGACGCATGGAAGACAGGATGAACTCTGTTCAGGCTGGCAGGGAGTTTAAGACGGAAAGCCACAGGGTTGATCCTTTGTACAATCTTATAAGGCCCTAAAAACTTCGGGGATAGTTTGGATGGATGGGCCCAACGAGGTAAGCATCTCGTAGAAAGCATTACTCTGGAACCAACCTCCCAACCTGGCACGGGTTGACGATGTCTGTTGGCTTGGGACCTATAGCGTTCCTGCGCTGCCTGAAGGCTTTCCTAGCCTTCTTGTGTATCTCTCTAAGGCAGGTGAGTGTGGAATCTACAGATGGTATATTAGTAGAAAGACAGGAGACAGGAAGAATAGACCGGGGATGGTAGCCATAATTACAGAAAAATGGACTAACCCCTAGAGCTGAGTGTACGGAATTGTTGTAGGAGAATTCGGCCAGAGCCAATAACGAGTGCCAGTTGTCTTGTTGGGAATTAGTAAAACACCTTAAGTATTGTTCTAGAGTTCCATTTAGCCGTTCAGTTTGTCCATTAGACTGGGGGTGAAACCCCGACGTGAGAGCTCTTTCAATCCCCAGCCGCTCACAGAGAGCCTTCCAAAAATGAGAGGTGTACTGACTTCCCCTGTCAGAGATGATCTTAGAGGGCATACCGTGCAGTCTAAAGATGTCTTGGAGAAATACTTCGGCCATGTTGGCTGCAGTGGGAACTCCGGGCAAAGGGGAAAAGTGAGCCATTTTAGTAAATGAATCAACCACCACCATTATACATGTGCACCCCGGTGAGATGGGGAGATCCACAATGAAATCAGTAGAGATTGAGCTCCAGGGGCCGTCAGGCACAGCACATGGTTCGAGTAATCCTATAGGTCGTTGACGAGGGGATTTACTTCGGAGGCAGATGATACAGGATTGAACATAACGATCCACGTCCTCCCTCATTCTAGGCCAGTAGAAGTGACGCTGAAGGAATTCCAGGGTGCCTGTACCGCCCCGATGACCAGCAAGTTTTGTGTCGTGACACCAGTTCAAGGCCATCTTGCGAAAGGCAGGCGTGGGTAGGTAGAGTCTACCCTTGACCAGATAAAGACCATCTCTAATTTCGTACGCCAAGCCTTTGGGATGTCTCTCTACTTCAAAGCGCCCTCCCGATTCATCTTTTACCTGACTGAGGAATGTCGAAACCATTCCGATACTTCTGGGTCGGGGAAACATGTGTTCACGAGGAGACTCGGAATCGGGTAGGTAGTCACAACGCCGTGAAAGGGAGTCAGCCAACACATTCATCTTTCCTGGGATATAAGTGATGTGAAAATCGAATTGGGCGAAGAAATGAGCCCATCGGGCCTGTCGGGTGTTGTAGCACTCGAATTGCCTCAGGACGTGCAGGTTCTTGTGATCAGTCCGGATTGTAAATGGATACCTGCCTCCCTGAAGGAGATGCCGCCATTCCACACAAGCCGATTTCATTGCTAGTAATTCTCGTTCAATGACCGAGTAGTTTCTTTGACTGGCGTTAAGTGTCTTCTTCGAGAAGTAGGCGACAGGATGCTCTACTCCCAGAACCTCTTGGAGAAGAACAGCTCCTATGGCAGCAGCAGAGGCGTCGGTCTCCAGGATGAAGGGCAGCTCCTGGTCAGGCTGTAGAAGTATGGGTGCAGCACAAAAGGCGTTCTTAAGATCCCCAAAGCTATCCTCGGCCTCAGCCGACCATCTGAACGGCTCAGAAGATTTCTTGAGGAGAGTAGTGATGGGCAGGATCTTCTGGGAGAAATTGGGAATGAACCTACGATAGAAGTTCGCCAGACCCAGGAATCTTTGAATTTCTTTCACTGAAGAGGGTGAAGGCCATTCTAGGATGGATGACACCTTGTGGGGGTCCATTGAGATACCCTGACTGGACAAGATATAACCCAGATAAGGTATGGATGAAGCGGAGAACACACATTTAGCAAGTTTGACTGATAAGTGATTGTTCTTAAGCCTACGGAAAACTTCCTTGACATGTTCCTCGTGTTCTTTGGCATTGTTGGAAAATACTAGAATATCGTCAAGATACACTGGAGTTGTTTGGCACAACAAATCGGAGAACAGTCTGTCCATAAACCGTTGAAAAATAGAAGGGGCATTAACCAACCCAAATGGCATGACCTGGTACTCAAAGAGCGCGAACGGAGTCCGGAAGGCAGTCTTCCATTCATCTCCTTTCTGTACTCGGAGAAGGTGGTAGGCGTTCCTTAAATCAAGCTTAGTAAACGTTGTTGCACCGTGGATGGCTTGTAAGATCTCAGTTATCAAAGGCATCGGATAACGGTCCTTAACAGTGACTTTATTTAAGCCTCGATAATCAATGCAAGGTCTTAGGTCCTTCGAATCTTTTTTGGAAACGAAAAACAAGGAAGCTCCAGCAGGAGACTTTGAAGGTCGGATCAGTCCATTAGCCATGTTACCGTCCAGATAACCTCTGAGAAATTGCTTTTCCTCCAGTGACAGAGGAAATATCCTGCTGAATGGTACTAAAGCTCCCGGAGTTAGTTCGATGCAACAGTCCTCAGGCCGGTGTGGAGGTAGTTCAATAGGTATCTTTTCTGTCACCACCTCTGTGAACTCCCTTAGGTAATGGGGCAAGCAATGGACAGACTTGGTCTCACAACTATTAGATGTCTTGACAGTTTCGAATCTTGGCTCGGGTAAACATTCAGCTCTACAGAATGAAGATTGAAAATTCAATAGATTTTTAGACCAGTCACTGCTGGGGTTGTGCTTGCGTAGCCAGCAGATTCCCAGAATGATGGGGAAGTGCGCGGCTCTGATGATGTCAAATATAATTCTTTCTGTTTGCTGCTGTATCGACAAGGTGAGTTCCTCGGTGGTGTGGGTGATCATGCCTGAGCTCAAGGGCTCGCCATCCACTCCTTCAACCTTCTGGTCTTCCTGTTTGGCAATTCTTTTAAGACCTTTTTGTTTGGCCCAGTGAATGTCGATGAAGTTGCTGGCAGCACCACAATCCAGTAGAGCTAATGTGGTCACTTCTGTAGATTCTAGTTTGAGGGTAACAGTGAGCACCATAAGACGAGAGTCTTCAGGGATTTCGGGAGATGACACAGATAGAGAAGCGTAAGGACTTGGACCAGCCCCTCGGTAGTTAGTCCCAACACTTACTGAGGGCGAGCGTTTCCCGGCCTTCTGGATGGAACCTCCGGACAGTCTCGTAACATATGAGTAGAAGCTCCGCAATACATGCACAGGCAGCCGTCCCTGCACCGTTTGCGTTCCTCAGGGGTGAGCGGAGCAGGCGCTGTCCCAATTTGCATGGGCTCCTCTTTGGAGGAGCGTGAGAAGGGTACAGAAGGAGACGGGTGTGTTTCCAGGAGAGGGGGAGCATTTGTCTTGGTCTTTCTTCTTTCCATCTGTCGTTCGGTCAGGCGGAAATCTATCCTGAGGGTTGCCGTAAGGAGTTCCGCAAAGGATACAGGTCTTTCTATCCTGGCAAGCTCATCCTTTAAGTCTTCTCTCAGACCCCGCCGAAAGATTGCATATTGAGCCTGCTCCTGCCACCCAGCTTCAGCTGCCACCTGTTTGAATGTTGTAATGTAGGTTAGCAGATCCGAATTCCCTTGACGGATGTCCAGCAGATCTTCTGAAGCCAGGTAGGTGCTTTCGGTACGTAGAAAGGTTTGTTGCATCAAACCCTTGAAAGCATCATAATCCTGTAAGACTGGATCCGGCAGGTTCACCAACGGAGTGGCCCATGCCAGGGCATTACCTGACATGTGTTTTATCATAAACCCCACCTTGGCATGGTCCGAGGAAAAGGTCTGAGGGCGGAATGAGAAGTGTAAATGGCACGCATCGAAAAACTCTTTTACCTTTTTTGGAGTGCCATCAAACTTGCCCGACACAAGGAGGAGCGGTGGAAGATCGGTGGAAGGTCGTTCTCTCTCCGTTATCCGTTGCTGTAGGGTGGCATTGGCGGCCTTGAGATTCTGCATTTCCACATTTAAGCTCTGGACTGCTGCTACAAGTTCCTGTACTTGCTGTGGCGTAGCCATTTCAACTTCAATTTGGCGTTGCAAACTGTCACCAGGATCAGTGATATCTTCGCCAGAGAACATAGAATCCGATTCACCACCCTCCCCTAACTCCTCACCTTCGTCTCTTCTTCCAGTACCCTTCTTTCCTTTACTTCTTGGTCGCTCCTTTTTTTATGTAGGTAGGGGCGCCCACGGAAGGAAGCCACCGTGTCACCCAAAAAGGGTTTCCGGTGCCTCCTCCCGGGAACGCCAGGAAGGGGAAAAAGCCAAAAGGCACAAAAAACCCCTAAGCGACCTGCGTGACTCTCCTACGGAATGAGCTGGAATGTGCTGGGAGAATGCAGTCGGCTGAAGCAGTTACTCCGTGGTAGTAAGGATGAGGCTCCGGAGGAAGGTAGACAGTAAGTAGTACGGAATCTCACAAGGAGAACCAAGTCCATAGGTGAAGCACAAATGAATAGGCAGTCCTTAAACAGGCCGGGATCTGGTACACGGGAGATCACAGAGGAAGGTATCCGAATCAGAAGAATCAGCAATCCAAGAAAACAGGCCTAGGTCTGGTACACAAGGAGGCATGCAGGAGGAAGAGAAACAGGAAGGGGAAAAATAAGGAGGAAGGACGGAAGCAGAGAAGGGACGGGAGAAGGAGGGTGGCGAGGAGAGAGGAAGGGAAAATAGTAGAAGGAAAAAAGGGGCAACAGGCAAGACAAGGGGAAGAGGACAAGGACCCGATAGAGATCGGGTACTACAGCAGCGAGTGAGAGCGAGGGAAGAGCAGGCGAAAAAGGCAGACAGCACTAACGGAG
Source organism: Ambystoma mexicanum (assembly GCF_040938575.1). Taxonomy (NCBI): domain Eukaryota; kingdom Metazoa; phylum Chordata; class Amphibia; order Caudata; family Ambystomatidae; genus Ambystoma; species Ambystoma mexicanum. The sequence continues at coordinate 696,250,990 of NC_090926.1, read as the reverse complement.
GAAACCGGAAGCGTTGCAACGCGTACACAACCCGGAAGGAGCTGTATTTATCCTCCGGGCCGCGTAAGCGCGCATACGCACACGCACGGGCGGAGCTGCAGGTGGGCGTGACAGGCTACCAGCGTGCACGGCAGAATAATGTCCGCGCCGCCAGCGGTTCCACAGGCTCCAAGTGCCGCGCGGCATGACAGCTCTAAAGACATTTAAAAGTACCAACTATGATGCTCTTGTCTCTGCTGTGCAAAGGTTTGTATACCAAGCATGGATTTGCAGAAAGAAAGTGTTTGACACTTTCTTTATATTTTTTGGACAAAATGGAGTACATGAAATGTTGAAGAAATGGACAGACTTGAGTTCAGTATCATCAAAAAGTGTAGTGTGGATCGCTGAATTAGAACTGGGGGAAATGGATTGAAGGGTAATGCACCCACTGTGAATGTTAACTTACATTAATTAATGTGGACATTTATAAATATGTAAGATGCACTACGTGAGGAAATTACATAATCATTTTTGTGGTTTCTCAAAATCTTTAAGAACATATTATTGTCTTTCCTTTGTTATGCTAGTGGACACCCTATTGACATATGGACATATTTATATCTCTGCTCTTCTATTGGAATGATTCACACTGTTCATGTTAAATTTTCCATATAAATGTGTTTACTTTTGCAACTTTCATGCGTTTCAGCTAAAATAAAGAATTGATTGGTTGAATGGCATAAATAGGGCATTCATAATTACATTGAATGACCAGTCTTGAATGTAGAGGCAGAGCCAGAAAGCTGCAAATGTCGTTGAGGGAAGAGTTTTAGTTAGGGTACAGTTCGAAAAGTAATATGAATAAGTTGAAAGAGAGGTAGAAAATGGAAATAAGATTTAGTTAGTGAGAGCGAAAAAATCTAAAAAAAAATTGGATCATTTTTGATTAATGGCTACTACTAGTGGAAGTAAAGGTCCCTCTCACAATCATCACCTTGCATGACACTCACACACATGATATTTACTATCATTGACAGACGAGTGCATAGATAATCATAGAATTGTTAAGCAGAATGCAGGAGATTAAACTCACAGACTGTAATTGAGCAAGTCACATTTTTGCAATGAAAAAAATAGTTACAAAGAAAACGTCCTCAAATCAGTTGGGGGCATGGTAATTCTTCATCAACTGAACTAGATGTGTGTGACAGATGAGAGAATATACTAGCTGCAAAGATTCATAAGGAGATAAAATATGTGTTGTGAAGAAAATGTTTTGCGCTCGTTTAGTGGCAAGCGGACACATTTTTGGTTGTACTTGGTTTGAAGATGTTTGGTGACAACCTAGAAAAAAAGCTAGTTGCAAAATGTTTGGATGAAACTAAACATTAGTTTTGACCAAAAAGTAATTTCAAGAAGAGAGAACATTCAGTGATTACAATGTCCGAATGTTCTCTTCTCTTGACACAACTTTTTGCTGACAACTTATGTTTTGTTTAATCCAAACATTTTGCAACTAGCATGTTCTCTCGGCTGTCAATTATTATGCCAGACGAGAGAAAGGGTTTGTTGCCAAGAAAAGATCTTCACATTATTTGGAAGCAGGTGAGTACAATTATTAGTTGTACTGGGCGTGTCAATGTTTTATGACAGACAAAAGAAAATTGATTTGAGAAGAGACTAATTATTACATGTGGAGCAAAGAATTTGGAGAAAAAATACCTTGTATTGCTTTGGGGCATTCAATTGGTTGCACTAGATGTACCACGTTTTTAAAATCAGAGAAAATACTAGTTGCAAAGAACAATTCTTAAAAGGATTTGGAAGTAGTAGAGGAGTGCATTAAGTGGCAGTAGCTGTGTGGACCATTTTTAAATGAGAATAAATACTAATTAAAAAGAAATATTATTTAAAATGTTTGGAGACAGGAGAGGATATTCAGTGGTTCTACTGGGTGTGCTATGTCATTGTGACGTAAGAAAAATAATGCAGGTGGTGGAAATTTGTGAAGAGATGTCAAATTTGAAGGACGGTGAGTACAATCAGTGGTTGTACTGTGTGTGCTACGTTTTTGTGATAGCCAAGAGAGCATACTACTTGCAAAGAGGCTGTCTTTTGGTGATGGGTGAAAGAAAATGCTAATCATGATCATTTGTGAATAGACAAAATACTAGTTGAGCAGAGAAAGTCTTCACATTGTTTTTTAATGAGAGTGTACATGCAGTATTTTTTTTCTATTTTGTAACAATTAGGAGTTCATTTTTTATGAGCTTGTAATTTGACGACTGAGAGACGTAACATTAGCACTATCATTGACAGACGAGTGCAGAGATAATCATAGAATTGTTAAGCAGAATGCAGGAGATTAAACTCACAGACTGTAATTGAGGAAGTCACATTTTTGCAATGAAAAAAATAGTTACAAAGAAAACGTCCTCAAATCAGTTGGGGGCATGGTAATTCTTCATCAACTGAACTAGATGTGTGTGACAGATGAGAGAATATACTAGCTGCAAAGATTCATAAGGAGATAAAATATGTGTTGTGAAGAAAATGTTTTGCGCTCGTTTAGTGACAAGCGGACACATTTTTGGTTGTACTTGGTTTGAAGATGTTTGGTGACAACCTAGAAAAAAAGCTAGCTGCAAAATGTTTGGATGAAACTAAACATTAGTTTTGACCAAAAAGTAATTTCAAGAAGAGAGAACATTCAGTGATTACAATGTCCGAATGTTCTCTTCTCTTGACACAACTTTTTGCTGACAACTTATGTTTTGTTTAATCCAAACATTTTGCAACTAGCATGTTCTCTCGGCTGTCAATTATTATGCCAGACGAGAGAAAGGGTTTGTTGCCAAGAAAAGATCTTCACATTATTTGGAAGCAGGTGAGTACAATTATTAGTTGTACTGGGCGTGTCAATGTTTTATGACAGACAAAAGAAAATTGATTTGAGAAGAGACTAATTATTACATGTGGAGCAAAGAATTTGGAGAAAAAATACCTTGTATTGCTTTGGGGCATTAAATTGGTTGCACTAGATGTACCACGTTTTTAAAATCAGAGAAAATACTAGTTGCAAAGAACAATTCTTAAAAGGATTTGGAAGTAGTAGAGGAGTGCATTAAGTGGCAGTAGCTGTGTGGACCATTTTTAAATGAGAATAAATACTAATTAAAAAGAAATATTATTTTAAATGTTTGGAGACAGGAGAGGATATTCAGTGGTTCTACTGGGTGTGCTATGTCATTGTGACGTAAGAAAAATAATGCAGGTGGTGGAGATTTGTGAAGAGATGTCAAATTTGAAGGACGGTGAGTACAATCAGTGGTTGTACTGTGTGTGCTACATTTTTGTGATAGCCAAGAGAGCATACTACTTGCAAAGAGGCTGTCTTTTGGTGATGGGTGAAAGAAAATGCTAATCATGATCATTTGTGAATAGACAAAATACTAGTTGAGCAGAGAAAGTCTTCACATTGTTTTTTAGTGAGAGTGTACATGCAGTATTTTTTTTCTATTTTGTAACAATTAGGAGTTCATTTTTTATGAGCTTGTAATTTGACGACTGAGAGACGTAACATTAGCACTGCAACATAAACGGCTCCAAATCTTCATTATTTGCACAACGGATTGTAAATGTGCAGGGTAAAAGGCAGCATAAAAATGTGTGCACCACCTTTCGCCCTGCACTTTTATACTACGCCGTGCAAAGTGAGTCAACTCTGCATGCATGCTACCTTTAATAGTACATGCTGCCTGCCATGCATGCTCACATAGTCAGCCACCATAGCACTCCAGCCCCACTATAACTTCTGATTAAGCAGTGTCACAATTATAGTTATAGATGTTCGTGATGATTGATTGTAATAGTATGAATGCCATTAGTGTTTGTGCTGTTGATGCTCTGTTCTTGATTTCTGTTCCAATTTTACAACCACAGAAAGGCACAGAGATACATCAGAGCAGACAATTTCCTTGTAATTGTTAAGTTTTTTCTGTAAGATGTCAGGTGCAAACAGAAGAATATTTTGGACACTTCAGTGCCTTATACATGAAAGTCAGAAGCATTTAATTATGAGTGCTTGCTGAAGACTTTTAGGCAGAATGTTTTCCAAACATTTTATCAAACAATATGATCAGTCATCTACTGGCAGAATGATCAAGATTAATAGTACACTGTGGTGCAATTGCAATATTTTTGTGTGATGCTTGTTTTATTTGCATTACACTGTTTCTAGTATGCTCCCAACATTTCAAACATTGGAACACTTAACATAAAACACACCATCAGCTCCATCAACTACAAGACAGCATATTCTCAGAAGTAAATCTTTCTAGCTTATATGGAGATATGTAATTGTTTCCTCGCATTCTCTTCAAATAATTACACTTTGGCTTCGTTAACCAGCTCCTTTAACATCACCATTGGATTTAGTTAAGTCTTGTTACGTTTATAAAAGTATCAAATACACATTGTACTTTCTTCCAACCATTTATAGCTGGCATCTTGCATATTCCACACGAAAACTACACATATTTAACAATCGGTGGAGTATAAATAATTAGCTTTCTTGCTTTAGTGGTTATTATAACAATTTCACAACCACGTGTTATCATTGGACAACACCTGGATTTATTTTAATGTGGGCTATTAAATGTACTAGCTAATTTTCCAAATTGTTAGCTACTTTTCAGAGCCTGCAGACATTGGCGCAAGTTCCAGGTTTGAAAATGGTTACATTTATGTACATTAAACAATAGGTTGTGAAATTATTGCAATACTCAGTTTACATTTATTTTTCGTTTCTCTTAATGTTGAAAATGATGTTCCATCTTCCTTCTTAATTTTAACATAACCCACTAGTAGTTTCATTTCTTCTTGCATTGAAGTATCATTCTCATAATGCTCAGCAACACATGGGTGTCATTACAAAATTGGAGCATGGGTACCGGGTCCAGGTTCCCTGAATGGGGAAATACCAGGCCATTCCAACCTTGGAGGGCCCGGTATTTCCCCATTCAGGGAACCCATCCCCATTACCATTCGAGCCCCCATATGGCTCAATGGGAATGGGGAGCATGCTAACAACGGGCCCGTTGTTAGCATGCTGGACCACTCGCGGGACCCGCTAAGGACGCCTGGTGTTACCAGGCGTCCTTAGCGGGTCCCGCAAGCGGACCTCGTAATGAGGCGGTACGGGGTTAACGGTGCCGGCAGCTCTACCGGCCCTGTTAACCCCCTACCGCCAGGTTTGTAATGACCCCCATAGTATTGCAGGCGAGTCATCACTTCTTTCATTCTTTTTGTACATCCCTATTTTTCACAATCTCAGGGAGCAGATTTGCAGATAGACAATTTTCTTTACAGAAACATTATTTCAAAGTAATCTAAAGCAACCTCACCCTGTCCCTTCTCTGCCTTTTCTATCTCATTGTTCACATTCAAAGATACTGTCCTCTTTGATCTTACTGAACTGGTATCTAAAACAAATATTCTGAGAATAAAAAGTGAACATTGTACCCTATCTGCATAGGACAATTGGAAATCTACGGCTAGATGGACCTTCTTTCCACACAAGTTGCCAGATGTATCTTCTGTACACTCTTTTGAATAATGTACACATGTTCAATCATCTGATTAAACACGAAGCCTCTATTAAAAACTAATTTAAAATAGAGGAGGTTAAATGCTTCATTTCACTGTATCCTTTTGGGTTAATGTGCACAAAGGTTCATTCAAGACTCCATCTTTACTCCTTACTTTTAGTATATTAGAAACAATGCTAGTGTTTGGTGCATGTTAGTGAGAAATTGCATAGTCTTAGCAGTTCATGCTGCTTTCTGCCTACTGAGTTAGTGGCAGGACTCAGCCATCAATGACCAGCTGCTTTTGTCTGGATCTGCACTTATCTGACTTTTCTGGCAGGGATACAAATCTGCCTACATGCGCGTTAGCACTTGTGTTTGCTGCAAGCTGGTGAGAAGTTGGACTGTCTTTGCAGTCCACGCTGCTTTCTGCATAGTGGGTTTGTGACAACACTTAGCAATCAATGATCAGCTGGCTTTGTCTGGATCTGCACTCATCTGACTTTCCTGGCAGAGATAAAATCTGCCTGCATGTACGTTAATGTGCGTGTATGGTGCAAGTTTGTGAGAAGTTGGACAGTCTGTGCAGTCCATACTGCTTTCTGCCTGCTGAATTTGTGACAGCACTCAGTCATCAACGATCTGCTGCTTCTGTCTGTATCTGCACTCGTCTGACTTTCCTGGCAGAGATAAAATCTGCCTGCATGCGGGTTAGTTTACACGTTTGGTGCAAATTCGTGAGAAGTTGGCCAATCTTTGCTGTCCTTGCAGGACATCTGCAAAGGCATCTTACAACAATAGCCTCCCTATGTTCAAATTTTCTAAAACCCAAATTAGATTCTTCAAGAGGACGCACACCATGAATACACCTAGTATCATTAAGTGTGCTGTCATATCACAATTGAACACTCACCTCATTGAACTTTGATAAAGCCAGCATGGCATCAAAATAAAGATCATGATGCCTCCTATTACCTGTGCTTCAAAGCTAAAGGGCCCAGGCAGATTAATGCTAAAGAAAGGGGACATTTAAATCTATTCCAACCTGCTGAAAGTGCAACTGTACATAGCATGTTGGTTGGGACTGCTCTAGGGAAAACAATACCGGGACTTCCAAGGTTGGAATGGCCTGGTATTTCCCCATTCAGGGACCACAGACCCGGACCCGAGTTTGGTTGCAGCCATGCCCTTAATAAGGGCCCTTAATAAGGGCATGGCTGCCTCCAAACTCGTAATGAGGCCCAATATGTCCTGATTGAAAAACATTTGATGCCTAAAACAACAGTGAGTTACTTCAAAACCCATGTCTACTGACAATAAAAATGCACTGCTCCAGCAAGGTTTTTCACTGCAGAACAGCGCGACTGTCGCAGAGAAAGAGCATGACGATTCCCCACCTTGTCCCATCATTAACCCTATTAACACCACCAACACGACTCAGACAATGTGCTTTCAACCACCTTGTTTGTGGGCCTCACCACTATTATTTGTCAAAGATCATAATGATGAAAACAGTGAGGCGACTTACATTGAAGAACCTGGTACAGAGGCAACTCACTTAGCTGTACAAAGATTACTGAAATTGTGTGGTAACATGTTTGAAAAAATCAAAAAGCATGGGGCAATGTTAAAATGCCTCACTGAATCTGGTCTCAGAGAATAGAGAAACCACTCCATACCGCATGAATCCTCAAACAACAATATGGAGGTGCTCCTTGTAGGGGTTGGCTTGGAGGAACACTACCAAAAGGGCACTCCAATCCACACATTGAGGAAGAACCTCCATCTGAGGAGTTGAGTAACAATAGCATACACCTTACACATAAGGAACGCAGAATGCAAAAAAGGAAAGTGGTGAGGGAACATATGCAGTAACTAACAGCATGAACCAACATCATGGATATTAATGCCAAAGAAAGGTAGGAATCAAACATGAACTCACTACCAAACAAAGCCTGAAAATGAGCCAAAAAGCAACAGAAACAATGTGAAAAATGGTGCTGTAAACTGACCAGCTGGATCATAAAGTCTCTAGTCCCTGTTAATAACATCCAGGAAGAGAATACAACTATAACAACTCAATTGGAGGACGCCAGCCATGTATCTTTTTGCTCAGCATTGGCTCGACCCCTGAAACCAACAAAGCTATTAGATTGCAGAATAATGAAGTGGACGATTTTGTGCTAATGGGCGACGTAAGAAAACCAGCCATCAGAATTAGCAGTACTAAATTCCAAATACGTAGCACCTCTCTCAAATCTAATTTTAAATGACTAAAGAGACAGACTAATATGCGGCATTTTCTACTACTACATCCCAATTGAGAACTCTTCTATCTAAGGACTTAGAATATGTCCAGATCATAGAAGGAATGGCTTTGCCAACAAAAATTGCTAACTGCTGTATGGCAGAACCAGTAGAACTTATTGAGCCCTACCTTAAACGCCTATCTAATATAGGGTATGATGTCACTATTCCCGCCCAGGAAGATCACCAAGGAGAGCTCAAATTTGATTGAATCTAAACCTAAGGCGAATCATTGTGGCCCATTGCTGTCTTCCAAATAGAATGTACCTGATAATGTGGAAAGAAAACCACGCTTAACTATCATCACTACTAGAACTGGCAGAAAGGTGGAGATGAGAAGTAACAAAGTTGGACCAGATCTGGGAAAAGGTGAATGGGCCTGGGTTGCTGGTTTTCTACCAGTCAAGAAAAATAACCAGCAAAGAGGCATAAAGTGGTAACGTGTAACACTCGCGGTCACACTCACCTCTTGGACCAGGAAAGGGGCGTCAAGTGGCTTGTACGTCTCTGATGTCTTTATGCTACAAGAAACTTGGATTATGGCTGAGATGTTCTTTGATGGTTATGCGGTGCACCAAGTACCATCATTTAAGGGAACTAAAGGATGCCCCAAAGGCGGCTTACTTACTGCTATAAACAACCAGATATCAGTATGTAAAGTATCCATCTTCTGGCTGTAGAATAGGAGCTGAGTCATGGTAATAACGCCAGAAAAGTGTTACTGATCAACGTATATGTCCCACCTGCTTGTGTGCTCATTGCAAAGATTCTTGATACCATTGCAATACCACCAAAATATTACAAAAGTAGTCAAAAAGGAGTGTACCCACTTGCAAGAAGCAACACCATTTTTTCAGGCCCCTAGATGCAGCTGGGACAGCAAATTCAGACAGATTGTGGAACAGAACTGCATCAAAAGTCACTGTCAAGAAACGCCCCCAAATCTACAACTTGTATTCAATGCAAGTAATAAGTATTGTGATCGGGCGACATGAAAAAATCTCCCCACACAAAGCTAATTGGATTTCACGCTCTGGACCCTTATAGAAAAGCATACATTGAGTTCAACAATTGGGTCCACAAACCTTCCCAAACTGCCCTCATTTATAAAATGTGATGTCACAATCCACCCCCAATTCTCACAGCACAAAGTTAATTCATTGAAACATTTGAGATGACCAGTGGAACTTTAATCAACTGCCCTGGTTGCCTCATCCTGGTTCTCAGAAGAAAAGCGTTCCACCATGGCATCACCAGAGCCTTGAACCACGGACGTCCTGCAAGACAAATGTTGCATATCGGGGACACCCTTTTCTCAGCGAAAATGTACTACGGATCAAATTGAATCCACTGTGCTTCTTTTCAGTTCATTAGAAAATCGTATTTTAAAAATGATTTTAAATTATAAAATGATCATGCATTCATTATTTGTTGGCGGAACCTGAAAGCTATAGTCTGTGACCTCAAAAAAACCATTGTATGTTTCCTTCAATACTGGCTTGGGATCGCAGACTCTGCACTAAATCACCAGCCACAGAGGCTTTTTCTGCACACAAATGTCTAACAAATGTTTTCTGCAAAAGCAAGCTTTTAAGGCCTATTTACAGCATTTCCTCCGACCACTAAGTTTGATTATACTTACCTCCGCCCTTGTATATGGTGATTAGTTTTAATATGGGTTCTAGTTCACAAATATCAGAAAGAGCCCCATCCCCTTTTACAGTGCTACTCTCGCAGCTGATAAGTGTGTTCCTTTATACCGCTTTGAATTTGCATCTTTATTACATTATTCCACCCTTTTATTCATGTATTAATAACTCAATCTTTGTGGGCCTCTCGTTCCTTTTTAGCATCTCCATCTTTATGTATCCACTTTTTTTCCAATCGTGTCATGGCTCCCCCATTCTCCTCCCAACCTTTCAAATCTGCCCCCACCCATAGACATAGAATCCAGAACTCTTTGTAATGTTCAGCGTCTGCAGTCTGTGTAAAAACCCACCCATCAGGATCCTCCTCTTCACCTTTCCCCATTATTTTGTTTCTACTCTTTATTTCAAAACCTTGTTTGTCAACACTCATGGGTGACATTAACTTCTTTTTTGCTTGTTAATATATACTTCAAGAAATTTCTTAATAAAGCAGAAGGTGATGAGAATGAGGACCAACACAGGGACAGTGACTCGAAACATTCCGGAAAGCCATGTGGGTAACCATGTGAAGATGCTCTCCAGACAGTCTTTTACTTGCTCTCCATAACCTTGCTTGTCATCTTTCCCCAGAGTTTCCATATCTCTTGTACGGCTGCATTTAGAGTTCCATTTGAGGCCTCGCCATCGGGTATGGCCATAGAGCAACTTATCCCAAACTTGGCACAAACACCTACTTCGATGGCTGTAAGGAGGTCTAAAACAAAATGATTCTGAAGGGCCACCAAGGGCAGGCTCCTCTCCTCTTTAATTGTGTTCAAACCTTGTGCTGTTGAGTTTGCCAACTGCAATAACTCATCCCGAGTCAGTTGCAGCCATTTCGAATTTGCTGCAGCCGGTACTCCTGGGAGCAACAATGAAGTAAAGAAGGTAGCAGCCTTAGAGAATAGACAAAACTCCTCTAGGATAGAGGCCAAGTGCTCTGTGCACTTATTGATAAATAATTACTTTCCTTCTCCTCATTATTTGATGCCACTCATTTTGTAACGCCAATTTTCCTTGCAGTGCAATCTTCATGGCCATGCTATTTTGGGGCACCACAAGTGCAGGGCTGTGCAAGGTGACGAAAGCACACACACCAGTCAGGTGGAAGCTGGGCATATGCTTTGGATCCGCAGGACTACCAGAAATCCATCACCGCTGCTGTTCCCCGCATCAGCACTACATTCTTCACCACATTGGTGCAGCCCAATAAGTCCCCAGGAAAATGAATCCACTTGACCTGAGACACAAAGGGAATTGTGTAAAGCTCCTTATGTCAACTGGTTGATGTTTTTCATGTTCCCAGGTTAAGGCATGCACATATTTTCCCCAAGTTGTTCGGCAGCTGTCATTCACCTTAGCTGCCATGTTTTTTTTCAAAACCTACCAATCCTGCAGCACGTCACTGCATTATTCTCCGCTCCCATTTGTCGCCATACTATACTGTTCCCTCTTTTTTTTATCAATGGTCTTGTATGACACAATGGGACGCTTTGCCCTTTCTCATTTGTGCATCATGTTCTCTTGTGACCTTTTATTTATAATTCACCTTTTTTAGGACCCTCAGTGATGCATTCCACTACCTTATGCCGGGTTTCCTCATTTTGAGGCATTTGTGTTAATTTTACGACATTGTTTTCCTACACATTTTCCCCTTCATCCACCCAGTAAACAGCTACTTTTTCCCATGCAATAAACTTCTAGTTCTACAGAGTGACCAGTGCATTAGTCATCCCGCCTCCTCATAGAACACCGCATGGGGTAGGAAAAGCTTGGACACTCTTAGTAGATGTGGAGTGAGAGAGCAAACCAAGCATGTGCCATTTACTCTCTGTCTTCCCACATGCATCATTTCATTGTACCAAATGTTTCCAGTTAATTAATAATGCTCCTCTTCAGTGCATGGTAGAAGCCCTCCCCATTCATCATATTTCTTTTTCCCATTTTTCTTTGTTCATTCATTTGAGTTTAATGTCTTTCTTTAAAAATCAACCAAAGCAAAAGCAATAATAATATACTAAAACACATAAACATCATCACGCTCAAAAAAACAGAACATTTAATTTTCATCGCTACACGTTTTCCATTAGAAATTTCTTCAACACCCTCTTTTGCTGGTTTCTTATCAATTCTAATGGCTGAAGGAACGTTCAGAGATACTTCCCATTATGTTGTGCTTTGGGAGACAGTGCTCTTGTCTTTGAGAAAATCAGTGATGTGAACCCATCCTCGCCGACCTTCAATTTTATCAGCAGTCAGTGTTGAGTATATGATGGTATGTGGACCAGCGAAGCACTCCTCTTTCCACTTTCTCACATAATTCCTCACACGTGGTCACCCATATATAGAAGTACTGCTTTTAGGCCGCCTCTGCAACAATATATATTTAAGGGAGTTGGTAAGTTCTTTGAGATACGTATCAAACTCTGATCGCAGAATAGCAGAAGAAGTGTGAGCGTCAGAGATTGCATGTGACGGCAGTATAGGCGCATGCATTCTCCGCCCTGTAACAATCTCATGAACTGTCAGATGGTGATATCCTCAAGGCATATTTCTCAGTGCAAACAAGGCAAGAGACAAGCAGACCACCCATGATTTTTCAAGCATCTGCGTAAGCTTATCCAACCTCATCTTGAGCAGTTGATTCATCTTTTCTACCAAATCATTGGCTTGAGGATGGTAAAGCATGCATAGTTAATATTTATGCACAGGAGTGCTGTTATCTCCTTTCCCAAATCATTAGCAAATTGGTGCCCATTATCAGAATTAATTTCATCTGCAATACCCCACCTCGGTACACCTCTATCACAAGAAATTTAGCTGCAGAGAGGGCATCGTTATGGGCAGAGGGATCTGCCTTAAGCCATGTGAGAATGGACACACAACTACAAGCAAGTACTTGGAAGAAGTATGTCTCTCTTGCATATCAACATAGTCAAAATACAAGTGCCGAAAGTCGCGGCAGTGTTCCCTGTACAACTCCCAATGCGTGACCTGGCAGAAACTTCACGCAGGTCATGCAGTTACTTACAAACTCTGTGACACATTCATATAGATTTGGCACAAACCAGTCTTCACTTATCCCTGCAGCCACATGCTCTTTCGATACATGGGCAGGGTAGTGAAGCTGTTCCAACGCCAATTGTAACAATTGTTTGGCAGGAGAACCTTTATTGTGCTATCTCATTGCCAAACAAAGTCTGTCGGCGACAGAGATCACTCTCTCATCTTCCACAATTCTTTTTCAGAATTTGATGATTCTTCTGCAACTCAAAAACCTGCAATATTGTGGTAGAATTAATGTTTTCTGGCTATGCATCTTTTTCTTTGCTCACTTTTAATACTGCTATTAGAGGTATTATTTCTTCTTTGCCAGGGAACAGCACATGTGGCCCCATGGCATATATGCTGCTCCTTTTGCTGCTCTCTGTGCTCATTCGTTTCCCAGTGAGATAAATTATTGTCCTTTTGTATGGACTTTGCACTTTATTAACGCTAACTCTATTGGGAGCAGTAACATTTCTAGTAGATTACTAGTAGTTTAATCAGTAATGCTGCATGCTGGATGAGAGTGCCATTGCTTCTTTTAAACCCTCTCCTTTCCCATCTTGCTAACCTTGAGTGCTCTGTAGAAGTGACATAGGCTGAATCAGAGAAGATATTCACTGCTTGGCCTTCAGACATGTTTAGTGCTTCAATCATTGCCACAAGCTCTGCCGCCTGTGCAGAGTAATGATTTGGCAGTCAGGTCTGTGAGTACACTATCAACTCCTCCTCTTTCTGTACTCCTTGTCTATGCCCCACCACTGCACAACCTCAAAGCCTTTGCCCCTTGGTGAGGTCAATGCTGGAACTTCAATCAATGAATATCATGTCCCGCCTTCAATCACTTCTTCCTTAACCACGGGGTTACCTTCGCTCCTGTTTATGCATGCTATGCAGTCATCCCCTTCTTCTATTTTCTCTGCAATGAACTCTGCTGAATTTATTGTCCTGCACCTCACCACTTCTATTGCTGGCTTTGTTAGTATTACCTCATACCCTGAAGATCTCTGAGTTGTTAGTGTTGATTTTCTTTTCTCCAGTATTGCAAATAATGCATGTTCCACGTACAAAACTCCTGGGCCACCCGTAGTTATCATTTATGCTTTCTCAATAGCAAATGCAGCAGTGGTAAATGCCTGCTCACATGGGAAATGTCTCTGCATCACTGCATCCAGTGACCCACTGAAATATTCAAATGGCTTGTGTCCCTGTCCCTTTTGTCTGTGTCAGTACCGCTGTCATTTCTTTTCCATCTGAATGTGAGAATACGTGAAACTTTTCTTTGTAATTGGGTGTTGCTAACACTGGTGCATGTGCTAAATAATGTTTTAGCTGATCAAAGCTTTCGCCCATTTCAGCTGTCCACTTTATGTGTGTTTTGTTTTTCTCTGGTTCTTTTAGTGCTTGCAATATGATATGATATGATATGATATGATATGATATGATATGATATGATATGGCATTTATAATGCACCTATACACAAATGTTTCAATAATGGCCTGGTGTATGTGGAATAATCAAAAACCTATGCTCTGCAGTAATTGCACACGCCCAAAAACTACTGCATCTTCTTCACTGTTTTTGGTTGTGGAGTTTTTTGTATGGCCTCTACTCTTTCTTTTGTTATTTTCTCCCATCTGCCGACACAATCAGACCTAAGTACACCACCTCTTTTTGACAATATTGTAAATACTCTCTGTCCACGTTGTATCCTTTGCCAGCTAGCGAGGTCAGTAGTGTCAATGAGTCCCTTCTACACTCCTCTTCCGATTGGCGGCACACCAATAAGTCATCAACATACGGTATTACTGTGCTTGCAACCTACAAATTGCTTCAAGTACATTTGTATTACTCTGTTGAAGTATATAAGCCCTTAGCAGTACCCCTGAGGCATTGTAGTATGTTCAAACTGGGTCCCACGATATGCAAAGGTGGTGCGATACCTGGAGTGTCTGGGTGTAGTGCAATGGAGAAAAAAGGCATGTTTTAAGTCCTCTACTGTGAAATAGTGTGCCTCTGCGGGAAAGCTGCAAAAACTGTTGCAGGGTTGGGGACCCACTGATACACTGCCTCAATAATGTAATTCAGAAGGTGTACATTCTGTATAAAACACCACACCCCTCCCTTTGCTTTCTTAATTGGATAGATAGCTATGTTGCAAGGTGATGAGCTCTCCTGTATTATGCCTTGCTGACATAGGGCATGGAGTCTCTCATGTATGCCCTAATTTGCTTCTCGAGAAAGTGTACTGCTTTACTTGTGGCATTAGTGCTCCCTCTTTTAACTTGATGTGTACTGCCCCTGTCACTTTTTTTGGGCACTTTTTCCAAATCTTTGTGAAAATATTCTGCTTTTTTTCTGTTGTTTGAGTCATCCAGAGCACTGCCCTTTCTTTTATGTGTACCGGGCAAGATATGCTCAGATCTAACACTACCTCTCCTTTTGTTGTGAACATCTTTGTGTCACTTACTCCTGTAAATATAAGTGGTGGATCAATGCATACAACTGAATACCATTCCATGTTGTTCTCATCAGTGGCAACCAGTATAATCATGTCTTTCCAGACCACTACTTCCTCCAGGAGCAATAGAGTGTGTTTGTCAGAGCTAACCGAGGAGGGACACTGAGGCCTTGTGTTGTACAGCCAAAACACCTTCTGCTCAATCCCTTGCAATCATCCCAACAACACGTGTACACCATACACAAACACACCCATGTGTGTGTGTGTATCTCATTGTGTTGTGTGCATAGTATGCCTAGATCAGTACTGCCACCTGAGCTGGATACATTCTGGGTGTGGTGCACACCATACCATTCTCTGAAAATGAAATTGTGGCATTCAATTTGCTGAGTAGGTCCCTCCCCAGAATGTTGATGGTGGTGTCTTTTGAATACAGCAAAGGTGCTACAACATGCTGTGTCCCTATTGTGAGGTGTAAATCTATTGTCAGAGGAACTTTCAAAATTGTCCCTGAAAAGCCTTGTGTGTCCAAAGTTTTATTAGATAATAGAAATCTTTCTTCCTTGATGCATGGTGTAGTGTTTCCAGTTTTTCCATTATCTTTAAGGAAATCCCCTCTGTCCTATCTGAATTGCTACTTCCGGTTCCAGTCTTCAGTTACTTTAGTTACTGCTTGAACAGGACACACTCGCGCTCCCTGTGGGCACCCCTATTCTGAAAATGTTTGCGGATGACATAAATCGGTTACCGCCCACCACTGTCACTGCTGTGTATTGGGGCACGGTATTCTGTCCCAGTATTGTTAACCGTTCTGGTATTTGTGTCTGTACTAGCACCTGGACTACACCCACCGTACCTTGGGTTTCTGCCATTTCCCCACCGTGTACCTGTGCTTGTCCCTGGGTAGAAATACCTTGTATTAGTGTGGGCTGTATCTGTAGTTGCTGTTGTTACGGCATTACCTGCACTTGTTAAAGGAGTCTGTTGCGTGTATGTCTGATGTTGCTGCGCTGCCTGTGCAATAAGTGTTTGTGCAAAATGTCCAAAATTTCCACATGCAAAGCACTGTACACCGAAGCGTGCTGTTATTCCCCTGTATACCATTCCTATTCAGCATGCATAATATCCTCTCCCTGTCTAATACTGTCCCATGTAGCCAATTCCTTTGCCCGCCTGCATAACCCGTGGCTCCTGCACGTTAATGAATACAGGTTGTTTCTGCATCTGTGATGTTCCTAACTGCTGGTCGGGTGGCACCTGTGTGTAACCTCCTGGCTGCATTACTGTGGCCACTGGAATCCCTCCTTGCTGAGCTTGTGGACAACAACTGCCACTGTGAGTATTGCGCCCTTCATATGTATTTTCACCAGCCTTTTATGAACGAAAGTGCTTTCTGCTTTCGTTGCATTTTATACTGTCTTCTTATCCTTCTACTGCTTCCTTTTGCAATGGTGCACAATTGTTGCCTGTGTCCCAGGCAACCCTTTTACCTCAATTCCAACTATCTTTTCTAATGAAGGCTGCACATCTGAGGGGAGCCCCCTCACTAAAATGTGGTAAAACAAGGGTTTTTTATGTCCCATGACTGTTTATTTCCTGTGTCTACATTTCTTGTATGGATCATATGCATTCCGTGGGGTCCTCATCAGGATTCATTTTATGAGCCAACATAGAAGCCATGTCTGACAAATCTGGAAACAGCTCCTTTAGAGCCTTCCAAACATGTGCTCAATAGTTTTTTAAAAGTGCTCCATTTTGTATATTAGAGCCTAATTTTACCCCTGCGTATACAGCCTGTTGCCATATTTTGTCACTTCTGTCTCCGACCAATACTGCCTATAAACTTTGTATATCTCCTATAGCCAATTGCTCCACTTGCTCGCCCCTGCCACTAATGGAGGTAAACTGTAAACTAAATTGTCCCTGTCCATTGTCTGCCATGGTATGTAATGAACCTTGCTCCTCTCTTTCTGCAAACAGAGGCAACTGTGTGCGTGCTCTACGTTCATTAGCATTTTGTAGTCTTTTTGCTACCGCTATTCTGGTTTTCCTACTCTGAAGCCTATTTCCTAAGTCTCCTAGTGACCCTTGTTCTTCCTCCTCTTTTCTCTCATTTCTTCTCCTTTCCCTTCTCCCGTCTGTCAAATTGTGTGTGTCTATTTCATAATCCCTACCCTCGCTGTAACAACTGTCGTCCCAGACTGATATGGTGTGCCCTTCTTCTGCCTATCAGTTTCACTATTGTCTTTGTCCTGTCCTCAGTTGTTGATTTTAAACTTTAAGCCTCCTGCTGTCTACTCCTGTTCATTGGCCCCCTTCTCCTGTTCCTTTCCTTTCTTCTCTATTTCCCATTCCATTGCTTTTTCAGTTTCCTTGAACACACTGTCAAGTTGCTGCTGTGCGCTCTTTTTTTATGTAATTTAAATATTTCTTTCTCCTTTTCTCATCCTTGCTAATAATGCTTGTGTCATCCTCCTCTTTCTTTTTGTGTGTATCTTCCTTGTCTGGAGGCACTTGTTTAAGATTTGTACAACCTGCAGTTGGTTTTATCAATGGGTATATCGTATAGGGAGGTGGTGGTGCCTGCTCCTCCTCCTTTTTCCCTTTCTCTGTCTCTTTTTCCTTTTCGTTGTACTGTTTCCAAAGCCCTAGAATATCCGGTCTCTTTTTAATCTTTGACCCTTTGTATGTAGATGCCAAATACGAATACATACTTTCTATAATATCTTAATCGAATGTTCACTCTCCGGGCCATTCTTTTTAACACATTCCCCCTGTGTCATGTAGCCACTCAAAATGATACTTGGATATTTTATCACGATATTGGGGCAATTTTCTGCACATGTGATTAAATGGAGCATCCATCCAATAGGACGTCATTGTCTCCGCCTTATTGCTTTCTATTACAATATTCTTCTCTCGCTTTTTCCTTCCTTCCCCTTATTATTTGAAACCTTTAAACTCTCACTCCCTCTTCAAACACTCCCACTCACTCAATGTTTACACTTACCACTTCACTCGATCTCCGCAGGCCCCGCCCTTTCACACCTCACACTCAATGTTTGTACACAATGTCATTCTCACATTAGTAGAGAAATGGCCTTCTCCAAAGGCCCAGCACCATATCAACGAAGCCCTATGTTAGTTTGTTAGAAAAAGCGGTTACTCCTCCTCTCAATCAACTTCATCAGTAACTCACGCTACACAGCTCTGCGCTATTTACAAGTTAATCGGCTCGGGATCTTCCGTTTTTTCCACAGCAACATTAAACGAATATTACAACCATGTTTCCAAAACACCTATAACAAACTGCTGCTACTCACGAAACACATGGTGCATGTACCTCAAAAGAATTATTTCCGAAAGAAGAGAAAATGACGCGCTTATACCAATTGCCTGCACTATGCACAACTCTTGTCTAACAAGGTCCACCACTTACTACGCAACAATCTTCAAGAATGCAGATATGCCACCATCTACCTGCTCCCTATTGGAACAGCAGACCTAACATCTAAGACTACTATGGGGAATCGCTCACCACCACTAATGAGGGTGCATCCTATAAGCCATACACATAATCCCTCATGCCTCTTGCACTTTCACGCACAGGAAAACACACATGTATTGTTTTTAGGAAATTCTTCACTCCTCTAGACCTCAGAGTCTCCCTTTAATGCCTGTACTTCAGTTGGAGTGAAGGCAGTGCCGGAACAGGTGGACCTTCGGGAACTCAGCGTCCACAGACCTCCTCTTGCTATAGCTCTTCATACTGGCCAACAGACGCTGTCCCACACTCCTGTCGAAAGGTTGAGATATCTCACTTGGGCCTCCAAAAATGTATCGGGTGTCGCCTCAAAAAACGCCACAAAATATTACAAAAGTAGTCAAAAAGGAGTGTATGCTGATGCAAGAAGTAACGCAGTTTTATTAATGGTTCCAAGCGCAGCTGGGACAGTACATTCAAACAAATTGTGTAGTGGAACTGCGTGAGAAGCCAATGTCAAAGAAACGCCCCTAAATCTACAACTTTAATACAATGCAAGTGATTAGCATTCGTGATCGTGAGACATGAAAAAATCTCCCGACACAAAGCTGATTGGATTGGATTTCACACTTGGGACCCTTATGGAAAAGGTTATATTGCATTGGGACCACAAACCTTCCCACACCACCCGCAATTATGAAATGTGACGTCATAATCCACCCCCAATTCCTACAGCACAAAGTAAATTCATTGAAACATTTGGGATAACCAGCAGAACTTTAATCAACTGCCCTGGTCTCCTCATCCTGGTTTTCATGAGAAGAGCTTTCCACCATGTCATCGCCAGAGCCTTGAACCACATACATACTGCTACACAAATGTTGCATATCGGGGACACTCTAACCATTTTCCCAGGGAAAATGTACTACGGATCAAATTCAAACCACTATGCTTGTTTTTGGTTCAGTAGAAAATAGCATTTTAAAAATAATTTCAATATATAAAATGATCATGCGTTCATTATTTGTTGGCGGAACCTAAAAGCTCTAATCTGTGACCTTAAAAAATAACAACCATTGTATATTTTCTTCAACACTGGCCTGGGAGCGCAGATTCTGCACTAAATCATCAGCCACAGTGGCTTTTTCTGCACACAAAAGTCTAACACGTTTTCTGCAAAAGCAAGCTTTTAAGGCCTATTTTACAGCGTTTCATCATACCACTAAGTTTGATTAAACTTACCTCTGCCCTTGTATTTAGTGATTCGTTTTATTATGGGTTCTATTTCACAAATATCAGAAAGAGCCACCTCCCCTTTTACAGTTCTACTCTCGTAGCTGATAAGTCCCTTCCTTTATACTGCATTGAACTTACATCTTTATTGCAATAGAATGGACACCATGATCATTAATGGTGGTGACATTAACACTTACGTCCGGGACAAGATATCGCTAGAAATGCTCACAGAAATGGCCCCCACGTATTAGGCAAAGCTTTTTAAAAGATGGGGACCTTTCAATATTGAATGGAAAAGTCGATGGGGACACTGATGGTCGTCCCTCTTAGAAGGCAAATAGGGCTTCTGCCACCCAAGTCTATTTCTTCATCTGCTCCCCTACACTTGACCTGATGGCTGATGCCATAATAGAATGGCATAAGAATATAATCTGTGCTATCATGCCTGTTGGTCGGAACACCATAGTAAAAGAAACTACAACTAACAACTATGTTATTAGAAACACTAAATGTGCAGTGAGGCAAAAGATTAGATATAAAATGAAAAACCAACCTGACACTACCTTAGCCAAAGTGATGGTAAGAAAAGAATGCATACCGTAATTGGGTAAAAACGTGGCACGTGTCCTGTAAAAATGAACAATGGGAACACATGTTCATGCTGATTACTAGGGCTGACGCAAAGAAAATATGGAGCCGTTTAAATGACATACATTGTATCAAGATGGGAAAACCTGATAAATGAAGAACTATGGGTTGAACATATTCACAATGTGTAGGCAGAGTAATAGACATTGATTTTCATATGCTGGATATTGTACTAGAGACCAAGCGCCTAAAAGGATCAGATGGCCTCCCGAACTGTGCCTTTAAAAAAGATCCTGAGAATGGAGGTAAAGTACTGTATGGTAATGGTAATGGTAATGTTTATTCATAAAGTGTTGTTCAGAGCCCTTGAAATTCTGAGACAATAATAGTCTGCACAGGCAGAGTAAGTGCATAAAATACAATTCACAGTTGTGACAACAGCAAATAGGCCTGATGACGATTCTGCAGTTTTACCAAGTGCAATTAAGGGGTGAAGACAGGGGGGCACAGACAGATGATCTTCAGGTATGATGCATTCAGATTGTGCAAGCAGAGAAACGGTTACATGGACGGGGGTCCAAGTGCACCCAATATATGGAGATTGGGGGTAAGTGCAGAAAGAGCCAGTCTCTTGGGTAATTTCTTAACTGCAGTGAGGGTGGTGGTGGTACCGGCCCCCGAGGCAAGTGTGTGAGAGGACTGGCGGGTGTGCCAGGGACCTGTGAGACCCTGAGGTACACCAGGTGGCCAGTCAGCAAGATGTAAGGAAAAGGAGGGAGAGAGGGAAAGAGCAGAGAGATAGGTTAGCAGTGTGGAGGGAGAGAGGAGGAAGAGGAGAAGAGGAAGGTCTTAAGGAGTTTCCTGAACTTAAGGAGATCAGGCTCAAGACGGAGGGTGGCAGTGGGGCTATTCCAGAGGGAGGCCCCTGCTGAGGATAAGGATTTTCCTTCAAATTTCTGCTTGAAGCGTGATACATTGTATTGTCAGGTTTAGTCTGAGGGGAAAAAATCCTCTTCGCTGGAAAAAAGCGATTATTATACCCATTTATAAAAAAAAACTATTAGAAGTGAGCCGTCACAATATAGAATGCTTTCTATTTTTGATTCTATGTGCAAACTGTTTGCCTCACTAATATTGGACATAGTTGCTGTCTGGGCTGACGATTGCAGAATTTTGGACTCCTTTCAAATAGGATTTAGGGTGGGTTCTAGCACAGCTCTTGACCTTTTATTGCTTAACACCTTGATGCAAGCAGCACGAACAAAGGGATCACCTGCACTTCATGTGCTTTTTGTCGACTTTAAGCCGACATTTGATACAGTGTGCCGTAAGAGGCATTGGGCCAAGTTGACCGCCTGGAACATGCCAGAGGACTTACTATACATTTTACATGATTTTCACAATAATACATCGGTCCAGGTGCAATTGAATGGCACTAGTGAACTACCAACTAATAAAGGCCTCAAACAAGCATGTGTGCTCGTGCCTATGATTTTCAATCTCTATTTGGCCAACAAACCGGCATGTTTGGCGAAGCCTAGGGGAATTTTCCCTAAAATCAGGGAATACCACGTACATTGGATTCCTTATGCCGATGACGTGGTACTCCTGGACCATACAATAATGGTCCAGGGACGGGTCAAGTTTTTAATAGTACGATCAGGGATGCCAAGTGTAAACTAAGGGGAGAGATTAGGAGAGCCAAGAGGGTGGCACGATCATTGGCAACTTTCTCATTGATGTTTAGAAGATTTAAGAATGATTACAGCCGATGGCTTAAGTGTTGGAGACGCTCGAGCAGAAATATCCTATGACAACACACAGTGACAACTCTCTGCAGAAGGAATAACCATAATATCTGGGCACTTTTAGGTGAAGCTAAGGGTAACAAAGAACATTCCCTGATTAACCGCATTGATGCAGAGACATGGTGTTCATTCCTAGTTAAGCGTAATCTTTCAGTTCATGCATGTAACTCCACGATAATGGAACCTAATTCTCTGATCCTCCATCTTGTTGTCACGGTTGAAGATTTCAGAAACAAAATCAAGCACCTTAAATCATCTAGAGCCCCAGGCCCCAATGGGCTAGCCAACGTGGTCCTCTAGAAAGACCCTGATTTTTGGGCAGCACTCCTCAAAATACTCTTCGATAAAGTTCAACGACCTGATCCCTTATACTTGGCAGAGAGCAATATTGATCCCAGTGTTTAAAAATGGAATCAAAACTGATCTGAGTAACTACTGGTTGCTTTTTATGTTAGATTGTACAGGGAAATGATTTGCTTTGTTCCTGCTTCAGGGTATGCAAGCCTGGGTGGATGAGGAGGGCATGTTCCAAAGCGGGTTTAGATGCGATTATTCAACTATGCACAACTGGATGGATAATAATTTAATGGATACATTGAGTACTAGAGCACTTCTTCCGAATAACCCCCCATTATATGCCCTCTGCATCGACTTTAAGGCCGCCTTCGACACAGTCTAGCGGGAACAGCTCTGGCATAAACTTCAGATGTTAGGTTGTCCTCCTGGCATCATCCATTACCTGAAATTTCTACACACTTACGCCTCAGTGTGCATTAAATTGGATGTGCAAGTCACAATGACTGAGCCTGTTAAAACTGTGGGGTGAAATAGGGATGCGTAACTGCCCCCCTGTTATATAACCTGTTTGTAAGTGATCTTCCTTTATCATTTAATGCTATCCCGAATTGTCCTCCTAAAATTGGATCTACTCATTGCGCAGTCCTGGCCTACGCCGACGATTTGGTCATTTTTGACCACACGTTTGGTGGAATACAAAGGTCGGAGGAGGCATTGTGGTCCTATGCGGATACCAATTAATCGAGACAAAACGTTAATGATTATTTTAGCCAACCAGAAGATTGCCGAAGTTAGATTGCAGGTTCAGGGCAGGGAAGTTAACTACACGTTATAGAAATATCTCGGGTTAGAGTTTGACATGATGGGGAGATTTGATACATGCATTCAGATACATCAGAGGAGGGCAGAGCAGTTAACCACTCTGATCTGCCAATTCACTAAGAAACAAAGTGGTTATCCATATGGGGAGCCGACAACTATACATATAGTGGGCTTCATTACAGGTCGGGCGGTCCGGAAATAACAGTGGCGGTATACCCGCCGCCACTGTTAATCCGGACCGCCCGATCCCGAGTCCTGCAGGCGGTAGGTGGCGTTCCTGCCAGATCTGACCTGGCGGCTTTACCACTGCCTGCCTGCAGGCGGATGAGGAAACACCGGCACCATCACGAGATGGTGCCAGTGTTTCCATGATCCCCATTCCCATTGAGTCCCATAGGACACCATTCTGCCTCCAGAATTCCTGGAGTTTTACCGCCTCGGTTACCACCAGACTCGTAAGGAGGTCCAGTGTCTGGCCCCCTCGGTGACCTATGGGCTTGAAGCATTACCCACGATTGATCTAAAATGGCTGCAGGTAATCGCAGGACGGTTCTGGAGGAAGTTGGTGGGACTCCCTCAATGTATACATATGGCAATAATCCACCTCGAGCTTGGCATCCTGTCATTAAGATCATTGGTACTGAAGAAAAGAGCACAAGTGCACATTAAGCACAATCAAAGTTTACATATGTCTCTGTATAGGATATGGAACATAGTATCAAAACGTCTGGAGTGAACCTGCATAAAACAAAGAAGTGTGCCAATCAATGAGACCTGTATTACAACAGAATCGAGATCAAATTGAGCAGAATACTGTGATTGACGAGTGCAGTATCTTTGGGTATTGCAGGTACCCCGATATCTCCTTCCGTCGCTAGAAACCTTTGGTGTTACCAATGATGTTGAAGTGCTGAAGACTACTGCATAGTATTGGAGTAGATAGTACCATTTGGACTGTACAGTGTATAGGACAGAAACTGGGAATCCTAATTGATTAGAAAGGTAGTAATATACTGGTTGATTGAAATCATCGGAATGTGCAGTTATTTTATGAAAGTATTGAGACATTGTATTTGTTCATATGATAACAAATAGTAGATCTTATTTTATGTTTATTGTATTAAATTGTGTTATATTGTATTATTTTGTTATGTGTGATGTGTTTTTCAAAACCATATCACATTAAATAAAATTAAAATAAATACATAAAATCGATCAACACAGGTTTTGTATGATTTTGCATAGGCAAATAACCTTATACTAAACAACAAATAAACTAAATATATACAAATTGGTGCTGGTAGAGGTAATGGAAGAATTTCCTACATCAATGTGTTGTTGATTGATCGAGTCTCCAAATACAAATATTTGGGCCCGACTATCGATGACATGTTAAAATATCTTGCCATGAAACAAGAGAAAGCTACTTTAGCTCTTGCATTAACATCATGTATAAACACGTCCCTGGACAGGGAAGCAGACTACAGCTCGATGGGACCCCTTACAGTGTACAGACAGTGCACGGTACAGACAGTGCACGGTCCCAGCAGTGCTCTATGTGCTGTAAGCTCTTTGCCTGTTAAAAACTGAATGACTCCTCAGATTAGAACATGGTATATGGAGATGTATCTTGCGTCTTTCCAACTTTGTTCCTATGGAGGCAATTCGCCTGGAAATGGGTATTAGCTTAATTATTGGCCTAGCACATATAAGGGCATCCAATATAAAAAAAGCTTAAACGGAGCCCCTCTGTCCTATGTTTGCATATATGGGGATGTTGAATCGGGGAGTCCTAAAGGCCTTAGGCTGACAGGTAGAAAACCTGTTTGAAAAGATGGAGTGGACTTCTGATTGAGAATAAGGTAAATATAGCCCAATTAAGGAATTTACAGCAAAGGCTAAGGTGTGGGACTGGGGTTTAAATCATACTTACCTCGCCACACTTAAAACCTATAGGGAATTTGCCCTTGTGTAAGCTAGTTATCTACTCCTCAATGTTACATAATCAAATGCCCAATTCCGACTATGAGAAGGTTTCTATTGCTTTTGCGATTGAATCTATTAACCGTAAGGGAGACCTTGAGACCCAGAATGGGGAACCCATGAAATGAGAGAGGCTGTAGGTTACGTCAACAGAGGCATATTCTGGAGTCTGCATGGCACGTTTTGACAGCCTGTAAGCGTATGGGTGACCTATGCATAAAGTACTTGGGACCACATGTCCATAGGCTAAAGGACATTGGAAGCAATCACTTCTGGATGCACTGCCTATTAGCTTCGGGTCCAAAACGCAATGTGTTATTATTTACGTTATGGACTAAGATAAAGATGATATTACACAGGTAAATTCTGATGTAAAGCAATTATGATTTCCCTCAATTAGGGAACAAGTCTAGGAGCCTTAGTTGCCAATGTTTGAAGTGGCTATTAAATACTATTTACTATATATTTCCTCTTGATATCTATCAAATGTGCATTAGGAAATGATTTATTTATGTTTAACTGTAATTTTAGAAATAACGCTTTTACATTTTTTGTATGTGTAATTGATTATGAATTCATTAAATAAATGGGTAACCTTTTAATAACTAAATCACATCTTAATAAAAAAGAAATACTAGTGTCTTTGAATTCAAACTTGATAATAGTCTGATACAGTTTCATTAAAAACCTGAACTGCAATTGTGTTTAGTAACATCTATGATTAAACATGTAAGTGACTTATCTCTTTCCTTCAGATAACAATTCCATAAACAATAACATTCCTCTGATCCAACAAGCCTTGATGTGAATGAATTGCCATTTTGTTGAAATTTGACTTCAAATTAATTGGATAATACCAGCAGCTGTTATTGTAGTGCTTGGAAGCGGGAGAAATTTAGTATGAAGTACTCTAGATAAATAGCTTTTTTTATTACATGACCGACGTTGATGGTTTTTTGCAGATTCTCTACCCAAGAAGGTTTGTCGTCTTATTTCATTTTAAAGAAAGGGCCTTGGCTAGCACTTTACTGGATTACTGTAATGTGTTGTCACTCATTTTCCTTGTAAAGAATCCTGCATTTAGGATTAGCAAATGCTTAAGAAAGAGAAATAATGCTCCCTGAAGTGAGAGCATTCCTACTTCTGCCGAAATTCAGGCACCATGCATAACATATAAACCTGTTTAAAGGACTTCCTAAAAAAAGCTGTTGTATCCTCTAATATTATTTAGTGCTGATCTGCTGCTCCGGAGTGCCTTATAATGCTCACATTTAAAACGTCGGTTACATTCAAAACAGCTTTAGAATTCACACAGTAATCTTCTTGTTTTCACAGAGTTTTTCTAAGCCTGGAATGTTGTTTTCCATCATATGACTTATATGTTTCCCTCTGTGAGTCGGTACTATATACATGTAATTTACTCAATCAAGAGAAGTTTGAGTTTTTTTTGGAAAAATCATTTCATAAAAACACACAACAGAAAACTACAAGGAATTTAAAAAACTGGTTATTACAATAAATGCATAAAAAAGAAATCGGACATCATTACTATTATTATGGTACATTGATAAATTCATACAATACAAATAAGACAATCAGTCATAGTTAATATTGTTCATAACAATGTGTCTTTTCCTAATGCTCAGGGCCTGCCTTAGATATGATAATAGAGCCTATCCAAAAAGTGTTATTTCAGTTCACAGTAGGTACATAAAGCAGGGTGACTATGAGAAAAACAAGCATCTCTTAAAATTATGCATAGGGTTCTTACTTTCCTTGTGTGTAAACTGGGCAAAAGAACATAAAGTGCATCAGACTTTTGTATAGTGGTCCTTCCCCCCACCTCCATCAGACATCCATGGATTCTCATGCTCTCATCCTCCAGGCAGAGACAGGAAAGAACAGACGCATGGGAGTATGTGTGTTTAGTTATCAGGAGCAAAGAACACACTCAAGTGCATCCAACCTATCTTTTTTAGATGTTTCAAGATTACACAACCCTTGTATACAAAATAGCACCTTGTATAGTGTAAGATTTTGATAAGCCAAGTTAGTTAATGGGCCAACATCCCTTCATTACCATTAGATAACCTATCACACATGCACAATAAATCCACATTTAGCATAACTGGCATCCACAGCTTTCTCTGATGCACAAAATTAATATGCCTATTTTACACTTGGCTGGACACAACTATAAAAGTGCTCAATTCCTGCCAAAGACATTCTTCATGAATCAATGGCTGCACCTTATCTATTTACAGAGGTTATGCCAAGTTGTTTGGTACTTAACACCGTAAGAGAATATATATCTCTTATTTTATGGTGTCAAAATAATACAGCTGGACTTTCAAATTAATTTGTATGATACACTACGTACACTTCGCCATATGAACATAGATACATGTATCTAAGCTTCTATTAATTGCCTAACCTCATCTTATTTTGTCTGATTTATATGCCAATTTCATGTTTAACCTAACAAACCTCATTATCTCACTATGAGATGCTGCCAAAAACTCTCTCAAAGTGTGTCAGTCCCTCTTGTTTATCTGAAAACCTTTGGCATGGTTAGAGTTCTGGAACCCGTTTGCACTTGAGTATCCATTTAGAAATACATATTTATCTGACACTTGTGCTTTCCTTCTTATCAGGGAGCTATATTCTTCATTTATTTAAGAATTTTTCATTTTGTAAACCAATTATTCATAATATATCCTTGTGCACTTATGTAGTGTGCGTAATGTAAACTCACCCTTCATTTCCCATGCCACCTCAAACCAAGCATATGCAGTGTCTAAGGTACCTTTTACTTTTAATAAAGGAAATCTAATCATGATTTCTAGGAGAGTGAACTATTTGAACTACCTACCATTTTATCTATGTTCAGTTGAATGGGGAGGTGTTGGCACCCCTTATACATTTTGACAGCTGTCAAGGCAACATGGACAGGTTGTTTCCTCCAGTGTATCTTTCCATGTTGCTGTTACAGATTTTAAAGGGACACAATCAAATCTAGTCCTGCTAATTAGATTCCTATATTACATATAGTTACTCCATGAGAGGAATTCATGATGTGTAGAATAAGAAGTGCTTGCGGTTAAAAGTTTTAATAATTTCTTTACATTTTCGCTGATCTTGTACATCAAATCAAAGACTGTTTTTAAACAAAGTGTTGTGCTTCGGTCTAAGATATGTGGTTGAATTAAATGATCCTACACTACTATTGTTCTTAGCAGAATACATACATATTTTAGCCAGGGAATTGTATTACCCCCAGTCTCACTTAGCAAACAGTCAATTAAAAGTCTAGTGTAATCTACTTACTGGGTCAACCTGATATGGAGCTAATTACATGGCTCTACTAAATGCTCATCTATTGTGACGGTCAACCCTAATTCTATGTTTGCTGCATGGCAAGCTGCAGATTGTGGAAGACCCGACATTCTTCAAATAAATAATATTTTATTTTTTGTAATGGTGCGAAATTCGAAAAACCCAAAAGGTGACACACCATTTTAGCTATAGATTCTGATTTAGCGCTATAGACTTTCAAGACAATCTCATCCAGGGCCCACATCTCTTGTCACAAGATTATGTTGAAATATTTCAAAGAGCTAGACACATCACTTTCACCTAGCTTCTCACTGGCTCCCGCAATATTCCATGAGAGGAAAGATAAAAAGGTTTCAGTGGTGGCCTTAGTCGTATGTAGTGATGTGCTAAAGCCCTTTGCACTACAGTTCATCAGAGTGAGAGGAGCTTTGGATACTATGGAACTGGTGGAGGGGGCTGGAGCCACATCTATCAGTCATTCTACATCATACATGGTAGATAGTACATCGAATCTGTTCAGACTTGGAATGGGCCCATATTGCTTTATTGGATTGTCAATAATATTTAAGGAAGCGTTCCCTTGACCAAGATCCCAAGTGGGGTTTCAATGAGATGTGTACAGGTTTCTAATATCTGTGCACCATTAGGATGGTTGTAATTATTTGTTCTATATTGCGGGTTAGCATTCAGAGAGTAAAAGTCTTGTGGATAGAAATATGATAACAGTGACAGCTTGGAATGGTGATGCAATTGGGCATCTCACAAATGAAAGATGGTATGAACGGCAGATGATGTATTGGCAAAGGTAACCACGATGCAATCACCCTTTGTGGGTTTTGTGGTTTGGCTTATCAAGTTTACCCTTCTTGCCATCCTGTGGGTTGATGTTTGGACCTTTTACTCTCATATTAATCCAATGGCTTGTTTTATTAGTTAAAGAGGCAGTTGACTCATAGGTCACTGAGTATAAAGGTTCAGCCTCTACAATAACACCCACAAATGGAAACGCTGCAGGTGGGAGGCGAATTTAGGGAACCTTTCTGTGTCTTACAAATTAGGTTAATACAAAAAAATCAGAACAGGAAATCTATGTAGAGTCATGCCTGAGGCTTGCAAACAACTTGCTGCCCCCATGCTAAATAATATCACTCAAACTAATTATTTAAATACTCTCATCCACAATTGTCTGCTATTTACTACTTCAGTCAATGACAAACTCACCCCAATGGTAGTTAAAACACTAAAAACTGAAGCGCGCAACAACTCCTGGTTCTCATCAGATATCCTAAATTGTAAAAAAAATAAAAGGTTGCAAGAGAGGATTTGGATAAAACATCCTTGCCCCTCCACCCATGTCAAATATAAAGCCGCCAACTTGAAGTACAAACAGGCAATCTTGTCTGCAAAAAAGGACAGTTTTAATACCAGAATATCTCAGGTAAAATCTGACAAGAGCTTTTTCTAATCCTAAAAGAGCTGGAGGGAAATCCAACTCCCTATGCCGCAATGCCGTTCAGTGATACTTGGTGTAAGAAAATCCAACATGGATTCTCCAGGATATCATTAATTCTTTGTCACCAAGATCCTGATAATCACAACACACTTACCCCTGACTGCATCTATGTTGCTGCTTCTGTTCCTGTTTTTTCTCTTAGCCCCTTACCAATGATGCCCTTCTTGACATCATTTATGGGTTGAAGCCTATCGTCTGTCCCAGCGATTCCTGCTCAAGAATCATTGCCAAGGACAGCATTCAGTGCCTCACCCTGTAATCACGAAGATCATTAATTCTTCCATTTCATCTGCTGTGCTTCCTCAATGACTAAAGGAGGTCTGGATCACTCCTGTTCTCAAAAAGATAACTCTCAACCCTGAGGTTGAAGGGAATTACCATATTATTACGACTGTCCTCAACAGGGCTGTGTATCTTCAAATACAAAAACGTATTGGGTTTTCATCAGTCTGGATTTGATACCATGCATGGGACAGAGACTGCAATGTTAAACATAAGAGACAACCTCATTAAAATCGCTGAAAAGGATAAAATGGACTTACTGATGTTACTTGATCTTTCAGCAGCTTTCGACTTGGTAGATCACTCCCTGCTTTTGGAGAGGCTGTTCCAAACATACTATAGCATGGATGTCAGCCTTCTTGAGTTTAGGATCAGCCAGGGTCACTATCGAGGGCATCCAATCAGAGCCGGAGACACTAGCATATGATGTTCCACAAGATGCCTGCCTCTCGCCTACCGTTTCAAATATATATGCACATCCTATTTTTTACATACTTCATGCTATAGATATTAAATACACAGATTATGCTGATGATACTCAGCTTGTGTTTGTTTGTTTGTTTGTTTTATTATTATTTATATAGCGCACCAGACCCAGGGGTATTCAGGCACAAAGGCAACAAGAGGAATGTTCAGCTTAGGTTACAGGTTGCAGATTAAACATAGTGGTACAGCTACGGTTACAATGCTGTAGACAAGTAATGTCAAGGAGTCACAAAGTAAATACAGGAAATTTGCAATAAGACAGGAGTGACATATAAGTATAGCAGAACAGATATACAAAATATACATGAAATCCCAGATGTCAGTCAGTTGAGGTTAGGCATCATGTTCTTTTAGCCGTTGGATCAGATTCGATCTGAATTGCCGGTAGAGGAAATCTTCCCTTAGGGCACGGGGGAGGAAGTTCCAATAGTGTGCTGCTTTGACAGCGAAGCTGCTCCGACCAGATTTAGTGAGTTTGAATCTTGGAACTAGTAAAAGCTTGGAGTGGCTTTTCTTAAGGGGTGAGAGGCTGTTTGTCTGGTGAATCTGTCTATAAGGTATTGCGGCGCTGCTTGGTTAAGGCATTTGTGTGTAAGGGAAGCTGTTTTAGGAGGATTTTGTCTTTTGTGGAAAGCCAGTTAGTGGATCTCCTAAGGTCTGATATGTGGGCATTTTTAGGGAAGGTTAGGGTGGCTCTCAGGGTGTTATTTTGAAGTGTCTGTATTTTGGCGGTGATGTGTTTGTTACTACCTACATAGAGGGCGTTGCAGTAATCAAGTTTCGACAGGATTAGTGCTCTTGCTAGTGTGACGCAGTTATTAGGAGAGAGGGAGGGCTTGGCTGCTCTAATTAGCTTGCAGGTGTAGGAGGTGGCTGAGGCCATGGCACTCACTTGTTTACCAAAGGTAAGTGTGGAGTCTATATAGAAGCCGAGGGTTTTAACTACTTTGGCCACCGTAATGATGTTATTGTCAATTATGAAGGAGTCATAGTTGGGGCCTAGTTTGTTGATGTTGGAGGAGGTGCCTAGGATGAGGAGTTAAGTTTTGTCATCATTCAGGCATAGACCGTGAGAGGCCATCCATGCCTGGATGATGAGGTAGATTCTATTCACAAAGGCCAAATCCTTGTCATAATCTCCCGTCAACGGGATGAGGATCTGTGTATAATCTGCATAGTTAGTGTAGGTGATAACTAGACCGTCCAGATCATTGAAAAGGGGCTGTGTAAAAATATTGTAAATACCCCATGATCCTTGGGGTACGCCACATGAGATAGGTACAGGGTCTGCAGCTGCTAGAGGAGAGAAGACCTGCATTGTCCTGTTGTCTAAGAAGGACTGGATCTATGTGACTGCTTCATGGGAAAAGCAGGCTGCCGTGACCAGGTGATTGCAGAGTATTGCATGATCTACCAAATTAAACGCGGCAGAGAGGTCGAGGAGTAGTAGGAGTGAGGTTGTACCTTTATCTCTTAGTGTGTCTATTTGGGCCTTGAGGTCTAGGAGTGCAGTCTCAGTCCCATGCTGTGGTCTGAAGCCGGACTGTCGAACTCCTAGGAAATGGTTTAGTTCCAAGTGGTGCTGAATTTGTAAATAAGCTACTTTGTCTAGAATTTTCAGAAAGAACGGCACAGTGGTTATGGGGCGGTAGTTGGTTGGGATGGAGGGGTCCAAAGTTTGCTTTTTGAGGAAGGGGAGGACCCAGGAATGTTTCAGGTTGCTAGGTATGGTGCCTGATGTGAAAGAGGCGTTTATGAGTTTAGTAATGAAGGGTGAGAGTTCACGGGCGGCGTCTTTTATGATTTGGGCTGGACATGTGTCACCCTGGCAGTTGGAGGGTTTGAGAGTGAGGATGACTTTCTCGACTTCTTTGGTGGAGACTTTGCAGAAGTAGAAGGGGGGGATGTCCAGTGTGGGTGGAGAAGAGGTGGATTTCAGAGTTGGTAGTGAGTTTGTGGTAGCCTTGGACGTGACAGTATTTGGGACAGTTATGGACGCTTTTTTGTTGTTGATCTTTGCTGAAGCATTGTTATCTTGTTGGCAAGGGCATTTTGT
Source organism: Ambystoma mexicanum (assembly GCF_040938575.1). Classification (NCBI taxonomy): domain Eukaryota; kingdom Metazoa; phylum Chordata; class Amphibia; order Caudata; family Ambystomatidae; genus Ambystoma; species Ambystoma mexicanum. The sequence continues at coordinate 696,218,027 of NC_090926.1, read as the reverse complement.
ATGCCTGTGCACCAGTTCTTATCCTTGAGGCAGGAGTCGGGAGCTTGGATAGGGGATTCTACCTCCTTTAGGATGGCGAACAATTCTTTGGTGTTGGATTTGGCTTGGGTGATGCGGGTATTGTAGGATGTTTGTTTCGCAAGGATGATTTCTTTTTTGTAGAGGGTAGCTAGTTTCTTCAGGTTATTTTTATTGGTGTCTGAGGGGTCTGATATTCAGGTTTTTTCACTGAGGCGTTTCTTTTGTCTGATGTCTTTCAGTAGGGGTGTGAACCAGGTATTTAGGTGTAGGCGGGGTTTGCTCTTCCTAATTTTCAGAGGTGCGATAGTGTCCAGAGAGGCAAGCATTACTTCATTGTACTTTTCTACCACAGAGGCTGGGTCGGACTGATCTGAGATGGAGTTTAAGGTGGGGAGAATGAGGGGGATAAGATTTTCAGGGGTGATGTTTTTTTTATTTCTGGTAGGTGCGGTAGGAACTAGGATGCTATTGTTCATGGGTGTGGTGGCTTCTAGGGTGAAGGATACCATGTAGTGGTCAGACCATAGCTGAGGCATTATAGAGGTAATAGTGATTGGGCAGTTATGTTCGGCAATCCAGTCGAGGGTCCTGCCTTTGATGTGGGTAGGATCTGTAATCTTTTGTTTGAGCTCTCTGGGAACTATGATTTTGACACTGCCTATGTGAACAGAGTCTAGGACCTCATCCAAAACTGGATGGTCGTAAACTCCCTCTTCCTAAACAACGAGAACACGGAGCTGATACTTGCTGGCTTAGCTAACTGGTTAAAAAAGATGGACAAGAGGTAACGCCACCTTAGAATCTCCAACTGTTCCATTGAAATCAGTTCCCAGGTTTAGTCGCCTGTTGTTCTTTTGGTTTCGGTGCTTAATATGTAGAAACATGTCACACAGGTGAAGGCCTCCTGCGCCGACGCAAGTAAACACCTGTGCCAAATCAAACCATACCTTATTACCAATAACCTCTCATCAGTTGCCTCTGTCCTTGTAAACACTTGCTTCGATTACTGCAACAGACTGCTGATTGGTACCACCAAAAGTAACATCAGAACGCTCCAGGTGGCACAGAATGGGGCCGACAGATCTGCCCTTGGAAAAAACAGTAGAGATAATAAAACTGAAATCAGAAGATCCTTGCACTGTCTTCCGGTTTGTCACTGCATTACACACAAGATCCTTACTCTCAGCCATAAGTGTATTTTAGGAAACGCTCCTGTATACCTTAAAAAGTGCATGCAAATGGCACCTGAACTGAGAAACCTATGTTCAAACAGCACTAACAAGCTTGTTATCCCGAGACATAAGTTAACATGCTTTGGAGGCACGAGCTTCAATCTGTGTGCTGCCTCACTCTGGAACTCGATTCCCCTAAGCACAAGTAAGACACCATGCCTGTCTAACTTTAAAACGGCCGTTAAAATGCATATCTTGAATTCTAAGGACTAATAATAATAATAATAACAACAAGCATACAGGGCCATTTTATGAAATGTCTAAATTACATGCATGGGGCCAACAGTGTTAGCATTGACAATGTTAACGTATTGTTACTGTAAAACAATACAAGAAATAAAACAAACTGTCACTAAATATGCAGACCACAAAGTGCTCGATCAGGCATATTCCACGTGCCATGGCACTCTCTGTAAATATGTCTTTTTGTTAGTTAAAATAAACACTTGTTTGTTTAACATTTCTGTATTCCACGGTGATATTCCTTTTCTTGGAGCCAACAGCCACCTGGCTTCGCTGCAAGTGTTTGGTGACCCCGCATCACGCCTATGTCTAGGGTAGCCTATGACTCTATCTCTCCTCGTTTCATTGTATCTCCTATCCCTCTAGAGTCAGGCCCCCTTATAAAAAAAAAAGGGTTCCGCCCACATTTTTTACATACACCAGAAGTGTCTTACTTAATAAAAAAAGGGGTAGAAATACACACCAAGATTAAAACACAATATTATTAAAACACACTAATATCAGTAACGTATACCTAAGAAAGCAGCTGTGTAAAACAATATTAAAAAGGATCTTCAAAAATAGAATAGCAATCTTTAATGCCCGGAACTACAAGAACTCGTTCCGTGGAGAAGCCCAAGCGAAGCTAAGCAAGTCCCTGGTAGGCTGTCTGCAGCTGTAGTGTGCTGTGGACTCACCTCCTTCTTCTACCAGTCATCTGCTGACTGGTACACCTATGCCTGCCTGCCTGTTGTCATCCAGGTAGCCTGGGAACTTGCTTGGCTCACTGCTGCTCCAGCCACTCACGGCTAGTGCTGTCCCTTCCTCTGGGGCCTTCTACATCTGAGAGATCACTCCCTCCTGTCTTACCCATAGTGTCCCGTGCCAGAACTGGGAAGCCATGCCTGACCCAGCCACATCATCACATGCTCCTCCCACTGCCAAGGAGCCCAGAACTACAAGAACTGCTTCCGGGAGAAGCCTAGGATAAGTCAGGCAAAGTCCCTGCTTTGCTGCCTGCAGCTTTCTGCAGATGAGACCCACCTCTATTCCTCCATCTGCTCTGGTGTTCTGATCACCACTATATTTCTCTCACTTCAATCCTGCTGCAAGCACTTTTCCTTGTGGTTTCTATCTTTCCTACTTCCGCTCCTATCTGCTCCAAGAGCCTTTTCATTGACTGACTGTATATTTGTAAACATCCTGGTGTCTGTCTTTCAGATGCTCTGCCTGCTCACAGCTATTTCCTTTATCCTACCCGCTCTCATGTCTTATTTTATTCCTATTCTCTATTCCTACCACACCCCAGTTCATTCTGCCACTCCAAATCTCTCTAATCTTTGCTATCGCCCTTGTGCTAACCTTTCTCCTCCTATCAATGTTGCTAGGCGGAACGCGCGATCCCTCTTCAAAAAAGGCCCACTCAATCCTTGATGCCTTGTTTAGACTCAGTCTACACTTTCTTTGCATCACTGAGACATGGATTTCTCCGTTGAACTTTGCCCCACCTTCTACTCTTTCTACCTCATCTTGCTCCTTCTTACTTACCCCTCCGACAGTGGTGGAGGGGTCAGCATTCTCTTTCATTCTTCCTTTACTACTGCCCCAGCTCTTCCTACTCTTCCCGTCTTTCCTTTATTTGAATATCATTATGCTTCCTTTCTGAGGCCCATTCTTGAATTGTTCTTGTAATCAACCAACCCCATGACCACGTCAGTGACTTGTGTGATGACATCAGCGCCCTTCTCTCTGCGCTTCTTCCGTCTCCTAATCCTGTAATTGTTTTGGGTGACTTTAATCTTTATCTTTCCTCTCCTATTCTTGGTTCCTACCACCTCTCCCCTATTTCTACTGCCCTTCTCATATCTCGGGTTCTCATCTGGATCTTATCTTTTCTTCTGCCTTTTTCCAGTTCTCTCGTCTCAGCTTTTCCTGTTTATTCCTCTGACCACTATCTTCTCTCCCTGTCTATCATCCCCCCTTCATATCACCCTTCGGTCCCCCGCTCACTTCCTCCAGAGACATACTATCGTCATAACCTTTGATATTTCAATGCTTCTTCTTTCAATTTTTCTTGCTCCTTTTTTTGCTCCTCACACTACCTTTACTTCTCTTTGGCCGATGATGCTTCATCCTCTCTCTCTCTCCCTCTCTCTCTCTCTTTCTCTCTCTCTCTCTCTCTCTCTCTCTCATACACTATCCTCTCCTCTTGACTCACTCTACCCTGCCTTCTATAATTGTCTCACTGGTAAACCCCCTCAACCATGGCTCACGCACCAGCTTTACTCTTTGTGGCTCCCTATTTGCTGCGCTTAGTGTCGCTGGCATACATTCCATTCCAATTCCGACTCCTCTATTCTTTCTGCCCTTCACTCTTCATTCAACACTGCCCTCCTTTCTGCTAAACAAGCTTACTATTCTGACCTTCTTAACTCTATTATTCCCACCCATCATTTTCAAACATTAACTCATATTCTTTCCCCACCTCCCCTGATCCTACGCTTGTCTCATCTCTTTCAGCCATTCACCAGACTCCTATTTCTCCTCTAAAGTTGCTCTCCTGCGCTCTGCTATCACTCCTTCATTCCCTACATCTATCGCTGATCCTGCCTTTCATTCTGCTACTACTTACCCATTTCATCCTGTCTCTAATGTTGGCAGTGCCCGCTCTCTTTCTAGAGCTTATCTTACTTCTGCCCATTCTATCTCTATTCCTTCCTCTCTCTTTGCCAAAATATATCCTTCTCTATTGCCCTACCCCATCTTTCCTTGATCGTTTAAACATGCCACAATTCTTCCTATCCTCAAAAATCCCTCTCTTCTCTCCTTTATCCACTCTTATTTCCACCCTATATCACTCCTTCCCTATCTTTCTAAACTTTTGTAATGCCTTGTCTACTGTTAACTTTCCTCCTTTTTTACTGCAAACTCTATTCTTCCCTCTTTCAATCTTTTTTTTGTCCCTGTAACTCCAGTAGGGCTGTTCTCCTCTCTGCCTGTGACTCACTCCTTTCTGCATGCTCTGCAAAACACTCTTCCCTCTTGATCCTTCTTGTTTTGTAAACCACCTTCGACACTCTAGACTACTTTCTTCTTCTTTCTTCTCTCTCCTCTCTTGGGTTTTCTGGGGCTGTCTGTGCTGGCTGCAGGACCTCTCTTATCGTACAAACTCTGTCTCCTGGGCTGGCAAATCCTCCCACACTCTGCCCCTCCCCAGTGTCCCTCAAAGCTCTAACTCGGACTTGCTTCTTTTCTCTCTGTCCACATGTCCCCTTGCTTCTTTAATTTCATTATTTGGTCTTTCTCACCATCTCTATACTGATGACACCTAGATTTGTCTATCTTTTTCTGCATTCTCCTCCTCTACTAATTCTACCCTGACCTCCTGTCTTCTAGCCATCCAGTCGTGGATGGCAGACCATTATGTCGTTATTATTTCCTCCAAGACCAAGCTCCTTTTCTTTCCTGCCTCAACTATCCCTCCTCCACTGTCCTACTTCCTTCCCTCTTTGCTTCCCATATCTCTTTCTGCCCCTAATCTAGACGTGTCCCTTGATTATTCCCTTTCTTTCTCCATCCACACCTCATCTCTTTCTCGTTACTGTAGGGTTCCTCTGTTTAACATCCACAAAGCCTGGCGTTTTCTCACTTTCCATGTGTCCAATTGCTAATCTAGTCCCTTATCTTTTCTTGCCTCTCCTATTGCTCTTGTCTTCTCTTTGGACTTCCTATCTCTCGTCTAAGCACCCTAAAATCCATTTATAACTCTTCTATTAGACTTTGTTTTCACTTTCCTTACTCTCCAGCTCTTTCTTCACTTCAATGGCTACCCTTTCACTCTCTGCTCAAGTTCAATTTCCTTTGTCATGGTTCTCCATAATATTGCCCCCCCTATCTATTATCCTCTCTTTTGCTCTGGCCTTAAGGTTCATCTGCTTTCCCTTAAATGATTGGTCCTTGTGTCATTTTACCATTTCACTTGTACCATTTTACCATATTGTTGTTAGGAGCTTTGGCATAAAACGATCTATAAATTCAAATAGTATACAAATAAAGTGAACTTTATAAATAAACTATGTGCATGGTGCCCTTACTTGGCAGACAGTCTGGCCAAGGATGCCTGGATGTTCACTCTGCGGTTAAGGTGCTCTGTAGTGCTCGTGTGTCCGGTATTATATCCCTGGGCCACATGTGGGTGGCCCAGGGCAGCATCACTAGAGAGGATGTCCAAAGAGTTCCCACCCCAGATGCGTCTGCTAAGGGCAGCCCACAGTTTTTCTGATGGTGTAGGGGACCTTGCAAAACACCCTATGAAAGGCCACATATGTCAGGGGTGGCCTGGCACATTCAGCAGCAGCAGTGGGGCCACATTGGTGTGTCCTAGCAGGGCCACATATGTCATGCCTAGAATTCCACACAAATCTCCACTGAGCAAGAGGACCAGCAGGAACTCCAGAGGTGTGTTTCTTCCTCACTGTGTGCCATCTGTGAGGCGCAGCTGCCTTTCTCAGCACAGAGGGAAAGTGGTCCACGTCTGGATTACCCTACCAATTAGTGTGAAACCCCAAGTAATAAAACGTGTTATAAGTCCTATATTGATTCTGAATCATAGCTAAAACAGCTTGTTGTATGGGCTATTAACCAGCTAGGGTAGTTTGCTTCATCATGATTTTGGCAGTAGGCCTTAAATGTGGCGGTAACTCTATTACATCCAAATTTAAACGTCCGCCCAATCTCGAGTTGGGTGGAAAGTTTGGATGTTTCACCTCCAGCTTTTTGCTAGAAGTAAAAATCCAGCGTTCCAACTGTTTTTGGATGTTTTTGTACTTTTTCAGCGATATTGATGCACCGCTCAACCCCATTAAGTCCAATGCACTGCTACTTGTGATCCGGCGCTAATAGCGCTGGACTGAGTAGTAGTAACACTATTTGTGTTGGCGGTATCCCGGCAGTATTACCAAGGCTCTGATATTACAATGACGTGATATCACATATTGCTTTAAATGCAGAAAGTAGTGTCTAGTTTTAGTCAGTATTACAGCTAATCAGTGATGTCATACTACTCCCTTGCAGCTTCAGCAGTCAGTACAACTCTCTCTTTCATTCACTCTGAGAACTACGGCTAATGGTTGGGCACTGTTCCTTTCCTCAAGTCTTGACTGGGGTAGCATAGATGGCTTTTGAAAGACTAAACGATACAGAGAAACATAGTGAATATGAACGAGTCAACATATAAATAGATAAAGGGCTAGAGAGGGAGATAAATAAATTATAAATTTAAGATAAATCTAGAAAAGAACATCAGGATGGAAAAGACATAACAAAGAAATAACATTTCCAACTAGCATTGGCAATGTCATCAGTTTGGACTTTTGTGATAGCATAGCAAAGGGCACGTAGCAGGCACTGCATAGTGGTATTAACTGGCTATTGATGGTAGCAGGTGCAAAATGGTAGCAGGTGCAAAACGGTGCGAGTACCTGTGCATCAAATACTAGTGCCTGGCAAATACCTAGTACTTAAATGCAAGCCAAAACTGTGGGCTTTGGCAGTGCTCTATTTTAACAGGACTTTAGTGAAGGATACACATGTGTTTATACATCAAGTGGCTGAAGATAGGACTGGTTAAGACATTTTTTAATGACAGCGATCACATTTACATTTCCAATTAAGTAATTCACTCTCAGAAGAAGGCAGACACTTTGGGGTTCATCATAAATTCTCCAATCTGGAGAAAATGTTGGAAAAAATGGCAGTAATTCTGACACTGGCATTTTTCCGGACCAGGGAAACACAAGTTTGACAATAGGGGTAGCCATCTACCGGCAGGCCTGACCTGCCAGGAGTACAGGCCGCTACCGGCAAAGAAATGCCAGAATCACCAGAAATCCCATATATGAATGGGAACTTACTGGTGTCTTTGCCACCCATAATATCCAAGGAATAACGGGATATTGGGCGGCGGAAACAGTAAGGCAGTTTTGACGGCATCCCAGCAAACCTGTAATGAGGTTCTTTGAGTGCAAGGTTTGATGGTAACGCTTTAATAAAACAAGCTCAAACAGTTCCCATTAGGAGGTGTTTTGGGTAGGGAGGGGCAGGTTGGTGGGAATTGCCATGTAATTAGCATGGCCACGGGCAGTCAATGAGTGGGCAAATAACCAAACAAAACCTACTGGCTGTGTGCCCCCCTCATATGCCATTTCTCCCTATATGTATTTGCACCAAAATACTGAGATCCCTGGGTGTGAACTCCACAGCCTAACACAGATTTGTGGGTGCATCTCACTGGCGTGGGCCCCTGCAAGCCCTCTAGATTGCAGAGGGAATCGGACCTCTATGGCAGAGCAGCTGCCCTGCTAGCCTTATCCCACAGTTGATAAACCAGTGACTTTTATAGCACACAGCAGGCAGATGAGCCGCAACATACAGGTATTAGTGATGCTGCTTTGTCAGCGGGAGGGGTGAGCTGCATAATATACTTCTAATGAATAGAAATCCCACACAGTGATTGGTTTTCATGTATAGCCTAGGCTTGGATTCTTTAGGCGCTTCCCTTTCAGATGGTTATTCCCTCAGGTGTGTATGATGTATATTTCAATCGTTGCTCTCACAGGATGAAAGTGACACTGAGTGAGTTGAGAGAATCACAGAAGTTGAAAAAAGGCAGGACTCTGTAGTTTCAGGATTTGCTAATTACTTCTTACCTTGTCGCCCATTCGTCTGACAGTCTACTTTGGCTCATGATGTTCTAGTGTCCAATGGGAAAACATTGTGAATCTGGATAGACTACACACACATTGTTTATGAGAAAACAGTTGTGGCATTTGATCACATTGTATTGGTCTTACTTCAAACGGAGTCAAACACTGAAAATATAATTACTGCACTTCATAAAGCGAGAGAGAAATAATTATATGTTATATCTTTGAGTGACATGCTCTTTGAAGTTGCATTTAACATTGTTTTTAACCCTTTGTTTGTTTGTTTATTTGCTTGTTTGTTTTATTCACTTATAATGCGCACAAAACCCGTAGGTAGCCGGGCGCAGCAGTACAGAAAATGTGAAGCTTAAGTTACAGTGTGGGGTCATGGGATACAAGCAAATTACAAAATACAGTATATTACATTACAGGTAGAAAGGCAAATTGCAGTTTACATACGTGAGGACAGTATATATATATATAGACCTTTAATGGTCCATAGTCTGGTGGGCATTTTGCCCGCTTGCGGTTGCTGCTCACTACACATCTATTTATTTTTTTATTTTTTTATTTTTTTTTTATTTATTTATTTATTTATTTATTTATTTATTTATGCAATTTGTATAGCGCACCCAACCCGGAGGCATTTAGGCGCTGTTCTTATAGAAACCGACAATAATAAAATACCGTGGTTACATAGTTGCACATATGCAAGACAGTCAATGTGATAATACGAGCTAGGCTATAATGTCATCTTTGATTGCAATGTTACTCATGTAGCTAGCTTACTGGCTGATGCACATGACTTACTTCCATGTTTCCTGTGTAAAGAGACACGTTTTCAGCTATCTTCTGAAGGAGGAGTCTTCTGGCCTAACTTTGGCTGGTAGGGTATTCCAGTGTCTAGCAGCTATTGCTGTATCAGCTATAGCATATGCATGCTAGTTCTCTCTGCACTGTTACCTACTTCTTCCTGTGGCTGAGTAAAACTGCGCAAAGGAGAGACCAGCATGGTGCAGTCCCCTGTAAATCCAGGCCCACAAAATGGTGGGCTGGTGAAGACACAAAACTGCTAGAAATATAATAGCTTTATAATGGTCAAAATCATGGAAGAACTTCTCAAACTAGGTAAGGAACAATAAAGGACATCATATGTCCGTGTTCATGGTCTGTCCATTAAAAAGGAGACAATACCGATGTGTCACTGGTCATTATCATCTTTAAGTGAATTCCATAAAACGTTTAAATTTAGATACGCTGTAAATATAGAACTAAGCTCTTCCAACGCCACCATTTTCAATTGGTTTAACCAGGACTGGTGGTGACAACATGGAAGGAACTACAGCTGATCCCAAGAGGTCCAGCGCAAAAATTATTTCAGGTGAATAAAGGGGGTGTTGAGGAATTTCGTCAACATCCCCTTCCCCAGAGAACTCTTGCAGTGGTCAGTTTGGGTCTCCCAGAATACTACACACTCCTAGCTTTACACATTAGTGTGACTGGCATATGCAAATAAAGGGAAGGCCTTGATAGAGCAGGTACCTGGTAAGAACATTATGAGAGCAGATGGAGACATCCATGGGCTCTCCCAAACACGCCCCCTTGTTCAGAAAAGGCACGTTTTAGTAGGATTGATATTCGCAGTCTGCTCCCCAGTGAGTGCATTCACATTTCAACAGGAGCCAAGAGACAATTCTAATATTCATTCACTTTTTAATAAAAGCCTTTCATCAGAATTAACCCAGAAGATAAGGGCCATGGTTGGTATTAGGCTGCAGGCTATCCAGAGTAAGCAGAACATGAACTGCACAAGTCTCTTTCTTCATAGGGATGTGTACCTAGTTTTGAGCAGTCCATCAGCCCCGGGCAAAGCTGGGATATCGGGGTGTCTGGCAAGAGGAGGTTTTTCTTTTGATATGTCAATCAGCAGCACCTTGAACAGCCATGCTGATCAGCTCCCGCCCTGCAAGGCTCAGTTGATGATTGTCAAGATGGTAAAAACCTCAATTGGCGTTTTCTGGGTGGCATGTGCAGTTGATGGCAATGCCAATAAAGTATGTCTATGCACCTCCACTAGGCCAGCTCCTTACAAAAAAAATCTCCTTCGACCCCAGAAAATGCAGAACTATAGTTTGAAGCCAACGTGCCAAAAATAAATGAAGAGAAAATGATTGATTTGGATTGAAAGTATCTAGTTTCACGGAGTGAAAACTCTGCTCAATGATGCCACTGGAAGACTCCTACTGAAGAAGTTGGAAAAGCTCTGCAACAAGCCCTGGGGGGCTTGCATCCATGACAAGTGCAGTCTGTCACATTGGATTGAAATAGGCCAGTCTGCAATCATCTGCAAATGTTTCTGCAAATGGAAATGTTTCTTTGGTTGCTTCGAATGCGGCTGCTTGCTGTTCTCCTCATTCCAATGGCCCTAATGTTCGTGTGAATCACTGCAGCAGCCCTGTGGGAGAGGCTGTGTTGGGGATAATTTGCTCACAATAAATGTTCTCCAAGGAAGCTTCGGGTTTCAGATTGACTTAGTGAGGGTTGGCAGATACCCTACTCACTTCTGGAACACAAAACCGAAGAATTCTAGTTTGCCCATGCTTATCTCTCATTTCTTTTGGTGGAATGGGGGGCCCTGATCCGGTAGACACTGGAGAAATTCTCTCTGGCGATGGTGTACCACCAAAGACACGGCAAAGCTGAGGATGGTATTCCTACTAAACCCAACTCTTATGGTGTCCTGAAAGACTTTAGAGGTGTATATAGTGATGAAGACGCAAATGTGACAAAAAGGTTATAAAGTTGCCTGGGTCTTTGTCTTGCAGAATCTGATTATCTCCTGACTAAGGTTGCACTCCTTGGACTCATAAAAGAACTCTGCTAATTTGACCACATCACCCCGACCCTCGTCGAACTGCACTGGCTCCCGCTGCTAGCCCATATCATCTTCAAATCCTGTTGCCTCATCTATAACGATGTAACTCTGATGTCTCCAAGCTACCTCACTGAGAAACTCAGCATCTCCTGAAACCTGACTTCCAGCAAAAGGACATGTGCAGACGCCTTCTCTATCTATGCCACAAAGGTCTGGAACCTCCTCTCCACCAAAATCAGACTCACCCCTTAGCTTCTACAGTTTGTAGGTTTGTGTTTTATTTGTATTTTATTTTATTTGTGATTTAGATAGCGCCTTAAGCCAAAAGATCATAAAGACAGCACAATATAAAGCGGAAACGTAAGTAACATGAGGCAATCAGCCATGCCAATCAGACTGAAGAAAATGGGACTTCAGTGATACACAGAATAGAGAATATAGAGATATAGAATGAGGAGAAAGTGAGAGGGCATTCCAGTTCAAAGGAGCCAACAATGAAAAAGAACGGAAATGTGATTGAGCACAGGGAAGAGGAGAGACAACAAGAAATTGAGAGCAAGAGCAGAGAGGATGAGATGGAGAATAAAATGAAACAATGGAAGAAAGGTAGATAAGTGTAAGGCAGTGTAGAGATTTTAAGACAAGGCACAGAAAGTTAACTTTAAGTAGGGACTGAAGTGGGGAGCCAGCCAAGAGTAGGAAGAGACGAAGCAATAGAGTCACAGGGAGCAAGAAGGTAGAGAAGATGAATGGAGGCATTGGACACATATTTCAGAGGGGCAAGGCGGGTGAGAGGAAGACCAAATGGAGAAACAGAGCAATAGAAAAGTTGTCAAAAAATGAGTGAGGAACTTTGCAGTTTAGCAGCATCAAACATCAAGAAAGGACACGCTTTACAAATATTATATAGGTAAAAGTGACAGGCACGTGAGGTGACAGAATTGTGAAGAAAGTTCACATAGGATCTCCAGACCTTCTTCAAGGAATGTCTCCTCCCTAACACCTAGGTCCACACAACCTCCACTCCCCTCCCTACCTGGGACTTTTTGATCTGCTCCTTACTGTTTCGTCCCCTGGCTGCTTGTAGAGCCCTTGCTTCTAATTGCCCGTCCACCCCTGTTGTAAGCTCCATGCTCCCTTTTTCTCTGCTTTTCTCACAGTATTCTTTCCCCTATGATTGTAAAGTGCTGTATTGCTTCCTGGCGCTAGGCCTGTGCTTAATAAATGCCATACTAATGACTAAGTCACCACAGAGACCTGAGTAAACGCAAGACTAAAACCACAATAAAACAATTATACTTGTTTGTCCACACATTCATACATGATTGTGTTAACATTTTCTCTAAAAATCTACTCCATTTTGCAGTATTCTTAGGGATCTTCTTATGATCAGGTTTACTTCATATACAGATCCGTGTACAGTGATGTCCTTCAAGCTGTGAGCATACAATGGTAGAACCAGAAAGTAGCAGGTTTTGGGACAATAAAGGATGTGATGTTTGATTTTGAAGACCTGTGTTAGGATCAGTTGCATCCTTTACCACAACATTGGTTCTGAATAAGAAAAGCTGGGCTGACAATGTGAAAAAGAGAACATCGTTAATAAGGATTTCTACTCTTATATTATAAACTTTCAGAAATACAGCTAATTATGATATTGTTCAGATCCCTTGATACTATGCCAAACATGTAACTTGTTCCAACCTGCTACGCCTCTTGCAACCAGTAACAATGAGGTAACCTGTAAGTAACTCACTCTCTTGTAATCAGCGCCTCGATGCCCCTGGGCTGCCAGTGCGCTTTATAAATGCAAATAAATAAATAGGTTCAGTGGGAATTTGTTTAGATGAAATCAATAAGGTTTGTTCTGCTTTACTTTTTACCAATTCTATGCTTTTAATAAAAGCCATCTCTGAATGTTAGCTTCCCATAAGTTCACTACCTTCCTTAGGCCAGCTGACCTTTGTAGAAAAAAGCCTTTAAACTCACCACACCCCTAAGGCTGTATCTTATCCACAGTGTTAAACTATTTTCCAAGAGTTTCCAATGCATAATGGAACCCAGGCATCTTCATAGCATCTGAGTAGCTTGCTAGAGCGTTTACTATTGAATGGGCCAGGCCAGCATCCTCATTTTTCCAGATGGTGACAATGAACAGCTTACGTTGACTTGGAGATGTATGTAAGGGGCACGCAATCAATTCCTCATGAAGAATAAACAAATATGTAGACTGTGCTAGGCCCAGTACGGAAGAGGGAGTTTGAACACATTTTGGGCCTCATTACGACCCAGGCGTTAAGGGTTAACGCCGTCGTTAACCCTTAACGCCTGATTCTGATTTTAACGGCTGCTTTTAGCAGCTGTTAAAATCCATGGCGCTAACCTGGCAAGATGCTAATTACGCCACCGTAATTTACGGTGGCGTAATTAGCGCCTTCCCCACTCCCATTATGCCCTATGGGGCAAAAATGGGAATGGGGAAGGGAAAATGGGAAATGGGGATTTACCGCCCCACTCACCTTGGAATGGCGCGGTAAATCCGCCATCCACAATAGTGTAAACGTAGTTTACACCATGGTGGTAAAGTTGGCGCAATTAGCGCCTGGGTCGTAATGACCCCCTTTGTATGGAACATCTGTAACTATAACACCAGAGCATCCATTTGGTATTATTCCACTAAATCATCAGAGGATCATAATATTATTGTGCTTCTACATCAACTGATATTATTATTATGGTGCAATATCTAAAATAAAGAATTATCTCCATTATACCAAGCAAAGCATTGTAGGCTGCCATTTGTGGGAGCCTTTAATGTTGCTTGCTAATTTATGTGTTGGTACAAGCTCAATTAGTCCAAGAAATTGAAACTCATTGATCACCATGGATTTGACTGACTTGTTCATGCCACTGTTCCCCACAATAATGACTTTTTCCCATTCATGGAGCGGTTGAAATCTGCCAAGTATTTGGCATAGACAGAAATAAAAGCCTGGGGTGTGATCAGCGGACTTTTTCGTTAGCACATAATAGCAGACATATTTTGTGTGGTCCAATCCTAAAGATGTCTGTAGTAACATTACTCAATTCATTATCAAAATAATATGTATAACATTAAACAACAGTGGTGCCATAACACATCATTCACTAACACATATTTGCTTTCAAAGATGCCAATTAGAACAGGGTCCAGGCCTATCTTCCCTTAGGATTGCCACAATGTGCTTCTGGTGACACAGTGGAAATACAAATTTGATGGACAGAAAATACTTGTTGAGAAACTGTTCTGCTAAGGCCCTCTACAAAAACAGTTGAGGAACTATTGTTCTAAAGCCTTCTGCCAAACAATATTCAATGTCCATGAGGACCTGGTTATCCAAGACGCCGCAAAAATAACTAAAAAAGACAATCCAAATTATACATTGGCTGCTAGCATATGGAAATGTTCCTCTCACCATTTTTGAGAATTGGGATAATCACTATAGTCCGCCGTCACAGAAAATAATGCACTTTCTTAATGGACATTTGGAAAGGATTAGTGAGCAAAGGAGCATATCAATTTCAACCCTGTTTAAATATCTCAACATTGTTAGGTTGTGTTGATTTATATCATGCACCACTACCATCCAGGGGAAGTCTCCAGGGTGTTAGTGAGGATAGGATGAATGAATGAAAGATGATTATTAAGCACAACATTCACCAAAAGCCATCTTGGAGCTACTGGTAGAATGAGGAGCTGAGAGGCCAAGAGAGGGTTAGAAGAGAAAGGTTTTCAGGACTTTATGGAAAGCTATGTGATCGACTGTAGATCTAAGAGAGTGTGGAAGAGCATTCCACATCCCAGCAGCCACCAGCAAAAAAGAACGTCCTCCAATGCGGCAGTATTTCACTGCCGGAACAGGGAGAAGGCAGGCGTCGGCGAAGCGCAGGCTTGTCCCACAACATAAGACCAGAACTCAGGGCCCGATTCTCAACATGGCGCAGTGAACGTGCTAAATAGCACAATTCACTGCGCCATTTTGTGAACCCAGGCACCACTGCTATTCTGAAGTGGGCCTGGGCGTCATCGGAAAACACGACAGTGCTTCCATTAATATCCGCCGGTTTCCTTTGGAAACAGGCGCATGAAGATCTCGGCAGCAGTTTCGCTAAATAACGAGGAAATCGTTTGTTAACGAAACTGCTGCCGAGAATCAAAACAAAAGCACGTGCTGGCTGGAACACAAGTTCCAGCCAGCATTGCTGGCATTTATTCATCTTGCACTGCAGGAATTAATATGTAATGGCCATGCAGCTACTAGAGAGCAGTGTCAAACGTTGCCGACCAGCTCTGTGCATTTTTGTGAATTTACTTAAATTTTAAACATTTAAATATGGGCTAGATTCTCCAGTGATGCCAACAAAATTATACATCTTTTCGGGCAAACATGTTGCCAAGTATAGTTGGCAATTTCTCACCCACCTCACACACCAAACGAACTTCTTCTTGTGGCACTCCTCCGTCCGGCACCAATTGTGTGCCGTACTTCACCGCCAATTTCGAGCGCTTGCAATATTGGAGGAGTGCCACAAGAATAACCATGCAAAGGCATGATTAATGAGAGTGCGGGTTGCTAGGTCGGTTTCCAGCCCTTCCTAGCAACTGGCACCCTTATTCCAAAAGTGGCGCAATGATGCCCGACTCCAGAATATTGCACCACCTTTAGAATAGGGTGCAATTACCGAAAATGTTGTTTTTAGCCCGTTTAATGACATTGTTGGCAATTACCACCCAGTTGAGAAGTGCGCCCTCAGTATGCAGATATTCAGCTGCTTGCCGATAAAAAGCACAATGGACCAGACACTAAGCCTCAAAATAGGTATGCATCGCAACAGGGATCCAATGCAACCTCTGAATAGCAAGGAAAATATGTGAAAAGTGTGGACTGCCAGTGGCAAGACGAGCAGCAGAATTCTGAAGAACCTGAAGACGCTGTATTATATATGCAGGCTGAGCAAGAAAAAGAGAGTTACAGTAGTACATAGAAGAAAGAGTAACAGAAGAAACCACCGGGGCATCAATATGTGTTCGAATGAAAGGGAGGACTCAACAAAGAAGCTTAAGATGAAAATGGCCGGCTGACTAATAGCACTGACCTGGGGTTCCATTGAGAGGGATGATGACAGAATGACCCCCAGGTCTTTAACCAAAGAAACAGGAGAAGGTAGGGGGCCAAGAACCATGTCTCGCTCTCACTGAGACATAGTTCACGTCCACCTCTGTAACAAGTTTTGACACTCTCCTTCCGGATCGCTACAAGATCCTCTCCGTGCCCAGAATCAAATGCCTGGGAGGGGGAATAGCTCTCATCTTTGCAAAGTGGGTCCAAGACTCTTTAATTCCTTTGCAGGTCTGCTCATCCTTTGAATGTCCAGTCTCCTGGCCTCTCTCTGACTGTGGCCAACATCCATAGGCCACCTGGCCAGGCTGCCCTCTTCCTCGCAGAGTAGGCTGACCTCTCCACATCTCTCATGTCCTCTGCCTCTGAACCTCTCCTCAAAGACCTCAACATACACCTGGATGCGTCTGATCCCTTCATGGGGCTCTTCCACAAGGTCTGCGACTCTTTGTCCATTCTACCCTGTGGTTCAACACACACTGCCGGACACAACTTGGATGTTCTCAGCTTCTCAGACAACTCTCTCTCCAACTCTCTCACTACTCCTCTCTGTTGGACTGACCACTTTCTTCTTTCCTCTCACCTGACAGTCTGTCCCCCAGGCAAAGCCCATCACAGCACTGCCACCTACCTTCCTGGTCATTCGGACCCATGAAGTGTGTGTCAGTTGATGCATTTGCCTCTACTTTCTCTGCTCCTCCTACTCCTGCAGCTGACGCACACCCTGACACAGCCCTCTCTAATCTGCATCTTGCAATTTCCAAGACTCCTTGGACATCCTTACCCCTGCCATGACAATCCGTCTTTAGTCTACCTCCAAATGAAACTCTTGGTATGACTTCAACCTTGCCGCCCTGATACGCAAGTGCAGGGTGGCCGAGAGGAAGTGGAGGGCTTTGGGTGCATGCTCTGACAAACTGACCTGCCACCTGCTCCAAAGAAATACAAACTCTCTGTCCAGTCCAAGAGTCCTCTTCCAAGTTTGTGTCTCTGTGGCCTCTAACAACATGGCCCAACTCTTTAAAATCTGCAAGGAGCTGGCCAATCCTTCTGCAGTCTCCACCTCTCCTGTTCCCTCCCAGGCCCTGACGTTTCACTTCACTACTAAAACTCAGGACATACTCTCCTTGCTCTCCTCTTCCTCTCCCTTTACAGCTCCCAGCCCCCCTCTGGTCACCTCTCTCTCTCCTCCTCCTTTCTCTTCTTTCTCTCTGATAACACATTTCTAAACAAGTCCAATCTCTAAAAGTGTTGTCCAAACAGGTGCTCCCCTGCTCCCCTAGAACCTACAAGGACCACACTGACACACTCACTCCAGCTTTGGTCGATTTCTGCAATCACTTTTTCACCACTGGTGCTTTCCTTTCTTTCCTCAAGTGAGCCCTTTTGCACCCCCTCCTTAAAAATCCCCCTGATGATCCTACCTGTCCGGCTAACTATCGCCTGATCTCTACCACTCCTGACCTGCATAAACTTCTGGAAAAGCTGGCCATCTCCCAGCTTCCTCTCCACACTGAAACGTTGGGCTGTCTCCTTGACCACCAGTCTGGCCTCAGAGCAGCCAGAGGCACTGAAACTGCTCTTCTGAACACCTGTGAAGATCTGCTCTCCAATCTCGACTCCAGCACCCCTTCGGTCCCCATCCTACTTGACCTTTCCTCTGCTAGTGACATGGTCAATCACCCCATCCTGAGCAACCGACTCTGTGAAAACCTGGGCATCACAGATCAGGCCCTGGAGAGGTTGACCTCTTTTCTCCTGGACCGACCATCCCAGCTCCAACTTGGGTCCTTTCTCTCCACCACCTCTCTGTCCACATGTGGTGTTCCCCATTGCTCAACCCTCTCACCCTGTCTCTATGTGGCCCCTCTGGCTTACCTAATCTGCACCTTCTGTTCTAATGTTCAGTATTATGCAGATGACATGCAGCTCTCCTAACGGCTCCATACAGCCTCTTCTCTCGCACATTCCAGACTGTCTATCCATGATTCAGGATTGGTGCACATCCAACAATTTCTGCCTTAATGCCAGTAAAACAGAGATCCTTCTCATCAGGACCCCTGCTCCAGCTTTCCCTCTCTCACTCTGGTCACCCTCTATTGGCCCTCTTCCTTAGCCTTCATGTGAGGCAAAAAACCTTGGTGTCATCTTCGACTCCACTCTCACATTCTCTCCTCACATCACAGACCTTTTCAAGAAGGCCCCCTACCTGTTTCACCTCCTCTGAGGTACTCTTCCTTTTCTCGCTTTCCCCCAGAAGCTCATTGTTGCCAGAGCCCTGGTTCTCTCTCGGTTGGACTACTGCAACAGCCTCTTTCTCACTCTGCCATCCTAAACTCTCCACCCTCTGCAACTAATCCAGAACAGGACTGAGATACTTATCCTCGGCCTCAAGCCCAGGGGCTGTATCTCTCCAGCACTGAAATTTCTCCACTGGCTCCCAGTGGCGGCAAGGATCAAGATCAAGACCCTCTGCATCGTCCATAAGGCTTTCTGGGGCAGCGGCCAGCACTACATTCAACACTCTCTTCCTAAATCCCTTCCTTCTTGAGCCCTTCACTCTGCTGCGTTAAAATCTCTGAGGGTCAGATGCTTCTCCAGGCGGAGAGTAGGGGGCATATCACTTTCCTCTGCAGGTGCCTCCCTCTGGAACGGCCTCCTTGCCCCTCTGAAACTTTTGCCGGACCACCTGAAGTTCCAGAAGCAGCTCAAAACTTTACTTTTCTCCTCTGCTTCCTCTCCCTCCCTCCCCTGCTGACCTACATGTCTGCTGCGCCAACTGATTGCTTGGTTACCCTCAGACTCTCACTGGGTACCTGGCTCCACTTGACTGGTCTCCCCCGCACTGCCTCCGGCCCTGTCATACACTAGGGGCTGTAACTGCAACCTCTACAGTCCCCTGCCTCCTTGCACTTCACCAGAGCTGTGCTTTCCTAGCTGCACCTACGCAGAGCAATGCTGCCCTGAATGTACATTCCACTTCCCCCCTTGCACTTCCCCTGTCCCCTTCCCTGCACTTTGCGTTACCGCACTTGCACGATCTGAATGACACAAGGTCTAGTAAGATTGTTTGTCTTGTCCTCCCTCCATACCCTCCCTTGTCTTGTCGAGCCTAGAAACACATGTGTACAGACGCATTATAAATGACTTAACATATCATGTCTAAACATATCAAGAAGGAGGCCAAAAATCAGAAGTCCAGAAGGAGGAAGCTGAAGGGGCCCTACGATCGAAAACCATGGTCTTGTCACAGTACAACACTGTAGGATGATTGGATAGATTCAGAACCAGGTGGAAATGGCATCTGTGTTTATGTGGGAGTTGGTTGAGAGGCCCAGATTGTTGTAACCACAGGGGTAGAACTCAGTGCCTCGGATGTGTGCTAGTGTGTCATGTTGGGCGTGTGGGTCACATGTGGTTAGGTTGGAGATATGGTTGTGTGCACTGGTTAGTTGTATCCATAAGCGGGCCTAGTGTTACATGTGCATGTAAGGTGTTTAATTGAATTGTGTTGCTATGTGTTTGTGTGTAGTGGGGATGGGTTTATGGGTTATGTGCATTGGTATGTTCTTTATAAGGATATGTCCAGAGTCTCAGAGATTTAGTTGAGTGTGAAAATTAGATGAATGCTAGGTGTGTCTATGTGCAGTGTGGCTAGTGCATAGTTGTGTATAATGGTGTAGGTTCTGTTGGAGGAGCAGCAAAGGGGAATTGGTTAATACATCTATTAATTTTAAAAGTGCCTCAGAATTATGCCTTTGGTTACTGCTCAATGGTACCTTCCAACACTCCTGATTGTGGTCCATTGGCCAGCCCCAACTTCTCTCCAAGTATGTAGCCTACCTTCCCCCACAGACTTTCCCAGTGCAAACGGTTGTTTGCACCTAGTCTGTTCCTATTTGCTCAGCATGGATTAAAGGGAGTAATTACGCTTTGGCCTGTTGTGAGGTTTGAGGAAGTGCTGTCTGACTGAGTTACCCTGGTTATCTAGGTGAGAGAGACATGGTTAGCCTAATGCTTCAATTTCATGTGTTACATGGCTGGGATTTCCTGAATGTATAGATATGCGGGTGGGGTGTCTTTCCCAGAATCTGTCTGCTGTGTGGCGGGCTACTCTTCGCTGATCTTCTTGCTTGAACTCGCAATCACCTCGAGACTTAAATTGGGGTTTTGCTCAGCCAAACTTGAGCGTAATAGCTGCATGATGACCCACCCAGCATGTGCTAGAACATTGAGTATAAATCAGAGAAGCAGGCCAAATTAGCAGATATCGTAGAACCACTGATCGCCTCCCCAGTCTCAAACAATAAAGTATCTGTTATGTTTGGGTCTCTGTCTGTCAAGACCGTTTAGCCATCCAGCCACTCCATCCACATCTTACTCACCCAGCCTCATTGAATTGATTCACATTTCTTGAAATTAGCAGAGCGTACTAGTCATAAGTTTAGGTAAACTCTATAATGCAGTGGCATTGTCCATGTCTCCTACCAAGCACTCACAGGGTCTGATGATCTGCGACCTGACTGCTCAATGAGCAGTGTGTGTGCACCATTACTGCACCCATCAACACACTTTGTGGAATGCACAAATAAACGTGTTCTCGGTGGAATGGGGTGAGAGCAAGCGAATTTGGATAAGAAAAGCTGAATGCATGTTTTTTTTCCAAAATCTCAGTGGGCCTGGTTCGTGGATTCTTTACGCACTGAAATGTGACTTTGCGTCATTTTCCACAGGAAAAATTCCTTTTCCTGGTGCAATTTTTGGATTTTGTGTGTATTTCCGGGACCCTGCGCGACTCCGTCATATCTCTGCGTGCAGTCGAGCTTGCCCAGTCAAGCGTAAACCCAACCAAATTAATGGATTTCAATGTGCAAGTTAACGTCGGGAAAGGTCACACGCAAACCTTGTGAACTCACTGCCACACGATAGGAGGTGCAAAGTACTATGTCCATAGGATCCAATGCGCAAAGGTAACGTTAACATTGCAATTAAGGGGTGACAGCACATTGTTGAGGTGCTGCTTGAAGTTAGGGGTGAGCGTATGCAGATTAGCGGGATGCTGCCTTGAATTACAGGTACTCATACGCAGGTTAACCGTGTGCTGCATTGAGTTACGGGAAATGGTACGTAGAATACCGAGGTGCAGTTTTGGGTTACGAGCGTTCATATGCAGTTTTGCAGGGGTGTTGCCTAGGTTGCAGGGTGACTGCCCGCAGTATTGCCTGGGTCCTTGATGGTGGGGATAAGGTAGGCACAAAGGTTGGTGTTTGTCGCAGGTTTGGTTTTCATGGGGTCGTGTCGTGGGTGTTCTAGGTGCTACTCTATTTTCTTTGCGCCTAGGGTTACTTTGTGGTTAGAATTCCATGAACATGCGGAACGGGCAAAGCATACTTTTGCCTGAAGGTAGGCATAAAATTGTTTTACTCGCAGAGTACTTTGCAGGGACTTTATGTTTTGTCTATGAATCGGGCCCAGTATGTCCATGCTTAGCATTCAAGAAAACAAAGCCCTGTGCAAAAATAAAACAGTGAAAACTATATATTCAATTTCCATGGTGGCAGCTTGTTTGACACACAAAACACCCATCTAATCATTGATTATAATAAGCTGCATGCCTTTGTCAAAGGGTGTCAAGAATTGAGAATGATTAAAAGCAGGGGCTAGGACCATGCATGTCAAAACCTATGGGGAGGAGGTTCAAAGGGAGCAACTGCCTCTTAATGCATTGACAAGTGACAGGAAACTCACTTCACCTACAAATGTTGTGAAAGGCACAAATAAACGACTTCTGGGTGGAATGGTGGCTAGAGCAAACGAATTGGGATAGGAAAGGCTGAATGTGTGTTTTTTTCCTCCAAAATCTCAGTGGGCCTGATTCATGGAATGGTTTGCATGCTGAAAAGTGACTTCGAGCACTTTCAGCGTGCAAAGCTCCTTTTCCTGATTCATGGATTAGAATGTGCGTGTATTTCTGTGACTCTGCGCAGGTCTGTCATGTATCTCCGTGCATTTGAGCCTTTTGCATGACACTCCACGCAAAGTGTGGGTTGAGCCTTCACCAAGAAATAAATAGGGGCAGAACATAGATGTTCCCTATTGTCCTAGCAAAATGAGGAAGAACAAGGAATAACGTGGGAGTATTGAGGGACAGGCAACCCAAAGAAGTCACATGCTCAGTCAAGCGCAAACCCAACCGAATTCATGGATTTCAACGTCCAACTTCATGTCAGGAAGAGTCACACGCAAACCTTCTGAACTCACTGCCACATGATAGGAGGCACAAAGCACTATGCGCATAGGATCCAATGCACAAAGGTAGCATTAGCATTGCAATTTAGGGGTGACAGCTTGCAGGTGAGGTGCCTCTTGGAGTTAGGGGTGCGCATATGCAGATTAGTGGGCAGCTGCCTTGATTTATGGGTGGCTGTTTAATCAGGCTCTGCCTTCAGTTACACTAAATGGTACGTAGATCATCAGGGTTCAGTGTGGGGTTGCAGGGGGCTGCTCACGGTATTGCCAGGGTGCTTGATGGTCAGGGCCATTTTAAGCACGTTTGGGGCCCTCGGCATGGACATCTTTGGGTCCCCCCTCCACCAGACCAAAGGAATTAAGTGATCAAGAATATCTGGTCGCACCCCCCCCTCGTCGCGATCACAACCTATAACATATAGGTTGATATGCTGCCTTGAAGAATTCAAAAGAAGCATGTGTACTCCCTTTAAATCCCCTTACCCTCTTCATTCTTGCTCTAATCAGAATGTTAAACAAGTAGCATTTGAAGGCCAACATTAGCAGTCTATGAAGAGGTTACTTCTGTTCTAGTATAGATACAGGATATGTTTTATCAATAGCATCCAGGAAGGTATGCAGCCTCTAGTATTAATGCAGAACCATATGTAAAATGTACCTGTAACACAGAATAGAAAGCAAACTCACATTAGCTGTCTCACAGAATGAAAAAGTGCTCTAGCATGGATAGAGGAGACCAATTGGAAGGAAAGAGAAACCTACCCATACTATAGCATGGATAGTGGATGTAGATTAGAAGCTACCTGGAGTGTATCTGTATCCAGAGAGACTGAGATTAAAAGTGGGACATGGTTTTCAAATAGTGTTGGCATAGAGATCAAAAGAACACGGGACTGTGGTGTGCAATATATCAATGCTCGCTATTATAGTGGAAGCCACACTCTAGCCAGTGAACCAATGAGTGGGGCTTTATTGAAGATCATACCCTGAGAAGGAAATCACTCTGAGGGCTGACAATTTTGAAAGGTTTACGGACTGACAATGTTCAGAGGTTGGCAATACAAGATTAAATGAGATACCCAGGATCTCACATTGGTTGTGGGGTGAAGCTGAAATTTGTGCCAACTCTGCAATTTCTGCATTTGAACACTTCATTTTCCAGTTCTTACCATGAACTAAAATATTCTCATTTTATAAAAGAAACTTTTATAAAAAGTGCACCAATCACATTTCCAAACATTACATTTTTTCAAATTAAATATTATAGAATGTTGTTTTTCGCTAAATGGTAATTATTCTAGCTTCATTCTATCCATCATCAAGGGAAGTATATATAAGTACCAGCATGCCAACTGATGTGATTTAACAGATTTAATCTGGGTATGTCTTTTTTTTTTATTTTAAAGCTTTAAATACTTCCAAAACACTGGCTTGTCAAATTGCAGAAAAGCCTTTCACTTTTGCGAAAAATCATAAACATTTTTGTGTCAAATGAGCATACCTTAAAATATAGTTGTAACTGGTTAGCCCGGGTGATGTGCTAAGATCACTGACAATGAAGCATTGCACTAGAAATGTCATATGGTGTCTTTATTGAAAGTGTGCCCCCTGTGTCCCATGTGTTTCGAGCTGACTTCGCTCTTTATCAATATTGGGCACAAAGTAAACTGTTCTCACAAACATAAGTTAAGTAGCACACAAATTGGTAACACAGTTTAATGGCTGTATAAACCATTAGTGCGGAGTAGCGACAGACCAAAGCCTTGCGATTGGCCTAGCCTGGCGCAGAGAGGAGCACAATTACCCCAAGCTCTTTCTGTTCCTTAAAATATGCTTGCCCGAGTTCTGCACCATCTGGTCCGCTCTCTTCTGTCTATCAGCCCTTCCACTCAAATGGCCTACATAAGAAAAAAGATCAAGTGATGGGTTAAGCGATGTTACCAGAATGAGAGAAGGCAAACCTCACAGAAGACAGCACAGTAATGTAAGCGATATCAGATGATCTGACCAGGAACACTCTATCATCTGCTGGCAAAGCCAAGATACAAGCATTAATGCTTTGGTTCCACGCTCTTCAATTTGGATACTTATTCACCTCTTGGACTAACCATTAATGCTCATTGCTGGAAGTGATTGCCTAGGTTTTACAACACCCCATTGGAACAAACCAATTTCTATACTTTCACCATATGAATCACATGTTCGTTTTTATGGCAACTTCTATCTGGTGCAGGTACATTGCTGATAATAGCACCTGTTGTGCTACAAAACCAAGTACATATGCAGGCAGGTTTATAAACTTCAGTCATAGGAAAGGCTCAGCCAGCCTTGCTGGGATGTGCTATGCTAATCTTGTATATGAACACATATCTCTGCAATGAGTGCTTAACACACTGAGCTAATTTCTGAACCATTGTGGCACTCAATTTATCAATATGAATTTCAGCTTTGGCTATTGTACGCAATCAACATAATTCCCCCAGGAAGAAAAGAATGCTACAGGAGTTGTGCAGTAGTGTTCACACAGACTATGTATACCACAGTGAACACAGAAAGCATTACATGATGAATTGATCCAGGCAGAATGTACTTGTCAACAACCGCCAGGTAATAGGATAAGAGCCTCAGCAGCATGCCATAAAATATCCTAACAGGTGCTATTTAAGTCTGGTGAACAATGGGATCTTACTCCTTTAGATCAGACAGCCTTCTGGGGCCCCCCTCCAAGGTGGGGGTCTTGGGCAAGTGCCCCATTTTGCCCTCCCATAAAAACGTCTCTGTTGATGGTGGGCATGAGGTAGGTGCAAAGGTTGATACATGTCGCTAGTTTTGGATTGCGTGGGGGCATGTTGTGGGTGTTCCAGGCGCAACTCTATTTTCGTTGCACCTAGAGTTATTTTGCAGTAAGAATTCCATGAATACACAGAAGGCGCAAAACATACTTTTGCCTGCAAGTAGGCGCAAAATTGTTTTACTAGCAGAGTGCTTTGGGGTCACTTTGCACTTTTTCTATGAATCAGACCCAGTATGTCCATGTTTTGCATTCAAGAAAACAAAGCCCTCTGTAAAAATACATTGAAAACTGTATATTCAATTTCCGTGGTGGCAGCTTGTTTGACAAACAAAACACCCCTCTAATCATTGATAATAGTAGGCTGCATGCCTTTGTCAAAGAATGTCGAGAATTGAGAATGATTAAAAGCAGGGGCTAGGACAATGCGTGTCAAAAACTGTGGGGAGGAGGGTGCAAGGGAACAACTACCTCTTAGTTCATTGACAGCGGACAGGATGCTCACTTAACCTCCCACAGAAATGTTTTGTGTTTCCAACCGTGCATCTTAAATGTGCCCGTGCCAATTTTGCTGCAGATGACACTATTGTCGTCTAAGTCATGTGCTATGTGGACTGCACTGTTAATAATTCATTGATTATGAGCGGGAGTGAAGATCCACATCTGATTTGGCTTCTTTGAAACTTGAGTGAAGAGCCCTAAAGCAGAAGATTGCAAAGGTACCACAGCTGGTTGAATTAATTTTGGTGAGATGTTTTATGTTTTGGGCTGCCTGTAGCACCTAACGGCCTGATTCATGGAATTTTTAGCATGGTGCAAAGTAACTTTGCACTGCCAACAAACACCTTGATCCACAGAGCAGTGCAAAGTGTATTTTTGCAAAGTCAGCAAAACGTCACAATGCACTGCTAAAATACGCTTTGCACCGCTCTGTGAATCAGGGTGTTTGTTGGCAGTGCAAAGTCACTTTGCAACGTGCAAAAAATTCCATGAATCAGGCCCTATGTTTTTTTTGCTCATTTCCTTCTGATGCAAAATTATTGTTAAATAAATGTGTCAGAGCCACATCACTGCCCACTCAGAATCCACCCAGCAGGAATCAGGAGTATCTGCCCCTCCGTCTCCAAGAAGCCTCATGCATTCTCAGTGCATCCAGTGATGATGGCCAACCTATTGCAAAAACTCAAAAAAATCACCTCAATTTGTCTGAAGTCAGCTGCATTGAAAACTGTATGATGGAAAACGAAATTGCCAAAAAAGTTGTTTACTCATCTTGCCAGCAAAGCAATTGAGTCTGCAACCACTTCAAAGTTGTCCGCCGCCTCCTTCATGGAGGCTCCTTGCTCTTGCCTCAGCCACCTTCTCATTGGCTGGAAGACAGCCTATTGCCACCTAGAATCCAAATCCGGCAGGCCCGATGCAGGAAGGCCCAGAAGAAAAGGCCAACTCCTGTCGGAGCCTGTCTGGGCCTGGAGGTCTTAGCACATCCTCCTACATGCCACCTGAACAACATAACGACTGCCTCATTCACCCAACCGCTACGCAGTGGCTACTACTGTGACCCGCCATAGGTGAGTCTCATCCACATGAGCTAAATTTGTGCTTATCTCCGTCTGATTTTCCTCCATTGACAACTCTGACTATCATTGTCCAGAGCCCAGCCTCCCATAGCAGCCTGCTTCTCCCATCTGATCCCATCCCCCATTCCCTGCTCATGACAACTACCCACTCTACGCGTCACACCTGATTAGTGTCTCAAATATGCTCTCACTCAATTATGCCAAATCTGATTTGCACTCTTACGCTCCGCAACTACCCTCCTCTTCTAGACCTGATTTTGCTAAAAATGATTTGCGCTTTTACGCGCTACAATTACTCAACTGTATTGTACGTTAAATGACTGTTTATGCTACCTAAACCTGCCTGCAGGATACCCAACTTAAATTACTGCCTACTGCCATACCTGTTTTTATACTTGCCTGTAACACACCTGATTAGTCCTGTATCCTCCACACCATGAAGCATGGTTTTGCCAGTTTATACATTCACCCTGATTTTGTCTCTCATATATCTGTATACCTGATAAACCCCCTACCATGAGGCGTGACTTTGCCAGTTTATGTAGTTACCCTGATTTTGCAACCTGTGTGTTCCAACACTTTGAAGAATTTAATTCACACTTTCTGTAGCTAGCACCCTGATGCCTGAGGGTTTGGTGCACTGCTATGAATGCAAAACATAAATAAGTAATAATAAATGATAAATAGATGTAAGTTTCCACCTGGGGAGGGCATACTCTCAGAGTCACAGCAGGAGTGTCAAGGATTTCTGCACTAGTAGTGAAAGTTAACAGTTGGCTCCCATGGCTGTGAGTAGCAGACAGGTGTCTTCAGAGGCTGTGTTTAATCTTTAGAGTAATCCACAGGAAAGTTTCCCCCTTGTTCCCTGGTGTTCAGGAAGTGATGTTTATGTTGCTGACATCGCTTTGCATAATGGTAATGACAACAGAGGGGAAGAAGGACATCTACAAAAATAGCCAGTGCTACTTCACCTCCTCCAACATATGCACATTAAGTGCACGCTGCAAAATATATGGCCTCCTGGCACTTACGTGAATTTAGAGTGTGGATGGTTTGGAGGTGAACGGTGCACGGTTAAAAGCACAGAGTACTGATTTGCAAGCTTTGTACACCCTGTGTGAACCAGGGTGTTCCATGTTCGTGCGAAATAACATAAGGAAAACCACAGTACAAGTAAATATAATGGACAAAATGGACAACCCTGAAACTAACCTAGAGAACTAATTATCATAAATACAGTGAATCCAATGTAACTAACTGGGTTGGCATGATCTATGTATCACCTATATAATCATCAGTTTGAATGTATTTATTTTATTTATTGGGTATTTTTAAAGCACCTATACAGCAAATGGTGTTTCATGGCCTACAAGACAAAAAAAGGGGGAGGTGAACAGGGAGGTGAAATAACAATAGTGATCCTACTACGCCTTGTGTAATTCGAATTGTGCAAGTGCAGTAACAGGAAGTGGAAGTGAGAGGGTAGTGGGGAGAGGTGGGAAGTGCCGGTCAGAGCGGAATGCAATATTCTCGGGTGGGAAGGGATGTGCAGGGCAGAGTGGAGAGCGTGCAAGTGCTGTGGGGGGAGTAGGAGGGGCAGAGATGGTCCCAGGGGCTAGGCGAGTGCTAAGGGGAGGCAAGGTGGAAACGTGCCAGGGACTGTAGGGCGTGCAGGGAGTGAAGGTCCACATGCTAAGTGTGAGGATGAGGGTGGACTGCGTGTGGGGGGCTCGTGCCCTATAGGACTCTGAAGGAACCAGGTAGTCAGACAATGAGGCAGGCAGGGACACTAGCAGGGAAGGGTGTGAGGGAAGAAGGAAGACAATAGGATGATCTTGAGGAGCTTCCAGAACTTAAGGAGATCTGAGTCTGAGAGGGGCAGGGAGGCCAGGACATGGCACGGAGTCAGCACTTATGGATTAAAAGAACCAGATGGATGAGATCAGGCATGAGGGGAAGTTGGCCCTCATCATCCTCCTTGATCTATCAGCGGAATTTGATCTGGTGGTCCACAACATTTTATGCCATCAACACAGCAGCCAACTTTGCCCCTGAAGCCACTGCATTGATTGCATCCTTTCTGGAGGGGAGAATCCTGCAAGTATTTGCTGAGAACACTAGCACCCCGCCCACAACTATTACATGCGGAGTACCACAAGGATTGTGTATTCCCCTACGCTCTACAATATTTTCACCAGACCTTTCTTTGACATTCTGGATTCTATTGGTATAGCATACACAAACTATTCTGATTACTCTCAAATTCTCCGCCAGCTCTCAGGCAACTGGGATGAAGAAGCCTGTGCCCTCAATGCTGCATACTCTACCATTCAGGCCTGGAAGGCTGAGAACCCTCCATAACTGGATGGGGATAAGACAGAGATCCTTCTATTAGGACCCCCTGCGGTACGTCAAAAACTCAACGTTCAATACTCAGCCTTCATACCTGATGATATCCAGGTCCCTGTATCTGTCCGCGTGAAACTGCTAGTGATATACCTTGATGCCACCCTCTCATTGACCCACCAGGTGAGCGCCATTGCATCCTCCACTGCCTACACCTCTGAAATATTACATGCTTCAAGACCCTCCCTAATAACCAATAGCTGCCTCACCATAGCACAAGCAGTTATCAGTGCCAGGCTTGACTATTTAATGTCCCTTTCATGGGACCCTCTTCTAAAAACGTCCAGAAAACGCATGTCATTCATAAAAATGCTCTCAGAGCAGCCTTGAACTTTCCCAAATGGGAGCACATATCAGCAGCCAGGAGAGCAGCTCACTCGCTTCCAATCTGGGAACGGATTATCTTCAAAACTATGCCCATCACACAAATGTGTCTGTCTAATACGGCTCCTCCCTACCTTTCTCAGAAAATCGCCAGATCCCAATCTTCTAGGCAAACCAGGACTCTGTATGCTGACTGGCTCATCTAGCCATAAATCAGACGATCTAAAGTCGATGGCCAGGGCTTCCTGTTTATGGCTGCCAAACAGTGGAACTCCCTGCCTCCTACCCTGAGAGCTCATCAGTCTTACTGGGTATTCCGTAAAGCCCTCAAACCATGGTTGTTTGCATAACCAGCCCCTTACTACTGTAAATGCCAACCTGCTATTTTGCCTAATGTTGCCTTTTCTTTGTGCTAATGCAAGTAACAGGTTCTGTAACAGCGCCTTGATGCCTACGGGTTGTTTGTGTGCTTTATAAAGGAAAACATAAATAAATACATTACAGAGGGAAGCTCCTGCAGAGGAGAGAGATCTACCACCACACTCTGGAAAAGCATCTGATCTGCAGAGAGTTGGAATTAGAAGACCAAAGGGCTCTAGCAGTGATGTATTTAGGGAGAGAGAGTTGGATGTAGTGGGGTCCCAGGCTCTGGAAAGCGGTGGATGATGCAGAGGGTATTGAACTTGATACTCACAGCAACCAGGAACCAGTGGGAGATTTGAGGGATGGAAAGATGCAGTCTGTGTGCTTGAGGCAAAAGATAAGTCGTGCAGTCCTATTCTGGTTTAGTTGAAAGGGGGTGAAGGGAGGATAAAGGCTGATTGAGTAAGAGACTGTTGCAGTAGTGCAGTCTAAAGAGGACCATAGCTCTGGAGACATAGAGTTTCTGGGGGAAGGTCAGTGAAGGGAGAATGCCTCTGAGGAGATGCAGCTGAAAGTGGGTCTTCTTGGCAAGGTCTGAAATGCAAGGAGAGAAGGAGAGAGAGGAGTCGAATATGACACCAAGGTTTTTTGGTTCACTGGAGGGTGAGGGGAGGGAACCCATGGAGAGCGGCCAGAGGGTAGAAGGGAAGAAGAGAGCAGGAGTCCCAATGAGAAGGATCACAGTCTTATTGGCAGTGAGGTAGAGATCGTTAGCAGTGCACCATGCCTGAATAGCAGTTAGACAGTCAGGAATTAGGAAGGAAGAAGAGGAGGCAGTGGAGGGAAGCTTGAAGGAGAGCTGTGTCTCGTCTTCATAACACTGGAACTGAGGAGGCAAGGCAGAGATCAAGTGGGCCAGAGGGGCAAGGTAGATGTTGAAGAGCTACAGCAAGAGGATAATGCCCTAAGGGACGTCGCAGGTGGAAAGTCTTATGGAGGAGAAAAAAAGGCCCAGTTGAACCTTGGAAGGTCGGTCAGAGAGGAAGGAGGTCATCCAGTCCAGATCCAGGTCCATAGTGCCAAAGGTATAAGGGAGACAATGTATAAGGGTGGAATGATTGACTGTATCAAAGGTAGAGGAAAGATCAGGATGGATGAGAACAGAAGGAGAGTTGGAATTGAGATTTGAGAGCAAGTTTTCATGGGTGTTCAGGAGTGCAGTTTCCGTGTCTCTGGCTGCTCTGAAGCCAGACTGCTGGTTCGTGGAGACAACCAACTGATTGAGTGTGGAAAGTAAGCTTGGAGATGGCCATCTTTTCTAGAAGTTTGCCCAGGAAGGGTGTTATGCAGATAGGGCGAAAGCTAGTGGGGCAGGATGGGTCAGCATAAGGATTTTTGAGGAGTGTACAAAGGAGTGCTTGATTGGTAGATGGAAGGAGCAAGTGGCAAAGGAGTGATTGAAGAAAATCAGCCAACACTGGAGCAAGGGAGGTAATGTTGTCCTTAATAGTTCTGGAGGAGCATCAGAGAAGCTGTTTGGAGGATACTTTCCTAGAGAGGACTTGTCTAGAGACCCTATACGGTGCTATGGATGAGAAAGAGGAGAGTAGGAGGGAAGGAATGAGGGGGGCCGAGGGAGGCCTTAGAGCAGGTAAGGCAGGAGGTATGGGTGTAGAGGAGAGTGAGGACAGGATATCCTGAGTTTTGGTTATGAAGTGGGAGGCCAGTGCAGTGCAGAGGGTCAGGGATGGTAGAGGAGAACTGGAGAATGCAGTACGATCGGTGAGTTCCTTGCAGATTTTAAACAGTTCTCTGTGTAGTTTGTGGTCTCAGAGATGCAGACTAGGATAAAAGGCCTTCTTCTTTGAGCGGATAGAGAGTCTGTATAGTGGTGGGAGCAGGCGGAAGGCCAGTCTGTCAGAGGATGTGCCTGAAACCTGTCACTTCTGCTCATCAACTCTGCAAGTGCATTTCAGAGAGGCTAGGATGGAGCCATACCAGGTGCAGCACTTGGAGGCAGGCTTCATGCAGATTCTCATGACAGGGGGCAATGATGTCCAGGGTGTTGGAGATAGAGAGGTGAAAGTTAGCAAGGGCTGTGTCAGTGCGAATGATTGACTGTATCAAAGGTAGAGGAAAGATCAGGATGGATGAGAACAGAAGGAGAATTGGAATTGAGATTTGAGAGCAAGTCTTCATGGGTGTTCAGGAGTGCAGTTTCCGTGTCTCTGCTCAGAAGCCAGACTGCTGGTCGTGGAGACAACCAACTGATTCAGTGTGGAGAGTAAGCTTGGAGATGGCCATCTTTTCCAGAAGTTTGCCCAGGAAGGGTGTAATGGAGATAGGGCGATGGATAGTGGGGCAGGATGGGTCAGTAGAAGACTTTTTGAGGAGAGTGTGCACAAGGGAGTGCTTGATTGGTAGATGGAAGGAGCCAGTGGCAAGGGAGTGATTGCAGAAATCAACCAAGACTGGAGCAAGGGATGCAATGTTGTCCTTGATAGTTCTGGAGGAGCAGCAGAGCAGCTGTTTGGAGGATACTTTCATAGAGAGGACTTGTCTAGAGACCTCATACAGTGCTATGGATGAGAAAGAGGAGAGTAGGGGGGACGGTATGTGGGGGGACGAGGGAAGCCTTAGAGCAGGTAAGGGAGAAGGTAGGGGTGTAGAGGAGAGTGAGGACATGATATCCTGAATTTTGGTTATGAGGTGGGAGGCCAGTCCAGAGCAGAAGGTCAAGGATGTTAGAGGAGAACTGGAGAATGCAGTACGATTGGCGAGTTCCTTGCAGATTTTGAAAAGATTAACTGTGTTGTTTGTGGTCCCAGAGATGCAGGCTAGGACAAAAGGCCTTCTTCTTCAAGCTGATAGAGAGTCTGTATAGTGGTGGGAGCAGGAGGCAGGCCAGTCTGTCAGAGGATGTGCCTGAAACCTGCCACTTCTGCTCATCAACTCTGCAAGTGCGTTTTAGAGAGGCTATGATGGAGCCATACCAGAGGCGGCACTTGGAGGCAGGCTTCATGCGGATTCTCATGACAGGGGGCAAGGATATCCAGGGTGTTGGAGATGGAGAGGTGAAAGTAAGCAAGGGCTGTGTCAGTGCAAGAGTCAGTGGCTGGGGTGGGAAGGGGAATGAAAGTGGCGCCAAAAGAAGCAACTGACACTGCCTTCATCAGTCGAATGACGAGGATAAGACTGGCAGTGCAGAAAGAGGCTGGGGCGGGGACCCAAGAGATCCAGGTGAGAGGACAGGAGTGCATGGTCAGACCAGGAGAGAGGTGTAGTGAGAGGGTTGGAGATGTAGATTTCTGCTGAGATGAGAGCATCCAAGGAGTGTCCGGCTGAATGGGGCAGACTGGAATGAAAAAGGAAAGGAATAAGTGGGCACCACTTTGTATGATGATTCTTGAAATGAAGTAACAAAGTAAACAGAAGAATAAAGCTTCTCAAAAAATACTTTTAGGGAGCTGGCTGTGAAGAGTCTGGAGACACACTGACTCGAAAAGTAACAGTGAAGGAAAAGACTAAGTATGGCCAACTTAGTCACACAGCCGCTCTCCGTTATACCCAAAACAACGGGTTATGAAGATAAAAAGACTTTCTTCAAAATATTCCTGTATGTAGGTAAATGTGCTTGTATCCAATTTCAAAAATGATAGTCAAAAAGAATCCAAGTCAGAAATAAATTCAATAATAATTTATCAAAAGATCATTGATAAGAGCACAACACTAATGGAATCTTAGTGAGGCTGCAGCTACACATCACATGTTAGGTATGGACTTAATATGCCAATGCATTTCGGAGTATACAAACTCCTTCATCAGGGCAAGTCTGTATTGAAATAATGTGAACACACAACATAAAAACACATGCATAAATCAATAAAGAAAATTTAAACACATACCCGAGTGTAGAATGTTCATATGAGCGTTGGAATATATGTTTGGAAATAAACAACAAAATAAATGCATTAAGGAACAAGTAAATCAACAACATAATAAGGCTAAAGGAGTAAAAAACAAATAACAAATGGTACCTCTATACCGGTGTGTAGCCAGTGTAGCTTTTTTTAGTTGTGTCAGGCTGTCAGTAACACCTGTGGTCCAATAAAGGACAGCGGTCACAGCGGCTTTCTAAAAGCATGAAAGTTAGAGTAATCAGAGGGCTACATGTGTTTAAGTGAAGCAGTTTATCTATTACAATCTAAAATGCAAAGATACCTGTAAACGCAGCACGGCCGTGAGACAAGCCGTCTGAACGCTGCAGTGCATCGCGGTATTGTGGTGTTGCTAGGAAACGGGTTATTTACATAACCACGTGACCGCATCGCGTCTATAAGATGGCGCGATGCGTGTGACTTTCAAATAGCTATGCTATCTCGATTTGTAAGTCCCCAAGGTATAAACTAAGTAATTATATAGTCTAATGGTTGTCAAGTACTAATTCTAGGATGCATAATGTCTAAAATAAAATTATAGAATCAACATAGAAATTAAACGAATACTCTGTGAAAACAGGTATGTTGTTTACATACAAAATGGCAAATATAAACAGAATCAAAACAAATAAATAAAATCTGGCGCAAATGGTGGCATTGAAAACAATGCCACCTTGGGTCCCAGACTGGACATCTGGGAGGCACGGCAGCAAAGTGTATACATCTATGTAAATATAACTCAACCAATTTAGCAGATTTAGAGCGACATGAACATTTCTCAATCAGGGAAACAAACATAAATATTATATGTCACCTGGAAACCCAGGCATCAAATACAGAAAAAAACAACTTCTAAAGCAGATGAAATAGCACAAGACAGTGGAATACTGTCATACGTAAAGCATGATGTCCATGTACAACAAATCTGAGGTTCAAGGGAAAGTCTATAGAGTATACTGAACCTTCAATATTGGTTGCCACTGAATCACTATGTCATAGTTAAATGTAGCAATGAAAGTTAATCTCAGTTAATGCAGACTGGAGTGAAGCCTTGGTGAGGGAAAGAGAGTCACAGAGGCTGCAGAGGAGTCCAGTGGCTACATCAGGAGAGTCCAGATGAATATTGAAGTCCACTAAGAAGAGAACCTTGGAAGTGGAGGCCAGAAGAGAAGAGGTGAGATCAGACCACTTTGAAAAGAAGAGGGAGACCACACCAGGAGTCCTTTAGATGGTGGCAAGAGACAGCAAGAGTCAGCAAGAGGATTGGACACCAAGCCTGCAGATGGGGCAGTCGAAGGAAGAGTAGGTCTGAGTGGGTATGATAGCAACAGGGACCCATTCAGGAAAGATCTTGGCCATGCTGCCTCTAGACTAGTTAGACCTGGGTTTAGGGAGGATCTTGTAGCCCTCAGGGAGGAGTGTGTCAAAAACAGTGACAGAGTTGGCAGTGAACCACGTCTCAGTGAGAGCGACAATGTTGACGTCAAAGTCTTCAGGAGGCGACAGATGTCAGAGAAGTATTTAACAGCAGAGCGAGAGTTGAGGGTAGCTAGGTGAAGCTGGGTGCCACCTTTTAAGATCTTTCGATGAGGGGTACAGGAATGTGGTACTTCCATCGGTGGTGGCGAAGGGCCCATGGGGGTGACAGAAGGAGGAGTAGCAGGAGAAGGGTGGAAGTTGATGAGAGACAGAATACGCCTGTCAAGAAGGAAGAAGTTGGGCTGAGAGCCTTAGGCCACGACAGTGCCATTCTGGTAGAGATTAATGATGGAAGTATGCCAAGAGTACTTCCCATCTGGTTCCATCATTAATGGGCGAAGAAAAGAAAAGGGAAAGGATTGAGACCATGTGGGGTGTCCATAGATCCGTAGATGGTGCAACAAAGAGGATTTCAGTGACAGTCTGCCTAGAAGAAGCATCGACCTAGGTGCCGCCAATGGGTAGGCCTGGATTGGAGACCAGGAGATCTTTTTTGAACTTTTTTTCTTCCAAGATTTGAAAATGAGGTAGGATAGAGGATAGAGTAGCAGTTGGAGATGGACAGCACTGTGGAGGGAGATAAATGAGAGAGGGAAAGGGTGAGAAAGATGAAGAAACTACATAATGCACGATGAACTCACCAGGCAGCCTATCAGCAAGACAGGGACAGACGAGTCAGGTGTGAATAGAGGGTCCTGACACCCTCTTTTGGTCTTGGAATGCCAGGATCAGGAAACTGAGGCTGAAGCACATCAAGACACTCAGACTGGATTTCAAAGGGATCTGTTTATTCTTTTCAGCAAAGCAGGACACAGCATACATCATACTGAAGAACAATCTGAAACTCTCAACTTCCCTTATCTCTCAGCCCTTATATATAATCTTTAAAAAGTGAGGCAATGCAATGATCAATGTACAACCCCTTTTCCTGTCTGTGATTAGTTGGCCTACCTGCCACTCAAAATTAGTTTGAACAGGTCTCATCTGAGTCAGTCTACACCAGTGGACTCTTCATGAACTTCGATGAAAAAAGTTATCCACTGACATCATCATGACTAACAGAAATGCACCATCTTAGAAATTGCCTGACCATGTCTGGCTTATCACAAAATGGTCGATCAACTTATTCTTAATCAGAACTTGGTACCTGCTCCGATTTGAATCTAGATTTTTAGTAACGTATGATAAGCATGTACTACTTAACATACTTTTTATCGCACAAGACATTATGACCCCGAACAATATACTTTACCCTAAAAATGTGTTTTCTTGCCCTTTTAAGCCCTACAAATCTGATTTTTGCATACTCAGGACTGTTTATCATCCTGATAAGCTGTATCCCGTTTGAGGGGGGTGGGGTCTATCTCCTATATATTCAGTTTGAGAGGGAGGAGGGGTTTGTCTCTGTACAGGTGCATGAGACATCCCACAGGTTGCTGAAAACCGGGTGTTACGCAGCTCCAGCAGTGAGAAGGGGAATGCCCAAAGGCACAAGCACGAAGGTAGAGTGGTCTGTAATGTCTCCTGATGGTAAGGGAGATACGAGGTGCCAGGAGTCAGAGGCAGTAGAGACCTCATCCTGCTCCTGCAGCAGATAGGGAAGGACGGCAAAACTCAAATGGAACGAAACCTGCTCCAAAATACACCCAATAAAGCCTTAAATGAGGTTGGCCACCAGGCGGCGCACGGATGAACAACTCCTTCGTGTGAGCTGTCCCGAGGTCCCCAAAAAGTGGATTGAGCCCCCACTTGAGACCCCCCCTTAAGTACGCTCGACGGAATGGTGTGGGAGAGGACGTCTACCATGACATGAAAATCGTGCAAGTATTCGTGGAGAAACGTTGAAGGTCCCGATCGCTGGCTTAACTGCGCAATGCATGTGAACTCCATTAGACTACGGAGGCGACTGGAAACTTGTACAGGGATAGGAATGGCCTGGAGGGAAGCTGAGAAACGTCATGTAGAGGAAACATCGATCGGAACCATCACGACCGATTTGAAAAGGTGATCACAAGCAACCAACATCAAACACAACACGACGCCTCTACGCGGTGAGTTGAATCCACCCCCGGACTGAAACACTACGCAGCCCCGGCCCTCTCAGCCTCATCGCAGCCCATAGCGCGCCGCTTAAACACACCCGGCGCTCCGCGCGGAGAGTCAGCCACGTTCAA
This sequence comes from Ambystoma mexicanum, assembly GCF_040938575.1. Taxonomy (NCBI): domain Eukaryota; kingdom Metazoa; phylum Chordata; class Amphibia; order Caudata; family Ambystomatidae; genus Ambystoma; species Ambystoma mexicanum. The sequence goes on along the minus strand of NC_090926.1, from coordinate 696,180,510 downwards.
CCGGGCCCATTGTGAGAATCGGCATTCAACCCCAGGCGAGAACAATACTACCAGGGCGGTTGCGAGGGCCGAGTGACCCCACGCCCGCTTACACGGAGTAAGAGTGACCCCTCTCCCGCGGGGTGAGCAGACCCGGAAGGGGGGATTTCACAAGCACCCCAACTATAATGTATATACTATAACGGAGGCCTTGCAAGCGAACACGCATGGTATATATGGTAGGGGACATAAGATAAGCCATAGGCACTCTGTGAACCTTGCTTATTAGTTGGAAGTGAAAGAGGGGAGGCATTGAACGGAAGTAAAGACCGTAATACACTCATATACGCGTGGAACCACGCTGAATCCAGCCACAGAGAGCGACACCCCTCAGATATTAGGAAACTCAGAAGACAGATAGAGACCAAATTTGGAGAAACCAGGAGGGCGAACGCTCCCTGTGACCCAGTAATTAGCGCTCCTCACCCAGTGACACATATCTCAGGGCGGACAACAAGAGGGGAACAGCCCAGGACATGGGCGAACGACTTCACAAGGACTGAGGGTTGGGCCCCCAAACCTGGGGTGTGTGCCTCTTCACATACTCTCCTGGTGGTCGTGCCACCTCAACCCCAAACTTGAGAAGCGGCATCGGGCGTCTTGAACCAGCTGTATGAATGCGAAACAGAAGCTAGCCACCTACGCTTACAACCCGACTGCTTCTCACTCTACTGACCCCAAGATAGCTTCCACACCGACTCAAGGTATCGAAACTACCGCCACCAAAGGGGACATAGCGGCGCTACTGACTGAAATAAAAAATATGTGTCCCAGTATTGGCGGCAAAATTGACAAGCTCACGTAACGGCTGGATAAAATAGAAGACAGGGTTGAAGGAGTGGAAG